>NC_080162.1:113645128-114245128 GCF_950295315.1 Erinaceus europaeus
AACTTGGAGCATTTTTCATGTGTTTCTCAGCCTTTTGGATTTCTTCTGTAGTGGATATTCTGTCCATGTCCTCTCCCAATTTTTGAATGAGGTTATTTGTTTTCTTGTGGTTGACTTTGGCAAGCTCTTTATATATTTTGGTAATTAGCCTCTTTCTGATGTATGGCATGTAAAGATTTCCCATTCTGTGAATGGTCTCTTGATTTTGTAGTGCTTTCTTTAACTGTGCAGAAGCTTCTTGATGTGATGTAGTCCCATAGGTTTACTCTTGCCTTAGTCTTCCATGTAATTGGATTGGTTTCATCGAAGATGACTTTAAAATTTATGTGGAAAAGAGTTATGCCAATATTTTCCTCTAAGTTCTACCAATATTTTCCTCTAAATATCTGATAGTTTCTGGTTTAACATTCAAGTCCTTTATCTGCTTGGAATTTACTTTTGTGGTTAGTGAAATATAGTGGTTCAGTTTCATTCTTCTGCATGTTTCAACCCATTTTTTCCAACACCATTTGTTGAAGGGACTCTGTTTTCCCCATTGAATAGTCTGGGCACCTTTGTCAAAGAGTAGATGTCCATAGGTGTGGGGGCTTACTTCTGGGCTCTCAATTCTATTCCACTGGTCAGAGTGTTTATTCATGTTCCAGTATCAAGCAGTTTTGATGAAATGGCCCTATAATACAATTTGAGATCTGGGAGTGTGATGCCTCTAGTTTTGGTCTTTCTTCTCAAGATTGTTTAGGCAATTCTAGGTCTTTTCTGGTTCCAGATAAACATTTGTATCATTTGTTCTATTCTCCTAAAAAAAAATGTGGTTGGGATCTTGATGGGGACAGCATTAAATCTGTATATGGCTCTGGGTAGTATATTCATTTTGATGATGTTAATTCTTCCAAAGCATGAACATGGAATATCTTTCCACTTCTTTGTGTCTTTTTCTATCTCCTTGAGTAGTGACTCATAATTTTCAGTATACAAGTCTTTCACTTCTTTGGTTAGGTTTATTCCTAGATACTTTATTATTTTTGTTGCTATAGTAAAATGAATTGATTTCTGGATTTCAACTTCTTCTAACTTAGTGTTTGCATATAGTAATACCAGTAACTTTTGAATGTTGATTTTGTAACCTGACACCTTACCATATTGCCTGATGATTTCCAAAAGCTTCTTTTGGAAGCTTGCTGGATTCTTTCAGTGTATACTATCATGTCATCTGCAAATAGGGAGAGTTTGACTTCTTCTTATCCAATCTGTATGTCTTTAATTCCTTGCCCCTGCCTGGTTGCTAAGGCAAGAACTTCCAACACTATATTTAATAATGGTGATAGAAACAGCCCCGTCTAGTACCTGATCTGAGGAGAAATGCTTCCAGTTTTTCACCATTGAGTATGATGTTGGATGTAGGTTTGCTATATATAAACTCCACTAACTTCAGGAATTATCCATCTATTCCCATTTTTTGTAGTGTTTTGATCATAAAGGGATGTTGTATTTTGTCAAAGGCTTTCTCTGCATCTACGGATATGACCATGTGGTTTTTGGTCTTGCTTTTATTAATTTGGTGGATCATATTGATTGTATATTAAACCAATCTTGCATGCCTGGGATAAAATCCACTTGGTCATGATGAACAATCTTTTTAATATACTGCTGCAGCCGATTGGCTAGAATTTTGTTCAATATTTTAGCATCTATGTTCACCAGAGATATTGGTCTGTAGTTTTCTTTTTTGGTTGTGTCCTTATCTGCTTTTGGTATCAGAGTTATGTTGGCTTTATAGAATCTGGAAGGGTATATTCCAGTGTCCTCAATCTTCTGGAGGACTTTTAAAAATAGAGATATTAACTCTTCCTTGAAGGTTTTATAGAGTTCATTTGTAAAACCATCTGTTCCAGGACTTTTATTCTTGGGAAGGTTTTTAATAACTGTTTCAGTTTCAAGCTGTGATGGGCTTGTTCATATTATCCAGTTTCTCTTTATTTAATTTTGGAAGTTCGTAGGTATCTAGGAAATCATCCATTTCTTCCAGGTTCTCTAGCTTGGTGGCATATAGTTGTTTAGAGAATCCTCTCTTGATATGTTAAATTTCTCTGGTGTCTGTTGTGATATCTCCTCTTTCATTTATGATCCAATTTTTTGGATCTTCTCCCTTTTTTGTTTTGTGAGTCTGGCTAAAGTTTTGTTGATTTTGTTCACTCTTTCGAAGAACCAACATTTACTTTCATTGATCTTTTGTATGGTTTTCTTATTTTCAATGTTATTGATTTCTGCCCTAACTTTAGTGATTTCTGTCCTTCTGGTTGTTTTAGGGTTCCTTTGTTCTTCTTCTTCTAGTTCTTTAAGATTTGCAATCAGGCTGTTTATTTGTGCTTTTTCTTGTTTCCTAATGTGTGCTTGTATGGCTATGAACTTCCCTCTCAGTACTACCTTAGCTGTGTCCCAAATATTTTAATAGCTTGTGTCTTCACTTTCATTGAACTCTTGAAACATTTTGATTCCTTTCTTTATTTCCTCTTTGACCCAATAATTGTTAAGTAGTGTACTGTTGAGCTTCCACATTTTGGGACTCTTACTAATCTTTTGTTGATTGTTAAGTGTTAGTTTAATTCCACTGTGATCTGAGAAGATGCTTGGGATGATTTCAATGCTCTTGAATTTGCTGATGCTGTCTTTGTGCCCTAATATATGGTCTATCCTTGAGAATGACCCATGTGGACTTGAGTAAAATGTGTATTCCAGTTTTTTGGGATGAATGACTCTGAAAATGTCCAATAGTCCTAATTTATCTATCTCTTTATTTAGCTCCCTTATGTCTTTATTTTATTTTATTATTTTTCTGCCACGATGATCTGTCAAGTTGAGAGAGTGGGGTGTTGAAATCCCCTACTATGACTGTGGTACTGTTAAAATATTGCTGTAGCTCTTTCAGTAGATGTTTGATGAATTTAGATGGCTTCAAATTGGGTGCATAGTTGTTAGTATGTGTTAAGTCCTCTTGATTAACTGATCCTCTGAGCATTAAATAATGTCTATCCTTATCTTTTTAAATTTTACTTATTTTAAAGTCTATCATGTTAGATATGAGAATAGCTGTTCCTGCCTTTTTTGAGGGCCATTGACCTGTATGATAGTTTCCATCCTTTCACTGTGAGTCTATGTTTGTCTTGTTTATTTAGGTGGGTTTCCTGTAGACAGCATATTGTTGGGTTGTGTTTTCTGATCTATCTTCCTACTCTGTGCCTTTTAATAGGTGAATTAAGGCCATTGACATTTATTGATATCAAATATTGAGGATATTTTAACTCCATTCTGGTAGATTTTTGGATTGATTTGATATATGACATATTTATGGTGGTCTTACTGTTTATAGGAGACCTTTCAGAACCTCTTCCAGGGCAGACTTTGTGATAATTGATTCTTTTAAATGTTGCTTGTCTGAGAAAGTTATTATGCCTCCATCTAGTCTGAATGACAGTCTATCAGGATACAGTAGTCTTGCTTGAAAGCCTTTATCATTGAGCACTAGATAGATATCTTGCCATTCTCTTCTGGCCTGTAGTGTTTCTGTGGAGAAGTCTGCTGCTAATCTTATGGGTTTTCCTCTGTAGGTGACTCTGTTTTTCTTTTGCAGCCTTCAGGATTCTTTCTTTATTCTTATTCCTTTCCATTCTTAATATGATGTGTCTTGGTGTCTTTAAGTCTGAGTTAATTCTGTATGGGACCCTCTGGGCTTATTGAACCCTTATGTCTGTGATGTTGTCTAAAATAGAGAAACTCTCAGCTATTATGTCCTGAAGAATGCTTTATTCCCCCCTTTCTCTTTTTCTTCCTCTGGTAAGTCAATAATGCATATATTATCTCTTCTGAAGTCATCCCATAGCTCTCTGTTGTTGTTTTTAGTGTCCCTTAATCTCTTTTTGAGATCTCTTACCTCTTTTTTAGTTTTCTCTAATTTGTCCTCTAATTTGCTGTTTTTGTCTTCAGCCTCATTTATTCTATTCTCTTTACCCTCTACTGTTTTCTGGAGTTAATTTATTTTGTTACCCTGTTCTTATACTGTTTTGGTTTGTTCAGCTAGTTGTATTCTTAGCTCAACTATTTCAGCTTTCAGCTTTCTACTGACCTTGTGGCAATTAGCGTTTTCTTCCAGAGTCTCATTTGTTGTTTCTGCATTTCTGATGACAATTCTTTCAAACTCTTTACTCACTCCTGTGATTATTTCCTTAACTAGTGTTTTTGTGTTGATTTCATTATCTTCTGCTTCAACCTTTGAGGATCTTTTAGCTGGACTCTTGCCCTGGTTCATTTCTCCAATATTTCTTCTTGTTGATTTAACCATTCTATATAGTATTTTATGAAGTCCCTGTCTCAGGACTTTTCAAATTACTGATCACTCTTTCCTGGATTGACTTCTGTTTAAGTAAGGTACCTAAAAGTTATACAGTTGTGGAAATTGACAGTTGTTTTAAAATTATTTTAATCCCTGAGTTGGAGCACAGTGACTTTAAAAGCCTCTTTTGTTCTTTTTCTTTTTTCTTCCCTGTAGGCTATGGGAGCCTGAGGGCTTTTAAACTATAAATAGGCTTCTTAGCTTAATCCCTCACTCCAGACCAAGAGATAAAAGCAGGGTGAGGCAAAGATAATACAGTGGTCATAGCCCCACTGCTAGGACACTAAAGTATAGATCCTCTCCTGAGTTTCTTGGTTAATTCTGTGTTCCCTGGAGTCAGCACAGGGCCTCCCCCCTGCTGCTCTAGCCTCTGAGGGCAATAGCAGTGGAGACTCACATTTACATTTGTTGAGTCTCAGGGTAGTCCTCTCCTCCCTTCAGTGGTCTTTTTGTTGGTGGAACAGACTGGAGGTGGTGTCTCAACTGATAAACTGCCAGACTGTTACCAGCCACTTAGTCTCTCCCTAGGCTCCTCTCTGCCCATGAGCCAAATGTATTTGCACTCACCAGTTATTTGGTGGGTTCCTGAAGTCATTCTAGTCCTGCCTTGTTGTGGGCCCAGTTGGTCTCCTTTGGTATTCTTAGTTGACCAGGGAAAGGAAAGGAGAGAAACACAGCTGCTGCTGCTCTGTAGCCCTGTGTCCCTAATGCTTTCTTACTTTATATGTCAATAGCAGGAAAGTTCTAACTTTGTAATCAATCACATTTCCATGACAAACTAATCATTGGTTGAGTAAATTTTAGGCGAACTTTTGTCAACTACCTTGGGAGCTCTTAACACCCAACAAAATAACCAAAAAGAAAAAAACCTCACAGTGTGAGAAATTTTCTCCCATATAATATTCTTTTTTATTTTTTAGCAGAACTTATTAAAGTTCTTTATAGGTAATAATTAATATTTTCTATTAGAATGTAAGTTTCCTGAGAGCCTGGAGGATGTTTACCAACTCACTGTAGATTTAATGTTTCCTAAAGACGTATATTGCTGAAACTTTAATTAGTTAATAAATATATGCAATATCAACTAAGATATATAAATATATAGAGAGTAAATCTATATATATAGAGTATATATATATTTTTTTCATGCTTTCTTCTAACATCAGAATGTTGAATCATTTACTTTAAGGATAAAGAATATTAATCCTTAAAACAAACAGTGGTAAATACTATGATAATTATTATTAATAGAACAAGGGTCTTCTAAGTTTAGGAAATAAAATTTAAAGAGAAAACATTATCTTCCCACGCATGGGTCTCTTGAAAACAAATATCTGCAGCACTGTTTTATCCTTGTGAAGTTTCTGTGACTTGAACTCAGGTCAAACTTGGGCATGAAAGTTTGTGCATGAAACTAGATTTGCCAACTATCCAGCCTCCATTAAGAAATATTTTAAAACATTAAAAAATTCATTGTATGCAAACAATAAAGTAAGTCTTATCTCCCAAATCTGTTTTAACAATTAATCTTTTACTTGAGAACATGACTTCTGCAACTTTTCACTGAGAGAAATTTTGAAATCTGCTTTTGTAAAATTTGGTGCCTAAATGTTCTCTGAAATTGTAGCCTTTACTTTTTCTTCCTGCACTCACTTTGACTTCTGCCTCTTGTTTCCTTAGTGACAGTGTGTTAACAGATCAGCATTTTCCACCTCAATGAATATACAACTTGCATTTACAGAAAACATTTCTAATAGCAAATTTCCCCACAGACTCAAAAATCCCTTGCAAACCCCAGACTCTTCCTCACAGCTTTGCTATTAGTGAAGAGGGCAGAGATTTCCCTACAACCTCTGGGGCCATCTAGAAATCATCACATAATTACTGTATGTTTGACTATGGGTTCACAAAATAGTTCACCTGGAGAATACCCTTGCTTTGCCATGTATACAAGCCAAGTCTTGTCTAGTCCCCACCTTACTGGAGGAAGCTTTGTGGCTGGGTGTAATAGTTTATCTCTCTCTCTCACTCACTCTCTCTCTCTCTCTGTCTCTGAATAATTGGGCCCAGAGTGGTGAAGCCCCAATGATTATAAGAAAACAAAAAAAGGAGATTTACCAGGAAGAAAAGATCAAATTTAATTTTATGCATACAGGAAGGCCACATAGATGAAAGAAAAGTAAATTAAGATATATGTAATCAGGAATGAAATAGAAGCTGAGGGCTTCAAAGAAAAAGAAGAGACTCATGTGACAAAGAACACATCTTTGTAATTAGATCTTTCTTTTGTTACATAGATGGCCTTTCTTTTTCCAGCTAGAAAGTATATTTCTAGTAATAACTCTAATCTGGAGTAATTTTCATTCTTCTAAGTAGATAATTGTGTAGTAAGAGTTTATTGTGAACCTGCAAGGTATTGGCTGACCTCAATTTGAAATAACCCAAATATCAAAATGTCATGACATCAACAGAGCTGTTCTGAGGACTTTGATGAGGATGATCCTTTCATACATTTCATTTCCCTTAGTGGCAGAAAAACTGACTTCCTGCTTTAAATTACTGACACACCGAATACTCCTTCTTGGGATGCTACAGCTCTGATATTTTTTCACTAAGTGAGTCTCGCTCAAGATATCTGGAACATCTGGGACTTGTTGTCATCTCCCCACTGTCAGCAAAGAATTGTATAAATTCCATTGTGGGTTTCATTTCAAAACCTTACCTTCTATCCAGTGTTGGATTCAAGATCCAACTAGACATCTTTTTTTAATTTTTAATTATTTTATTAGGATGTATGGGTACCATGTTTCATCTCACCAAGATAGGTGTCTACAAAATACTCTGACCTCATAAATAGATCCATCATCTTGTACCAGGGCTTGAAAGCCCCATCTCTCCCCACCTTTCTCTCTCTTTCTTATCTAAAATCCTCTGCTTTTGTGCCTTACCTCAAGCTAGTCCAGGTTTTACTTTGTTTTTCCCCTTTCTGCTCTTGTTTATCAAGTTCTGTTTATGAGTGGGATCATCCCATACTCATCTTTCTGTTTTTGACTTGTCTCATTTCATATGACTCATCATTTTTAATAGCTCAATAGTATTCCATTGTGTATATAGACTAGAAATTACTCAGCCACTCATCTGTTTTTGGACAGCTAGCTTTGGAAGGTTTTTGGACCTTCCAAGCTTTGGCTATTATAAGTTGTGCTGCTGTGAACATAGGTATACACAGATGTCTTTGTATAAATGTATTTGCTTCTTTAGGGTATAACTCCAGAAGAGGAATTGCAGGGTCTGACAAGTAAACTCTGAATGGTTCTAGGATCTGGATAGTAATCTGGAAACCATCAAATGTTTAACAGGAGAAAGAATTGGCAGGACTCTTTCTGGTCTGAGTTTTAAGGCATCTTTAATGACTTAAATCCATTCACAAGGAAAACAAAGATAAACCACGGAGACTATATCATATTGAAAAGATTTTGTAAAGCAAAAGGAATTACCACCTAAATAGAAAGACACCTTAAGAAATAGATAATCCAGCTGTGACTATGGGCTGAGAGTTCACGCTGATAAGTCTGGGAGGTTATGCAGGATACTGCACTAAATGTTATTATATATTTGATGTAGTATGTCGTGCTGTGCCATGCAGAAGAGAGAGAGGAGATCCGGAGTGAAGAGAGAACACATATCTTTATTTGCACTGGCACCTCAGAGTTGGGTGAGAGAGAAGCAGCTTGGGCCATGTGGAGGTAGCAAAAATGGCCGCCTCATGCAATAACCTTTCTGCGTCTAAACACCAAAGTGAAGAGCCAGCAAGAGAGTGAGGTGCGGAAGAAGAAGGGCTCTTATGGGAGTAGCTCTTGCGAGAATAGGAAGGGGGAGGAGTAACCGTAGCACTCCAGGGTAGGATAATAACTCTTGTGAGAATGAGAAGGGGGAGGAGTAACCAGAGCACTGCAACTATTGTGGGGAATAGACAATGCCCTGAGGGCACAACATGGTGGAAGGGGCTCTTCGAGAATGTCCCAACTAACAATAGCCTGAGGGAACAACATGGCAGATGTAACTGCATCTGCACAATTTCCCAGCACTAGTAAATAGTTAACTGTATTTATTTTTTTTCTTCAAGTTTAGGAGCTACTTTATGTGCTAATCCAGCTTTCTACCCCTGTTCTCAACTCTGACTGCATCTCCTCAGACAATATTTTTAGTTCACCTTCATGTTAGCTATTAAGCTCAGGCAAAAATCACTAAAATTCTTACTCCAGTCCTTGTGCTTTGCACCATGTGCACTTAACCCGCTGCGCTACCGCTCGACTCCCCAAAATCACTAAAATCATGAGCCCCTAGGTACATACCTAAAATAGACATGCTAGATTCTTACCACCCTAAAATCCCTATTCTAACCTGCTCCATCCCTACTTTCTGGTTCCTATTTATTAAACATTTTGTCCTGCCTTTCAGACACTGAAATGCAAATGTTACTATAACTTCATCTTGACTTCCCTTGGCAGATGATTTCACCAATGTGTCCTGGAACCTCACCTCTCCAGAGCTCTACCCCACTAGGGAAAGATAGAAACAAGATGGGGGTATGAATCAATCTGCCAAAGCCCATGTCCAGTGGAGAACAAATTACAGAAGCCAGAACACCCGCCTATGCACCCCAAAAAGAATTTTGGTGCATAATTCCAGAAGAGGAGTAATGTTAGGGAATGATGACTAGAGATTTCTGAAACTCAATCCATTAGGACTCTGAGAGAGAAAAGGGATAAAGGAAAGACATTTGAAAGTAGTAATAGGTATAGGTGTGACTTGAAATGGAAAAGAAGGCAGAACCATAGGAAAAAATGGAAAAGATATATATAGGGAGTTAGACAGATAGTCATAGAAATAATAGTCAACCCATATCTGTGACCTTGGAAGAAGCATTTCTGTTTCCAGTGGAGTAAATAGGGACTCAAAATTTTGATGGTAGGAATGGTGTAGAATTGTACCTTGGTATTTTGTAATTTGTGTTTAGTATTTTTTATTTTATTTTATAAATTATTTGTTTATAAATGGAAACACTGACAAAACCATAGTACAAGAGGGGTACAATTCCCACCACAAGAGCTCCATATCCCACCCCCTGCCCTGATAATTTTCCTATTCTTTAACCCTCTGGGAGTATGGACCCAGGGTCACCATGAGGTATAGAAGGTGGAAGGTCTGGCTTCTGTAATTGCTTCCCTACTGAAGTTGGGCATTGACAGGTTGATGCATACTCCCAGCCTGTCTCTCTCTTTCCCAAATGGGGCAGAGCTCTGAGGAAGCCGAGCTCCAGGACACACTGGTTGGGTCATCTGTCCAGGGAAGTCTGGTTGGCATCATGGTAGCATCTGGAACCTGGTGGCTGAAATAAAAAGTTAACATATAAAACCATACAAATTGTTAACTAATCATAAACCTAAAGGCTGGAATATTGCAGATGAAGATTTGGGGTCTCCGTTTTGGAAATAACTAGTAGGACTATTTTAGGTATTTCCCAAAGGGTCCATGACTTTATTAGTTTTTTTCCTGAGCCTGACATCTGGTATGCATGTGGACCCAGGTTATTGTCTGGGGAGATGATGTCATGGCTGGAAAAAGGACTAGAAAGCTGGATCAGGGCAGAGAGTAGCTCCCAAATATGAGAAGAGTATATAAATATTGTTTACTGTAAACCCCATTGATTTGATCTGGGGCCCACATACAGCATAGGAGCCTATGTAACCTCTGCATCCCTATAGGTCCGAAGTTTCATTCTGTGGTCATCAGTAGGAACATTCCAAGTTGCACCAATTTCAGGACCCATGTTGTTGAGGTGGTAAATAGATAATGTTGGATGATGGAGCAGTCTCTACCATGGTTAATCCACATTGAAAGCAAGGTCCTATGGGGGCCCCCTAAAGTATCCATTATGTTGTTCCTGAAGGAGATAACCAATGACAATGGATACAGGGATCTATTAGAGGTCTAGGCTCATTGAGTTTGTGTGGGAATCCTAGGACTCCCAGACTAGGGCTCTAGTTGATGGGGTGGCCTGATAGTGACTAAAGAGTCATTGTCAAAGTATGCCAGTCTCTTGCCCATATTCACCTTCTATAGTCCTTACTTTTATAAAATTAGCTTTGGAGTGACTGAGGGAAGTGCAATAAGAAGTAAATAAGAAGAGTATTTAGGTCTAAGTAGAAACTCTGTCATTTGGAACTTTAAGGTATCTTTTTAGGTCTTTCTACTTGCTTGCTTCATTTATTGACTCAATGCAAAATATTGTACGATCTTGCTTTAAGGTATATATTTTGCCCTAATTTATGGATGCATGTGTACATCTGACCTATCTCTTGGGACATGGTCTATATCTATGTTTTGAGGCTTTGTTAGGAAGTGTACCACCTGAAATGGAATTAAGGAGTCCTATGAGAAAGGAAAGGTCTCACCTGAGGAATGATGATGAAGGGTTGATATTCCACTCCTGACTTATCTGCACACATTCTGAAGTGAAGCATGCCTAAGGTAATATGTGCTGTATTGATTAGGTTAGGATCAGCAGATGCAGTGTTAGTTGGTATGAATTGAGAGAAGCATGCAGAAAAGTGATCCCCAACCTAGAGGTTCCAGGACTGGCAGAAATAAGGGCTTTATAGAGGAAGCAGGAGGTTCCTGCTGTCTTAGGGTTTTAGAAGACAATAAATAGTTATTACTATAATCAAATGATTTGGCAATTGGGTTAACTTTGAAAATCCCATTGTTAGCATTTGCTGTATCATACACTACCTCACCATAATTTGTCATTTGATTATATATAGTTTATAAAATAATGCCACCAGTTGTTTCTGCTCCTCTGGAAGCTTTTAGGAGAGTCAGCATTTCATGGACTCAGCCTACGATCTGTGCATTAAAAAGTTCGAGACATTCAATAAATTTTTCCCTCTCCTATTAATTAGATAGTGATTTATGTGACTATATGTTAATAGGACTGTACATAAACACCATTCCCACTTCCAAAAGACTGTGTCCCATCCCATCCTCCCCCTCTCACCAGTGAAGCTAAGCATCCACCCTCACCCCCCACCCAGAGATTAAATACTTTGGTGCCCTACTCCAAACTCAGTCAAATCTTGCTTTGAGTTTCTCTTTCTGTTCTTCTTTTTAAAATTCTGTTTATGAGTGGGATCATCCCATACTTATCTTTGTCTTTCTCACTGGGCCAATTTCCATTCCCAACAGCAGTGCAGAAGTGTTCTTTGTCCCCACAGCCTCTCCATCATTTGTTGCTGTTGTCATTTTTTATATATTTATTTATTTATTTTCCCTTTTGTTGTCCTTGTTTTTTTATTTATTTTATTTATTTATTCCCTTTTGTTGCCCTTGTTGTTTTATTGTTGTAGTTATTATTGTTGTTGTCGTTGTTGGATAGGACAGACAGAAATGGAGAGAGGAGGGGAAGACAGAGAGGAGGAGAGAAAGATAGACACCTGCAGACCTGCTTCACCGCCTGTGAAGGGTCTCCCCTGCAGGTGGGGAGCCGGGTTGGAACCGGGATCCTTATGCCGGTCCTTGTGCTTTGCGCCACCTGCGCTTAACCTGCTGCGCTACAGCCCGACTCCCGTTGTCCTTGTTTTTTATTGTTGTTGTAGTTATTGATGTTGTTGTTGTTAGATAGGACAGAGAGAAATGGAGAGAGGAGGGGAAGACAGAGAGAGGGAGAGAAAGAGAGACACCTGCAGAAACTGCTTCACAGTCTGTGAAGCGACTCCCCTGCAGGTGGGGAGCTGGGGTCTGGAACCGGCTATTGTCATTTCTGACGTATGTATTATTTTATTTTATTTTTTTAATTTATTTGATTATAAAATAGAAACACTGACGAGACCATAGGATAAGAGGGTTACAGTTCCGAAAACCAGAGCTCTGTATCCTATCCTCTCCCCTGATATCTTTCCTATTCTTTAACCCCGTGGAAGTATGGACCCAGGGTCATTATGGGTTGTAGGTGGAAAGTCTGGCTTCTATAACTGTTTCCCCGCTGGACATGGTATAGATTTCTCATGACTGTAGAGTCTTAAGAGTTTACTAGCTAGCTGAATAACACGTGTTCTGTTCCCAGGAGTAGTAGCCATGGTGGACACCTGGAACAGCCACTGTGAGATGTGTCTGGCCAGAAGCAGCAGCAGCAGCCGAAGAGGGCCTGAGCTACTCCAAGTCCATGCTTTTATACATTTCCTTCTCTGTATTGTGGCCTGAGGCTGACTCCATTCCTTTGCTAATAGTCCCAAACTCCTGTTGGGCTCACAACAAATGGTGTATTGCACCAAAATAAAAGACTCTGGGGCAGGAGTGGTTGGGGAGGGAGTGTCCAGGTCCTGGGACATGATGGTGGAGGAGGATGGGGGATTAGAGTGTTATGTAGAAAAATGAGATATGTTACACATGTACAAACTACTGTATTTTACTGTCGACGACAAACCACTAACACCCCCCAATAAGGAAAGAAAAGTATAAAAAAATAGTCAAGAAAGATACCTGACTTCATAAACAATCACAATACACTTTGAGAAAAGGCATGCTGTTCCTATAAACAAATGGCTTTAGCAATACTTGACGATTGAGAGGAAGTAGCTTGTGAATTGGTGTAAGGAAATTTTCTCACTTGACAGGGCTCTGATAGCAATGATTATAGACCAGCCAAACCCTCCTGCTGGTCAGAGATGTAATAGAAATCTAGTCAAGAAGTCATGAAAATAACAAAGAATCTTTCAAATACACAAGTTTCAGCTCTGGTTGCTCTTGCAGATACTGTGCATGCAGCATGAGGATGGAGTTTGGTCAATAAAGGCAGAGATTGTGATAAGTGTGCAGTCAGAGTGGTGTAAAACTCCATGACACTTTGCATGTGTAATGTTTCCTGCCTGCCCTGACTAGCTCTCTAGCAGAGACTGGCAGAACATCAGAGCCAACTGAGGGCCACTCTTCAAATGTACAGGTTACCACCTGGTGAGAACCATCTGCACTCAAGCGGATAAGAATTGCTATTAAACAGATCCTCTCTTACCACATCATGTCAAAAGCGATTATTTGTATTTGGATGTTGCCAACCACAAAGGCTTAGGAGACCTTTGTAAAGGCTGCTAACAACCATTCATGCTTTTATTCCTCATCTTTGTGTGACTGGAAAATGGTTGCAATCAGTTTTCCACATGAAAACAATACATGCTTCCTTTTGGGTGCCAGGTGGATTTTGTGTTTTGATGCATTTCTCAAATAATAGAATAGTTCATAGCAATTCTTTTCTTTTTAACTCTCCTATTTGAAATCTTATATGCTGTTGAACATAAGCTGTATCTTTATTATGATTTTTTCTAGGATGCCCAAATTCCTGTCACACAAACTGCTTTCTAAGAAGCCACCGTCTTGCACAGTTTAGTAGTGGAGAAAGTTCCTCTATACCATCTAGGTTATTCTAACATGAGGCAAGTGAACAGATTAATATTATACACACTAGTAGGAGAAAAAAAAACATGTATGAGTAATTATTTTAAACTTTTTAATTAGTGATTATTATTTATTTACAAAATTATAAGATAACAGGGGTATAATTCCACACTGTTTCTACCACCAGAGTTCTGTGTCCCCATAGCCTCCACTGGGGACTGCAATAGTCCTCCCAAGGTCATAGATATGAGTTGACTATTATTTCTATAACTATCTGTATTTACATATATTTGCCTGTTTTTTACTATGGTTCTGCCTTCACTGATTGCTACTTCCAAATGTCTTTCCTTTTTCCCTCTTATCTCTCTGGGTCATGGGGTCTTGATGGAATTGGGGTTCAGAGTTCTCTGGCCATCATCCCATAACATTGTTCCCCCTCTAAGGGCTTAGAACAACATTCTTTTGGAGGTACAAAAGATGGGAGTTCTGGCTTCTCTATTGAACATAGGCATTGGCAGGTGGTCTCACACACCCAGCCTGTTTCTATCTTTCCCAAGTTGGGTAGGGTTCTGGAAAGGTGAAGTTCTAGGACACATTGGTCAAGTCGTCTGCTGTGGCCCTCATCAGGAAATTCTAGTGGATCCCTCTCTCCCCCATCACTAGTCACTTCTATCAAAAACATCATTAGAAGTCCTTTTTTAAAAAATTTTTTATTTAAGAAAGGATTAATGAACAAAAACATAAGGTAGGAGGGGTACAACTCCACACACTTCCCACCACCCAATCTCCATAACCCACCCCCTCCCATGATAGCTTTCCCATTCTCTAGCCCTCTGGGAGCATGGACCCAGGGTCGTTGAGGGTTGCAGAAGGTAGAAGGTAGAAGGTCTGGCTTCCCCGCTGAACATGGGCGTTGACTGGTCGGTCCACACTCCCAGTCTGCCTCTCTTTTTCCCTAGTAAGGTGTGTCTCTGGGGAAGCTGAGCTCCAGAACACACTGGTGGGGTCTTCAATCCAGGGAAGCCTGCCCAGCATCCTGGTGGCATCTGGAACCTGGTGATTGAAAAGAGAATTAACATACGAAGCCAAACAATTTGTTGAGCAATCATGGATCCCAAGCTTGGAATAGTGGAGAGGAAGTGTTAGGGAGGTACTCACTGCAAACTCTAGTGTACTACTGCTTTCAGGTATATATTTTGCAGTAGTTTATGGATATGTGTGCACATAAGCTCTCTCCCACAGAAACTGGTGTATATCTAGGTTATGGGACTTTGTTAGAAAGTGAACTACCTGAGATGAAATTAGAGTGTACTATAAAAGGAAAGGTCTCACCCAAGTAATGAAGCTGAAGGGTTGTCATTCCACATGTGAAGTCTCTGGACACAGTCTGAGGTGAAGCATGTTGAGGTGGCAATCATTGCATTGGTTAGGTTGTGATTGGCAGATGCAATATTATTTGGTTTGGATTGGGAGATGCATACGGGAAAGTGGGCCCTATCCAAGGGTTCCAGGACTGGGGGAAGTAAGGGCTCTATAATGGAGATGTGAGGTTCCTGCTGTCTTAGGGTTCAAAAAGACAATAGATAGGTAATGTTATCATCACATTATTTGTTAATTGGGTTAACTTTGAAAAGTCCTTTTGTTATGGTTTGCTGTACAGTATCCAGTATCTTGTATATAGCTGTGCTATTGGATCCTTCTGATCTATTTGGTCTAGGCTTTTGAGAGAGTCCGCATATCAAATATACAGCCTATATATTAAAAGGATTCAGTTTGTGTTTTGAGAAACTTTGAGATATACAATTGATTTTCCCCCTCTCATATTAATTAACTAGTGATTTATATGTCTACATTTTGCTAGGAGTGTACATAAACACCATTCCCACCACCAAGGGACTGTGACCCATCCCTCCCACCCACTCCCACCCCCCACTGGCCCAGGAAGCTGGATGTCTAGCCCTCACCACTGGGTTTTTACTTTGGTGCCCTACTTACAATTTGATCAGGTCCTGCTTTTAGTTTCCCTTTCAGATCTTCTTAATCAACTTCTGTTGATGAGTGGGATCATCCCATACTCATCTTTATCTTTCTGACTTAGTTCACTTAACATAATTCCTTCTAGCTCTGTCCAAGATGGGTCAGAGAAGGTGGGTTCATTGTTCTTGATAGCTGCATAGTATTCCATTGTGTATATATACCACAGCTTTCTCAGCCACTCATCTGTTGTTGGGCACCTGGGTTGCTTCCAGGTTTTAGCTATTATGAATTGTGCTGCTATGAACATAGGAGTACACACCTCTTTTTGGTTGGGTCTTATGGAAGTCCTTTTATGGACCTCTCCAGGACCTATCCCTCACTGTAGAGCAGCAATGGTAGGGACTGCCCCATTCTCTGAAGGGAGGCTGAGTCAGCCTACTCTGCCACTTGAGGAAGACTGGTCCTGAGAAGAATATAGCCTGGAATAGTTCCAGCTGTGACCATGGATTGTGAGCCCAGACTGACAAGGACCCAGTGGTCAGACAGATTCCTGTGCTAAATGTGAATATATATGGGCTCTAGGTCATATTGATAGTTTTAACAGTTAATGGTATTTATACACTTTCCTCATATATAGCATATACCCTCTGCGCTAATACATCTTTCTAATTCTAATCCTATTCCCAACTCTGACACCATCTTCCCAGACAATACTTTCATTCCACCTGCACATTAGCTACTAGGCTCAGGCAAAAATTACTAAAGTCGTGGGCCTCTTGGAATATATTTACAGTAGACATAATAGTTTTTTCTTGCTTGAAGACCCCGAATTTTATCCTCTCTGTTTCTACTTTTGGGTTCCTCTTTATTAAACAATTTCTCCTCGTTGATAAAGCAGCTAGTCTTTTTACCAGTTCTTCCTTTGATGACCTCAGCCTTTTTATCTTTATTTATTTTTTCCAGAGCACTGTTCAGTTCTTATTTATGGTGGTGCAGGGGATTGAACCTCAGACATGAGGGTCTGTTTGCATGACAATTATGCTGTCTATTCCCAACCTCTAGTCCTTTATTAATTTACCTTTAGTTAAATCACAGTTCACCTGTTCAGCAATCTGTAAGCTCTCAGTTCTTATAACCTTTAACCAGACTTAAGAAACTACGTGGACATTTTGATAATATGTATATATTTTTTCACATTTATTGAAATGCCAACCGTTGAAAAGCACACATTTTTGTTTCCTTGTCTTTGCTTTGTAATAATATGCAATATACACTTTAAACCATCAAGGTTTTGGCTCATAAAACAGATTCTTTGGTCTTTCGATGTTAGTATTAGCAGTGAGAAAAGTAGCAGCAGATGGTGTTCCCCTGGCAACCGTATTCCTAACTCACCAGTTCCTGTCAGTACCTGTTTGACAGTTTCAAATTTGTAGTCAGTTTCATTCTCTGGAAAGGACTTGTTGAAGAAACAACTGAAAGGGTCTTTCTTTGGGAGCCATAGCTTCTACAACTGTCACCCTTCCTGCAGTCTAGTTCATTCTGAGTACAGCAAGTTTTAGCAGGGGCTCAGAATTATAATTTCATAAACTGAACTTCATTAGTGCTTCTTTTCTATTGGTTGGCTTGCTCAAAGAGGGATTGCTTAAAATTATAGTGATATAATCTCAGCATATTCATTGTTTACCTAGAGGGCTGTACTCTGGTGGTAAGAACAGAGGGACCAAGGAAATGGATATTTCTTAAATGTGTTTTGTGCACTGATGATTCAGTATAACAGTAATGGCTGCCTTGAAAAGTCATCTATGCCAGTTTAAAGAAGCACCCCATCTATGGCAGTCTTTCTTCTTTTTTGTTCCTCCCTCCTTCCCTCCCTCCCTCCTTCTTTCCCCCACTTCTTTCTTCCTTCCTCCCTCCCTGCCGTCCTCCCTCCTTCTTTCCTTCCTTCCTTCCTTCCTTCCTTCCTTCCTTCCTTCCTTCCTTCCTTCCTTTCTCCTTCTCTTTACCTCTAGATTTAATTAATCATGGGTAATTTCCAACATAAACAAACAACTGGGAGTTGCTTGGAGAATTTCAGGAAATGAGAAACAAAGACTGAATAATACTGAAGGAATACTCTGAATGACAGCATATTTCCTACCAACCATTTTCAGCACCTAGATGAAGACTCCAAATTATAGATTTTTCCATTAGTTTTAGAGACCTTTCTCTTCACCACCACTAAAAGCAATGGTCTAATCTCTGGAGACAGCACTAAAAACATTTTTCTCTATGCTACCTGTGATAAACATATTCCAGTGAAGTAATAGTCTAGATTCTTGGTGACATCAGTCCATTTGCTGTGTAGTCCTGGACTTTCACTACAATGTGCTAAATTAGGATGTTTCTGTACCACCTGTGACTCCTCATCTTTTTTTTAACATTCATTCTTTATTTTGGGAACAGTTCATCACTCATTTCTTTTTATTGTAGTTATTATTGTTATTGATGTCATCATTGTTAGATAGGACAGAGAGAAATAGAGGAGGAGAGAAAGACACCTGCAGACCTGCTTCACTGCTTGTGAAGCGACTCCCCTGCAGGTGGGGAGCCGGGGGCTTGATCCGGGATACTTACTGGGTTTCTTGAGCTTCGCAGCACATGCGCTTAACCCACTGCGCTACCGCTAGACTCCCCATGACTCCTCTTCTATTGATTTCATTATTTATTCTTTAATTTATCATTGACAGATCTCATGTTATTTCACATTGAAAAGATTTCTTTCTTGAACCAGGGTTTTTTAGTCTGGAGATTCCTCACAACACTAGCATTGGACCTACCTCATGACCTAGCAATTTATCTCCTGGGGATTTATCCAAAGGAAAAAAAAAACAGCTACCAGAAGAGATACACATAGACCTATCTTCATAGCAGCAGAATTTGTAATAGCCAAAACCTGGAAGCAACCCAGAAGCCCAACAACAGATGAGTGGCTGAGAAACTCACAAAACTCAATGGCTGCATGGTAGGTTAAGCTGCCTCCCTTTATTTTTCATTGAAAATATACATTAATTAAAAATTTTTTTAATATTATTATTTATTTATTATTGGATAGAGACAGAAAGAAATTGAGAGGGAAGGGGGAGATAGAAAGGGAAAGAAATAGAGACACCTATTAAGGAGGTCAGTGATCAAAGGTTTTTTTTTTTTTTTACCTCATAAATAAGTCTGAGATATAGGTTATTTAAGATATAAATTTACTACAGAAAAGTCATTGTTTTCCCACTCTTTTCTATTTATTAAAACATTAGGATGGAATGCATAGTTTTTACTACTTACTATTCCTATCATTCTTGAGATTGGAGCTTAACTACAAAAATGGTCTCAAACATCCTTTGAGATCCATTGTCATAAGCTTTAAATGTGACTTGGATAATCCTTGCCAGAAGTTACAGAATCTATTTCCCTAGACCTTGCACTATGGTTAAACTTGAATCTCTGGTTGATTTAATGTGGTAGAAGTGACATTATATTTGTTTCTAATTGAAGTCTCAAAGGCTTTGCTTTTTCTCACATCTGTTTCATACTCCTCTGATCTCAGAACATGTGTGGAAGACAGAAGCCTAGATCACAGCCAAGTAAGTTAATTGTGTAGTCCCCATTGAAGTTCTGAACATCTGACATCAGATAGCCAAGAATATCAGCACCCATCAACAACTGACACATAAGAGACTACTGAATGGCAAACTACACTATTACAGTTTAGATGGACAGACTTCCTAGGCGATCCACAACTCCTACATAAAAAATAAATATTTATTTAAGTATGGGATGTGATTTTAACACAATATCTTTATGATAATAAAATGATATAAAATTTATTGTGAGGATATGCAGATTTGATAAATTTATGTAACACAACATGTCAAAGCTAATAAAAGTTATAATTATATACCAAGTCTTGATCATTTCACTGCAATACAATTTTCTTTGGCAATGTGCAAGAATATTCTTGGTAAGTCACAAGAATCCAAGACAATCAGATAGTTCAAATTGTGGTCTATATACACAACAGAATACTACTCAGCTATCAAGAATGATGAAGTCACCTTCTTCACCTCATCTTGGGTAGAGTTTGAAGGAATTATGTTAAGTGTTATAATTCAAAAAAAGAATGGATATGGGATTATCTTTTTTGTAGGCAGTGCTGGAAAATTGTGCAGATGCAGTCACATCTGCCATGTTGTCCCCTCAGGCTATTGCTAGTTCCCGCCAGAGTTGGGACTCTCGGAGCGTCTGTTCCGCCATGTTGTGCCCTCAGGGCACTGTCGATTCCCCGCGAAAGTTGAAGTGCTTTGGTTACTCCTCCCCCTTCCCATTCTCACGAAAGCTACTCCCATAAGAGCCCTTCTTCTTCCGCACCTCTCTCTCTTGCCGGCCCTTCACTTCGGTGGTTAGACGCAGGGAAGGTTGCTGTGTGAGGCAGCCATTTTTGCTACCTCCATGTGGCCCAAGCTGTTTCTCTCTCACCCAACTCTGAGGTGCCAGTGCAAATAAAGATTTGTGTTCCCTCTTCGCTCCGGACCTCCTCTCTCTCTTCTCCATGGCGCAGCAAAACAAGAACAGAAAAGGAAACACAAATTAAAACTTAGACTGCTTTGGTGTATTGCATCAAAGCAAAGGACTTTCATGGGGAAGGAGGACAAGGAGATGGTTGGATGGAGGTGGGCATTTGAGATCTTGGTGTGTGATGGTGGAAAAGGATCTAAATTAGGAGTGAGAATGTTTTGCAGACACCTTTCATGGCAAGATGTGAAATTTTACCGATTTTTCAACAACTGTACTGTAAACCATTAACCCCACCCAACAAAATGATTAAAAAATAGTGGTACTGAACCTGAGAAGTAGTATTGTGCCTATAGTTTAGGGCTCTCAAACAGTCAGTCTTGAGTTTGATCCTGGGGTTATATGCACCAAAGTGAGCCCCTAGTTCTTTCTGTCTTCTTCTAACTCATATTAATAATTAAATTAAAATATTTGCTTGAAAAAGAATTACTCAGCAATATTCAAGTCACAACTACACCAAAATAATGAACTTCTGAAATAAATTTGCACTTAGTGTGAGAAATAGGAAGTAAGATGGCTTGGTTACCAGATAACACACATAACATGAACAAACGTGAAAGAACACATGTGAAATGAGAAGATGCAGATTATACAATTCCCATGCTGACTAAGGTCTACATGCTCAGACACCTGTGAGGCCTTCAGCCAGTTGCCAGAGAACCCTGTGGATGTGAATTCACTTCGTCTATCAGCAATGACAAAATGGAATTTAGAAGTTGTTACACAGCATGGATTTGGGGATGTAATTAGCATACGGCTATTGAACATAATTAGCATGTGGCTGACATCAACCTACAAGCAAAGTGAGTTTATCCAAACCCACAAGGGACAGTGGGTGTATTATAACTGATATAAGCCACTGGGCAGAAATTGAACTCTTTTCTTGTGCTTCATGCTTCCAGCTCCCATAGCTGCTCCTCAAAGAACTTGTACAGATGTGGCTGAAATCTGGTAACTAACTTTTGGATTTACGGACGGACCTAGCCTTGTCTTATCTCTGTCGAAGATTGTGTATCTTGCCTACCTAAATAATATCATTCCATAAAGCTCTACCCTAATTAATAAACCTTAATTGTTTAAACCTGCACTAAACTGCCCTCCTAGGCTTTTTTCTTTTTTTAATTACTACAAGAAGTGAATTCACCTGCATGTTAGCTGTCAAGTTCAGGCAAAAACTAGTGAAGTCATGGAACCCTTGGAATATACCTAAAATAAACCTACTAGCTTTCTCCAAAATGGAGATCTCCAAGTCAAATCTGCTATATTCTTGCCTTTAGGTTCCTGATTATTTAATTTTTTTTTTCTGCTTTATATCTTAACTCTTTTTCAGCCACCAGGTTCCAGATGTTACCATGATACCAACCTGACTTCCCTGGGCAGAGGACCTCACCAATGTATCCTGGAGACCAACCTCTCCAGACCCCTGCCCCACTAGGGAAAGAGAGAGAAAGTCTGGGAGTATGGCTCAACCGGCCAACACCCATGTTCAGAGGAAAAGCAATTACAGAAGCCAGACCTAGGTCCATACTCCCAGAGGGATAAAGGATAGGAAAGCTTTCAAGGGAGGGGATGGGATACAAAGCTATATGGCATTGGTTCGGAGCTATGTGGAATTGTACCCCTCTTATCCTATGGTCTTGTCAATATTTCAATTTTATAAATAATTTAAAATAAATAAAGAAGTGAATTTAAGTAAACTTTTCTTTATTTAAAATATATTTTTAAATAACCTGCTAATATAAAGAAAGTGAACTTCAAGCATTATCATAGTTATAAATTTAATAACAGGGAGAGAAAGAATCAAATTCTTGAAAAATGCACCCTACCAAGACCATAAAGGAGGTACAGATATGCTGAAAGCTCTGAATTTATTACAAAATGTGATTTATAGTTAAAATCTTTTGAAAAAGGAAACTACTCAGGGCTTGGGAGACACAAGAAAGTAGAACTTTTTCTTCAAACTAAAATGTAGTTACTTCTCTTGCAAAAAAATGTACCCACCTATGACTGCACTCAAAATTTGCCATTAATTACAAATAAAAACCACAATTGAGGTACAGCATAACTTGATTTTATTTTCATTACTATTAACATATAATTATATGCATAAAATTAAGTACATATATTGTACATATAAAACACAATAGGGAGGGAGTCCAGCGGTAGCGCAGTGGGTTAAGTGCAGGTGGCGCTAAGCACATGGACTGACTAAGGATCCTGATTCGAGCCCCCGGCTTCCCACCTGCAGGGGAGTCCCTTCACAGGTAGTAAAGCAGGTCTGCAGGTGTCTGTCTTTCTCTCCCCTTCTCTGACTTCCCCTCCTTTCTCCATTTCTCTCTGTCCTATCTAACAACAACATCATCAATAACAACAACAACTACAACAATAATAATAAAAAACAAGGACAACAAAATGGAAAATAAATAAATATTTAAAAAACACAATAGGGGCTGGTTGGTGGTGCACCTGGTTGAGCATACATTTTGCAATGTACAAGGGCCTGGTTTCGAGTCCCTAGACACCATCTGCAGGAGGAAAGTTTCATGAGTAGTGAAGCAGTGTTGCAGGTGTCTCTCTTCCTCTCTATCACCCCTTTTCCCCTTGATTTCTGCCTCTATCTATCCAATAAATAAATAGAGATAATTAGAAAAAAGCACATACAAAATTACATGCACTTGCTCTTATACTCACTGTTATTCTTATATCACTGTCCTGGTCAAGTTTTCCATTGTATAAACTTATGCAGAGCAATAAAAACCTGAACTATTGATTGCTTTGTTTATACAATGTCTGAAACCCTCACTTTGGAGTCTTTCTCCTTTGCTAATAGAAATTAAAATATAATACAGAATACTAGTCTTCACCAGATGGGATTCTTTTAAAAAATGTTCATTTTATGAGAAGATTTCTACTGCTTTCATGTACTGATGTTGCCTGTTCCATATATTAAAACTCTATGTCTCTGAATCAAATTAAATGTAATTTATTCTTCTTTTTAATGATCCTCTATCACATTTCACTGTGGGCTATAACAAAAACATCTGTGAATGAAAGCTATGAATGCTACGAACTTTACCTGAGAGTGAGTTCCAGTGTCTTCTCCTAGATGAGTAGTGAGATGCATCCTGAAATAATTGATTAACTGGTATCAAGAGTCTCTATTCTATAAAATTATCTTTAAGTTACCAGGTCTCTTGGCGATGGCCATGTTCCTCTCAACTTGTCTGCTTAATGGATACCCACATATCCTGTTGATGCATTTAAACATGGTAAGAAAATGCACTCTGGGACCAATTAACAGTCCCTTTGAGATTCTTCTTTGTGAAAACTTGGTCAAGGTTTTGAAAAATAAAGTGACTTCACAGCCTTTGGAAATTTCTTCAATACTTGCTATTATCAAGTTGTTTTGTGGGTTCATATTTCTTGCCTGTGGTTTTATTTCTTTCTTTGATAGTGTCTAATAATTTAAATACAGAAGAATATAGTCTTAGATTTTACCATGAGCCAAACATTATATGTCTAAAACAGGTTAATGAAACATTAAAGCCATGGTTTCTCCATGAACAAGCTAAGATATGATTACAATTTTCTTAAGGAGTTCAGTGATTTATTTTATTTTTAAATAAATATATCTTCTACTTTTTAATATTTATTTATTTATTCCCTTTTACACCCTTGTTTTACTGTTGTAGTTATTGTTGTTGCTGTTGGATAGGACAGAGAGAAATGGAGGGGGGGAGACAGAGAGGGGAGAGAAAGATAGACACCTGCAGACCTGCTTCACCACTTACTTGTGAAGCAACTCCCCTGCAGGTGGGGAGGCAGGGGCTCGAACCAGAATCCTTATGCACCCTTGTTTTACTGTTGTAGTTATTGTTGCTGTTGGATAGGACAGAGAGAAATGGAGGGGGGGAGACAGAGAGGGGAGAGAAAGATAGACACCTGCAGACCTGCTTCACCACTTACTTGTGAAGCAACTCCCCTGCAGGTGGGGAGGCAGGGGCTCGAACCAGAATCCTTATGCCAGTCCTTGTGCTTTGTACCACCTGTGCTTAACCCACTGCACTACCACCCAACTCCTAGAGTAGACTGATTTATCATACATCAAGTACCTGGACAATAATACACACTAACACACTAATAAATGTCATTTGTATTATTAATGCAAAGGAATGTATAGCAGTGGTTCGTACATAACCTTATTGGTTCACAAACAACTTTGAGATAAAGAAAACTTTTTAATTTATTTTTTTTCTTTTTTAAAAATTTACTTATTTATTATTAGATAAAAAAAGAGAGAAATTGAAATGGGATGGGTAATGAGAAAGAGAGACAGAGAAACTCCTGCAGCTCTACTTTACCACTCATGAAGCTTTCCCCTTGCAAGTGGGGACCATGTGCTTGAACCTGGGTCCGTCTGCATTGTAATGTGTGCGCCTAACCAGGTACACCACTGGATGGCCCCTTTTGTTTTTTAAATGGTTAGATAACTCAACATGGGGAGTTGCAAAATAACTTGATATTCCACAAAGATCATAGAAGAGTCTAGATATGACTTGTGGTCATCTGTTCCCAATCTTACCTACTTCAGATTTTCCATAGAAACCAGGAAACCGGAGAATTCCAGAAGATGTCAGACTGAGAAGCTGTTAATGGCTTGAGTTCCAAAAACATCTACTGGAAATGGTAGGACTTTTTGCCTTTAGCAGGACAGTCAATAAGGGGTCCAAGCGGTGACACCAAGGAGGTGACTATAACTCACTTTGGGTTATAAAATAGAGTAAAAAGAAAGGAAAAAAAATGTTTTTTTTAAATTATTATTCCCAAAGCACACCCCTGACCCCCATCTCCCCCCATAACCAGCCCCTGGGGGCCAGAGATCTACTCCAGCATGCTCCCTGCTGAGCTTCTTTCTTTACCAAGATTCCTGTTCCTCCAGGGGGTGTCATTCCAACTCCAACTCTATTCCTTTCTGAAACCCTTGGCCTTTCTTCTTTCTTTTTTTTTCTTTTTTTTTATTTAAGAAAGGATTAATTAACAAAACCATAGGGTAGGAGGGGTACAACTCCACACAATTCCCACCGCCCAATCTCCATATCCCACCCCCTCCCCCCATCCCCCTATAGCTTTCCCATTCTCTATCCCTCTGGCAGCATGGACCCAGGGTCATTGAGGGTTACAGAAGGTAGAAGGTCTGGCTTCTGTAATTGCTTCCCCGCTGAACATGGGCGTTGACTGGTCGGTCCATACTCCCAGTCTGCCTCTCTCTTTCCCTAGTAGGGTGGGTCTCTGGGGAAGCTGAGCTCCAGGACATATTGGTGGGGTCGTCAATCCAGGGAAGTCTGGCCGGCATCCTGATGACACCTGGAACCTGGTGACTGAAAAGAGAGTTAACATACAAAGCCAAACAAATTGTTGAGCAATCATGGACCCAAAGCTTGGAAAAGTGGAGAGGAAGTATTAGGGAGGTACTCACTGCAAACTCTAGTGTACTTCTGCTTTCTTGCTTTGGTGCCATACTCCAAACTGGGGGCCTTTCTTCTTTCTAAGTGGCCAATTCCAGCTACAAATTTTCCACCAAGCAGAGCCTTACTCAGACAGGGAAAGACCGCCAGAGGTTTTTTGTTTTTTTTTTTTTTTTGCTTTATTTTCTCAACAATCAGCTGCCTCTGTTCATGGGGGCCTGAGGCAATCTGGATCCATCCAAGCTGAAGACAGGACTGGTTTTTACTCTGTTCTATTTTATTATAAATACAAAATAAACGTGTATCCCTTTTCCCCTCTCCTTCAGGTTGACCAGAATTAACTCTTAGTGTATTTTGCATTGGTAGGGTATTGAGTGTCTTATCCACTGCTAAAGTAACTTGTTTCACTCTTCCTACCTACCTACCCACTCTCCCCCTTGCACCGCCTATCTAATTAAATAATAAATAAATAAATAAATAAATACACTTTCCTTTCACTGCTTTTTTATTACTGTTCTTTTTCTTATCTTTTATCTTTTCTCTCCCTCTCTTTTTTTTCTTCTTTTCTCATTCTTGTCATCCTTTCTTTCTTCCTCCTTCAGCTTTCTGAATTCACTGATACACGTTTGGGAATTATTTTGGGGAAGAAATCTGACTCAGAGTGGACTATCTCTGCATGTATCTCTGCTCTACTTCCCTTACTCATAAAGCTACCCCTAGAATATACAGTGGATATTAGATTTGCAGAAATGTCTATTCTTGCTATTCTTATCTATTCTTGCTGTTCTTGTCGATTCCTGAGCTGTTTTTTGTTTGTTTTTTTTAGTTTCTTAACAATCAGCTGCCTCTGCTCAGGAGGCTTGAGGCAATGTGGAACAGGCTTTTTACCCTGTTCTATTTTATTATTAATATTTTATAAAGGCATGTCTCTTACCCCCCCTCCTTTAGGTTGACCAGAATTAACTCTTAGGGTATCTCCTATTGCTAGGGGATTGGGTGTCTTATCCATTACAAAGGAAATTGTTTCATTACTCCTACCTCCTCTACCCACTCTCCCCTTCTCCCTCCTCCTAGCTAATTAAAATAAAATAAAATAAAATAAAATAAAATAAAAATCAATTGAAAAACTTTCCTTTCACTGATCTTTATTACAGCACTTTTTCTTATCTTTTTTCTTTTCTCTCTTATGTTTCTCTTTTTTTATCTTGTCTTCATTTCTTCCTTCCTTCTTCTTTGGCTTTCTGAATTCACTGATATTCATTTGTGAATTATTTTGGGGAAGAAATATGACTCAGTGTGGACTCTCTATGTGTGTATCTCTGCTCTACTTCCCTTTCTCCTCTTGCTACCCCTATAATATACAGTAGATAGTGGATATGCATAATTGTCTATTCTTGCTATCCCTTTTTTCCTTTCTCTTTCTTCTTCACTTGGACTTGGTTGCTATTTTTTCACGGAGTGCAGACATTGTTTGGCTAACTGTTAGTGATTAAACTGCTTCAATCCTTGCTTCAGTTGCTATTGTAATTTCTGAGGTTGGTGATTGCATTTGTCATAAAGGTATTTAGTACAGTGTTGCTTGTACTCAAGACACAACAAATGAGGAACAACAGAACATCAAAATAAGAAACACATAAATCAAAAAAATGAGTAGATCAAGAGCAAATAAAACAGCTACTACAATGAATGAAGACAAGAGCCCAGAAGAAACTACAAATCAGCCAGAAGCAACCATAGATAAAAAAGTATTCAAGCAATAATAAACTTATTAATCATACAAATGAGAACAACATTGAAGGAAAGGAATGGAAATATTAGGGAAACAACAGTTGAGACCCTCAAAAAATATACAGATTATCTTGAGGAATTAGAGAACTGAAAGCTGAAATAGCTGAACTGAGGAAAGAAGCTGAGGGAAGGGAAAGCAGACTAACAGAAGCAGAAAACAGAATTAGTCAGACAGAGGATGAGTTAGAGAAAACTAAAAAAGAGGTGAAAGAGCTCAAAAAGAGATTGAGAGACACTGAAAACAACAACACAGACATGTGGGATTATCTCAAAAGAAGTAACATTCGTATAATTAGCCTGCCTTAAGAAGAAAGAGAAGAAGGGGAAGGAAACATTCTGGAGGAAATTATAGAAGAAAACTTCCCAGGCCTGACCAACAGAAAGGACATTAAGATTCAAGAGACCCAGAGAGTTCCAAACAGAATCAACCCAGACCTGAAGACACCAAGACACATCATAGTCACAATGAGAAGAAAGGATAAATAAAGGATCCTAAAGGCTGCAAGAGAGAAACAAAAAGTCACATACAAGGGAAAAACCATAAGATTATCTGCAGACTTCTCCACTCAAACTCTAAAAGCCAGAAGAGAATGGCAAAATATCTATTGAGCCCTGAATGAAAAAGGGTTTCAACCAAGGATAATATATCCTGCTAGACTTTCATTCAAACTAGATGGAGGGTTCAAAACCTTCTTTGACAAACAACAGTTAAAGGAAGCAACCATCACCAATACAGCCCTGAAAAAGGTTCTAAAAGATCTCTTATAAACAAGAAAATCATTATAATACCTGCCATTTATTAGAGCAAATAAAAATTCATTGAACAATGGCACTACAAAACATTAAATCCATAATATGAATAAATGTCAATGGCTTAAACTCACCCATAAAAAGGCACAGAGTGGCAGGATGGATCAGAAAACATAACCCAACCTTATGCTGCTTGCAAGAATCCCATCTGAAACAACAAGATAAAAACGGACTTAGTGTGAAAGGATGGAAAAATATCATACAGGCTAACGGACCACAAAAATGGCAGGAACAGCCATTCTAATCTCAGACACAATAGATTTTAAATTAAATAAAGTAATAAAAGATAGGCAAGGACATTACATAATTACTAGAGGATAAATCAGTCAAGAAGACTTAACAATTACTAACAACTATGCAACCAATGAGGTACAATCTAAATACATCAAGCACCTACTGAAAGAACTTCAAATATACAATAGTAGTGGGAGACTTTAATACCCCACTCTCACACTTCTTCTTCTTCTAGCATTAGACAGATCAACAAAGCAGAGAATCAACAAAGATACAAGAGAATTAAATGAAGTGATTGACAGACTAAACCTCTTGGACATTTTCAGAGTCCTTCACCCCAAAAAACTGGAATAAACATTCTTTTCAAATCCACATAACACATACTCAAGGATAGACCACATGTTGGGCCACAAAGACAGCATCAATAAATTCAAGAGCATTGAAATCATCCCAAGTATCTTCTCAGACTACAGTGGAGTAAAACTGACATTTAACAACAGAAAATTATTAAAAGTCACAGAATTTGGAAACTAAACAAAATACTCCTTAAGAACCACTTGGTCAGAGATTCACTCAAGCAAGAAATTCAAATGTTCCTGGAAACAAATGAAAAGGAAGACACAGCCTATCAAAATATTTGGGACATAGCTAAACCAGTATTGAAAAGGAAACTTATAGCCATACAATCACATATTAAACAACAATTAAAAGCTCAAATAAATGACCTTACTGCACACCTCAAGGACTTAGAGGAAGAGGAACAAAGGAACCCTAAAGCAACCAGAAGGACAGAAATCACTAAAATTAGAGCAGAAATAAACAACATTGAAAATAAGAGAACCATACAAAAGATCAATGAAGCCAAACGTCGGTTCTTTGAAAGATTAAACAAAATTGACAAACCCCTAGCCAGACTCACTAAACAAAAAAGAGAGAAGACTCAAATTAATAGAATTGAAAATGATGGAGAAGACATCACAACTGATACCACAGAAATACAGAAAATCATGCGAAACTTCTATGAAGAACTATAAGCCACCAAGCTAGAGAATCTGGAAGAAATGGAACAATTCCTAGAAGCATATGCCCTTCCAAATCTGAACCAAGAAGAACTACAAAACCTAAATGCATCAATCATAGATAAAGAAATTGAAACCTTTATTAAGAATCTCCCCAACTACAAAAGTCCTGGACCAGATGGCTTCACAAACAAATTCTACAAAAATTTCAGGAAACAGTGAGTACCCATACTTCTTAATCTTTTCCATAAGATTGAAGAAACCGGAATACTCCCTCCCACCTTCTATGAAGCCAACATCACCCTGATACCAAAAGCAGATAGGGACACAATAAAAAAAGGAAAATCTACAGACCAATGTCTCTGATGAACATTGATGCCAAAATATTAAACAAGATCTTGGCCAGCCAGATACAGCACCACATCAAAGAAATTGTTCATCACGACCAAGTGGGATTTATCCCAGGAATGCAAGGCTGGTTAAACATATGTAAGTCAATCAATGTCATTCACCACATCAATAAAATCAAAGCCTAAAACCACATGATTATCTCAATAGATGCAGAGAAAGCCTTTGACAAAATCCAACACCCATTTATGCTCAAAACCCTACAAAAATGTGAATAGATGGGAAATTCCTCAAGATAGTGGAATCCATATATAGCAAACCTACAGCTAACATCGTACTCAATGGACAGAAGTTGAAAGCATTCCCCCTCAGATCGGGGACTAGACAGGGCTGTCCACTGTCACCATTACTCTTCAACATGGTAGGAAGTTCTTGCCATAGCAATCAGGCAAGAGAAAGGAATCAAAGGAATACAGATTGGAAGGGAAGAAGTCAAGATGTCACTATTGGCAGATGATATAATAGTATACATAGAAAAACCTAAAGAATCCAGAAGAAAACTACTGGAAGTTATTAGTCAATATAGCAAGGTGTCAGGCTACAAAATCAATGTACAAAAATCAGTGGCATTTCTTTATGCAAACACTAATTCTGAAAGAAGACATCCAGAAATTACTCTCATTTACTGTTTCAGCAAAATCAATCAAACGCCTAGGAATAAAGTTGAACAAAAAGTGAAAGACTTATATACTGAAAACTATGAGCCACTACTACTCAAGGAAATAGAAACTGATACCAAGAAATGGAAAGACATCCCATGTTCATGGATTGGAAGAATAAATATCATCAAAATGAATATTCTCCCCAGAGCCATATACAAATTTAATGCAATACCCATCAAAGTTCCACCAAGCTTCATTAAGAAAATGGAACAAAAACTACATTCATTTTTCTGGAAGATGAAAACACCTAGAATTGCCAAAACCATCTTGAGGAAAAGAAACAGAAATGGAGATATCACACTCCCAGATCTCAGACTATATTATTAATCCATCATCATCAAAACAACATGGTACTGGAACAAAAATAGGCACACAGTACAGTGGAACAGAACTGAAAGCCCAGAAATAAGTCCCCACACCTATGGACATATAATCTTTGATATGGGTGCCCAGACAATTAAATGGAAGGAGTCTCTCTTCAATAAATGGTGCTGGGAAAACAGAGTTGAAACATGCAGAAGAATGAAATTGAACCACTTTATCTCACCAGAAACAAAAATCAACTCCAAATGGATCAAAGACCTAGATGTCAGACCAAAAACAATCAAATACTTAGAGGAAAACATTGGTAAAACACTTTCCCACCTAAACCTCAAGGACATCTTTGATGAATCAAACCCAATTGAAAGGAAGACTAAATCAGAAACAAACCAATGGGACTACATCAAATTGAAAAGCTTCTGCACATCCAAAGAAACTATTAAGCAAACAAAGAGACCCCTCAAAGAATGGGAGAAGATCTTCACATGCCATACATCAGACAAGAAACTAATCACCAAAATATATAAAGAGCTCAGCAAACTTAGCACCAAAAAAGCAAATGACCCCATCCAAAATGGGCAGAGGATATGAACAAAACATTCACTACAGAGGAGATCCAAAAGGCTAACAAACATATGAAAAACTGCTCTAGGTCACTGATTGTCAGAGAAATGCAAATTAAGACAACACTAAGATACCACCTTACTCCTGTAAGAATGGCATACATCAAAAAGGACAGCAGCAACAAATGCTGGAGAGGTTGTGGGGACAGAGGAACCCTTTTACATTGCTAGTGGGAATGTAAATTGATACAGCCTTTGTGGACAGCAGTCTGGAAAACTCTCAGAAGACTAAACATGGATCTTCCATATGATCCAGTAATTCCTCTCCTGGGCTTATACTCCAAGGACTCCATAATACCCAACCAAAGAGAGGTGTGTACTCCTATGTTCATAGCAGCACAATTCATAATAGCTAAAACCTGGAAGCAACCCAGGTGCCTAAAAACAGATGAATGGCTGAGAAAGCTGTGGTATATATACACAATTGAATACTATGCAGCTATGAAGAACAATGAACCCACCTTCTCTGACCCATCTTGGGTAGAGCTAGAAGGAATTATGTTAAGTGAGCTAAGTCAGAAAGATAAAGATGAGTATGGGATGATCCCACTCATCAACAGAAGTTGAAAAAGAAGATCTGAAAGGGAAACTAAAAGCAGGACTGACCAAATTGTAAGTAGGGCACCAAAGTAAAAACCCAGTGGTGAGGGGTAGACATGCAGCTTCCTGGGCCAGTGGGGGGTGGGAGTGGGTGGGAGGGATGGGTCACAGTCTTTTGGTGGTGGGAATGGTGTTTATGTACACTCCTAGTAAAATGTAGTCATATAAATCACTAGTTAATTAATATGAGAGAGGGAAAATCAATTGTGTGTCTCAAAGTTTTTCAAAACACAAAGTGAATCTTTTTAATATATAAGCTGTGTATTTGATATGCGGACTCTCTCAGAAGCCTAGACCAAGTAGATCAGAAGCATCCAATAGCACAGCTATATACAAGATACTGGGTACTGTACAGCAAACCATAACAAAAGGACTTTTCAAAGTTAACCCAATTAACAAATAATGTGATGATAACATTAACTCCATAACACCCAACCAAAAAGAGATGTATCCACTGTCTTTTTGAACCCTAAGACAGCAGGAAGCTCACATCTCCACTATAGAGCCTATATTTCCCCCAGTCCTGGAACCTTAGGATAGGGCCCAATTTCCCACATGACTCACTCAATCCATATCAAATAATATTGTATCTGCCGATTGCAATCTAATCAATGCAATGATTGCCACCTCAACATGCTTCAGCTCAGATTGTGTCCAGAGACTTCAGGTGTGGAATGACGACAACTCTTCAGCTTCATTACTCATGTGAGACCTTTTTTTTCATAGTATTCTCTAATTCCATCCCAGGTGGTTCACTTTCTAACAAAGTCCCAAAACCTATATATAGACCAGGTTCTGTGAGAGAGAGCATATGTTCACACGTATCCATTAACTACTGCAAAAAATACACCTGAAAGCAGAAGTACACTAGAGTTTGCAGTGATTACCCCCCATCACTTCCTCTCCACTATTCCACCCTTTGCTTACATGATTGCTCAACAATTTATTTAGCTTTGTATGTTAACTCTCTTTTCAGCCACCAGGTGCCTGATGCCATCAGGATGCTGGCCAGGCTTCCATGGACTGAAGACTCTACCAATGTGTCCTGGAGCTCCACTTCCCCAGAGTCCCACCCTACTAGGGAAAGAGAAAGGCAGCCTGGGAGTATAGACCGACCAGTCAATGCCCATGTTCAGCCGGGAATAGAAGCCAGACCTTCCACCTTCTGCAACCCACAAGTCCCTGGGTCCATGCTCCCAGAGGGGTAGAGAATGGGAAAGCTATCAGGGGAGGGGATGGGATATGGAGATTGGGTGGTGAGAATTGTGTGGAGTTGTACCCCTCCTATCCTATGGTTTTGTTAATTTATCCTTTCTTAAATAAAAATAAATTTTAAAAAAAGAAACCAGGAAGCCTTGAAAAGAGATATGCCTACAAATGAGATGCAGTCAGTCCATCAGCTAAACTGGTCAACTTTAATAGCATAACATCAACACTCTGTTCCCTCACAATTTTGCATCATTTGTACTCTACCTTGCTGATCTAAAGAGCACTGCATGTATACTGAATTATAAAACTAGTTTCCAATCTACTATTTTAATTCTGCCCTTGTTAGCTCCAGCCCCAACACATAGAATCATAGAATGTATCAACACACGAGATTTAACTTTCAACATTATTGTTTTATTGCTATATTCAGAATCTTTCCTGACATTGCATTTGATTTATTTGCCAAGCTACTTTGTGAGTGTTAAAAGGATTCAAGCTGTTTTGGTATATGGCACCAAAACTAAAGGACTCTGGGATGTGAGGAGGGCTTTCAGGTTCTGGTGTGTGATGGTGGAGAGGTGAGAGTTGTCTGGAGGTGAGAGTGAGAAATTTTAAACATATATTAACAACTGTATTTACTGTAAACCATTACCCCCCCCCAGTAAAATATTTTTAGAAGGATACAAGTTGTTAAATAGTGAATATGAGACCAAAGACCTTATTTTCTGAACTGGCACCTTTCCGTGCACCAAATCACTTGTTTAGAAGAGAGCATTCCTCTCTTCTAAACAGGGACCCTGGGTCCCTGTGTCCATACTCCCACAGGGATAAAGAATAGGAAAGCTATCAGGAGATAGAATGGGATACGGATTTCTGGTGGTGGGAACCTTGTGGAGTTGCACCCCTCTTATCCTATGGTTTTTGTCAGTGTTTCCTTTTTATAAATAAAAATGTAAATAAAGAGAGAGAATAGAATAATAACTACAAAAAAAGAGAGCATTCATTAAACATTGAACTTCTAAAGAACATCACTGAAGTTGAATGTTAAATGAACACTCTTAAAATAGGAATACATCTGTTTTGTTTTTCATGATTTAATGTTATCATAGGAAGCTTATAAGAAAATTAAACTCCCTCATACTAGAAACATAGAAAATTTCTTTAACTGGAAGTAAATTCATTTTATTCTCAGTTTCTTCAACCAAGGAGAGGAAAGCCTATATTACAATATTTCCAGGTAGAAACATTTTGCAATTCTGTGACTAGCAGTAAAATTTAGCAAATCCATGGAGTTGCGTTTATCCAATTAAACTTTGCAGTTCTGTAATTAAAAAGGATTAGCTATGAGGATAAAGCAGAGCTTTCTGTTTACTCTTAGAGAGAAAGACCAGCTCACAATAAAAACACCAGAGCTATTCACTGCAAGGGACTTTCAAAACATGCCTTCTATGGTCTTGCTGCCTTATAAATATACTCCACTTCTGTTTTTTTAGCCTGGATGATGCATGGTATTTGGAATTATACTTAATGGCGGACACTCCCGCTCCCCCTTATATGTGACATAGTTTTTGTTTTGGTTTGGTTTTGCTTTTTTTTTTTTTTTAATCACTGGCATCTCTAAGTGAGTTTACCTCACTCTTATTGTTCAGTTGCTAGTTTAGTTTGTATATATTAACAGAATCTATGGGGGGAAATGTCAGAGTCCAGGTCAGCTGCTACAAATACTGAAGTATTATTGCTGTTCTGTTGGTTTCTTCAAAAAAAAAAAATTTAAATATTATTTATTTATTTATTGGATAAAGACAAAGAGAAGTCAATAGAGAAGGGGGCAGAGAGGGAGAGAGAGAAAGAAACACCTGCAGCATTGCTTCACTGTTGGTGAAGCCCCCCGTCGTTAGGTGAAATCTGGGGGCTCTCACCCAGGTCTCTGAACATGGTAACAGGTGCACTTTACCTGATGAACCAACATCCAGCCCCCTTTTCAAAAAATCTTAATGTATTTGAAGATCAGTCTTCAAATTTCAACTTACTTTAGCTTTCAGATTACAAGTTTTAAAATAAAATGATGTTACATTTGGATTTAACTTTCTTTATTCTCCCCACAGTGTTCTCTATCACTTATCTGGGTGAACCTGATACTTGAGAGTGGATCCAGAAGTTAATATGTGTGTTTCTCAAGTTTTGTAACTAGCAGAGTGGTTATTCTGTCTTTAAAACACGTTAAACTCTCTCATTTTCTTTTGTCCTTAGCTTATTTTAGATTTTATGACTCTATATTTGGGTGATATTTTGGATTACACCTAATCTTCTTTATTATGCTATAAATTTCATGAGGTAAAATAACATGCTTGAAAAATTTCTCCTCATACTTTATACTCTCCCAGAACAGTATTTATGCCCCCGTGTGCATAAGTACTTAGTGTATGAGTATGTAAATTACTGCATTCTTTATTATTCAACAGAATATTCTCTCTACAACACATAATTTAATATACCCTATAATTTCACAACTCCTATCAAAACTAACTTGCTCCTCTGTACCATGGACATATTATTTATACTCCTATTTAGTTTATTTTGCATGTGTTGAAAATACTGGTTTAGAAAAGTGCCTTTTTTAATTGTATTTATTTTATTTTACCAAACACAATGTCTGAATATAGTCAATTATTCAGTAAATATTTATTGAACCCATACTAGAAACCAAATAATATTTCACAACCTGAAAAATAGCTTATCCATCATTACAAACTAATATTTAGCTTTGCTTTTGATTTGTAGAAAATACCCAGTGTTGGTGAGCTAAATAAAAAATGGTCGAATCACCTTACACATTAACATTGTTCTAGTGTATTTCTGAACATAAAACTGAATAATTGACTAGGCGAGGTAAGGTTGTGTAGTGATAGGATACAGGAAGCTTGATATATTGAGTTTCATCCCTGGCACAACTTATAGAATGATAGTCTGGTTCTGTTACACACAAGGACTCATAAATAAATACATAAATCAATCTTTCAAAAACTTTAAGAGTGTGGAGAAGTTACCAAATCATTCATGAAAAAATTATGAATGTTGTTGAAGTTAAGACGTTAAAATGAATTAAATGGTTCAGTGTTTGGTAATTGAACAGAAGTAACTATGATTTTAGTTTTATTAATGGATTTCATCTGTGGTGTAATAAACAACTACTCCGTGGAAAATTGTAAAATGTATGAGTCATAGTAGTGTATCTTTTTTGGTTTAATCAACATACACAATTTAGAATATAATTTCAAGTGTCCTTCCAAAGTAAAAATCTTTATGTTATCCCCACTTGAAAAATTCAAAGATGTAAACTTGTGCTTGAACTGTTTTCCAGAGTTGTACTACCACTAAACCTTTTCATGTATTTTTAATAATTATTTTAATTCCTCCTGTGATTAATTTTAATAATACACATAACACAACACATCAAACATACAATTGTTTCAACAAGTTATGTTTTTTTCTTATTTAAAACAATCAAAAGCATAATGATGCCCACAGTAGTACGAAATAAGTTGTGTTAAATAATAAAAACATGGAATTTAAGTAATCCAGCACTGTCTTTAAAGCACACAGAAGGTTCTCAATAAATGTCACTTTTTTTTTCTTTTTTTTTTTTTTTTTGCCTCCAGGGTTATCACTGGGACTTGGTGCCTACGTTACCAATCCACTGCTCCTGGAAGCCATTCCACCCCCCCACCCATTTTGTTGCCCTTACTGTTTTTATTGCATAGGACAGAGAGAAATTGAGAGAGGTGGGGGAAGACAGAGAGGGGGTGAGAAAGACAGACACCTGCAGACATGCTTCATTGCCTGTGAAGCGACCCCCCTGCATGTGGGGGAGCCAGAGGCTTGAACCCGGATCCTTCCTCTGGTCCTTGTGCTTCTCACCATGTGTGCTTAGCCCAGTGTGCTACTCCCACACCCCCACAAATGTCACTTAATTTATGACTGCAGATCTGATATTTCCAAGTGAGGCTGGGGTTCAGTGGCTCATCATGGAGTGAGATGAACAGTTGGATGCCAGGCAAAATATGTTAAGATGTATTTTGAAAAGATGTGATAATACCGCTACAAGAGAAACAGCTTGTAAATCATTACCTCAATTTAAAAAGAGAGAGAGAGAAAACCTGTGCTAGTTTTCTTTAAAAAAAATCATAAAAGCTTATTCAGGTAATATATTTGAAAAATATACCTTTCCTTTTTTCTTTTTTCTTGAGCATTAAATAGCTACAGTCATACAACCAAGAGGGAGGGTAACAGAATTGTAAGTGAAGATGATAACATAAAATAAACTGTCAACCTGTTTAGAAACTTCTTTTTTTTTTTTTTAAGTCTGCAAGTATACACAACCCTGAAAATATGAATGGACATTTTTTGCTGGTTTTTTGTTGTTGTTTCTAGAGAGCTTGTTCTATTTTCTATTTTTCTAAAATAAGTTGTATAAAGAAGAAGTATTTTTCCCACCTTAAACACTTGGTAGAAAATCTCCAATTAAACTGCCAAGGCTTTATTTTGTGTATAGGAGGGCATTTCTCTGTGTGGGCATTGTCTTTGAAATACTAATTAAAACTTTGAACACAGAGGAACTATTCCTATTTATTTCTTCTTGATTCAACTTAAGTAGGCTATCCCAATTCTAGACATTTCTCAGTTGAGTTCATTTAAATTTTATAGTGTAATACCCATTCCTACATCTGTGTGTATCTGAATTATTTATTTGTAAGAGTACTGGTACTTTATGTAAAGAAACTGAAAAAAAGCAAATCATAAGATAATATCCACTCATTATCTTACATAAATGGAAGAATAATGTGATGACTGACCAACTTTTCATTTGTAACCTTTTTATTAAAATACAGTTTCTGAATTTTTTTCCCCAGCATGTACCAGAGTGGTGCACTGGCTTCAATCTGTCTCATATGTATCTCAGCAATATAACTTACTTTATTTTTTAATTTTAATAGTATAAATTTATTATTATTATTATTTTAATTTATTTTTTAAAATATTTATTTTATTTACTTATTCCCTTTTGTTGCCCTTCTTGTTTTATTGTTGTAGTTATTATTGTTGTCGTTGTTGGATAGGACAAACAGAAATGGAGAGAGGAGGGGAAGACAGAGAGGAGGAGAGAAAGATAGACACCTGCAGACCTGCTTCACCGCCTGTGAAGGGTCTCCCCTGCAGGTGGGGAGCCGGGGTTCGAACCGGGATCCTTATGCTGGTCCTTGTGTTTTGCGCCACCTGCGCTTAACCCGCTGCGCTACAGCCCGACTCACAAATTTATTATTTTTTATTTTACATATTTACATGTCAACAGGGGTTTAAATCCACACTATTCCTACTACCAGAGTTCTGAAACCTCAGTCTCCCCACTACAAGCCATGGCAGTTCTCTTAAAGTTGTAGACATGGGCCAGCCTTTATTTCTACAACTACTTATCCACATTTATATATAATTGCTCCATTTTTCTTCTTGATCCAATCTTGCCCTCCAAGGCACTCATGGCAACATCGCTACCTCCACATTTCCTTCTCCTTCTCCTTCTCTCTCTGGGTGCAGATGGAGCTGGAGTGCAGAGCCCTCTTATCTTCATCCTGTCACTTCTCCCCCACAGGCAGTATGGGTCTGGGTTGTTCTGGGAGAGCAGAAGGTTGGAGTTCTGGCTTCTGTAATTGCTTCTCTGCTAAGCATGAGTGTTGGTAGGTCGATCCATAACCCCAGCCTGTTTCTCTCTCTCCCTAGTGGACCAGAACTCTGGAGATGTGAGGGTCCAGGACACATTGGTGAGGTCGTCTGCCCAGAAAAGTTTGGATGGAATCCTGGTAGCATCTGTAACTTGGTGTCTGGAAGGTGGCAGGACCTAAGTTGAGACAAAATGGTTAATGAACAGCAACCAAAAAGTAGTATTAGAGTAGATGAGATTAGAGATCTTAGGGTAGAAGAAAGCTAGGAAATCCATTTTTAGTCTTCTTGGGACACTCACCTATTGTAGTTTACACCTTGAGTTTGATAGCTAACCTGAGGTTGGATAAGAATATTGTCTAAGAGAATGGTATAGAAGTAGAGAAAAGTGCTAGGAAGTTGGATTAGGGCAGTGAGTAGCTCCTATTCTTAGGAAAAAATAAATCTGTGGATAAAATTAACTATTTACATCCATCCATGTGACTCAGGCCCTATATATATGTATATAGCACCAGAGCCTGTGTAACCTCTAAGCTCTGTTGTTCTGAGCTCGCAGCTCATGATCACATCTGGGAAAATTGCAGTCAGCCATATAACTGAAATAATAAAATTAGCCTGTAAAAACAAGATCTGCTGGATAGTTCACCTAGATGATGTGCATGCTTTGTTATTCGAGTGATCCAGGCTCAAGTGTGGGTCCCACCACACTAGAGGACTCTCTCTGCTGAAATGTGTCTACCAAAATCTCACTGTCTCAGTCTCTATGAGAAAATATTGATGAGCAAAAACTACTGGGTGCATATTGACATAGCTTTTAAGAAATATATAGCTAGGAAGCAATAAAACATGACATCTTTCAAGACACTGCTAAAAAAATAGAGTGGTGGAAACTTAGACCCCCACATCAACGTATATCTAATCATTAAAGAAAAAAGCCTATACTAAGGTAAAATTGATAAATCCTAGTACACTAAATTTAAAAAGAATCTGTGATTTAAAACTGTCCATAGGAAAAAAAAGTAAATAGCTGATGCCTCACAGATGACGGATGGAATTTTATAAAGCAGTCTTAAAATTACTAATCAGAGATGAAAACACAAGTGAAATTATTAAGAAACTCTATAATAGGCCATTGACTAAACTAAATACAAATGGTAAATGGACAGGCATAAATATTCAAACTCACCAGCAATCAAACATACAACTGTAGCAAGAATGCAAACCAATTTTTTGCCTATTGATTTTGAAAAGAATTTTAAAAATCTAATTCACTAGGTGTAAGGTGAGGAAAAATGAGCACTTTCAATCACCGCTGACTGGCATGTTAATTGCTGGAAATTTACTTTACTTCAATTTAGAAATATTTATCAGGAGCAGTGAATCTGTTCATGTAATTTTCTGAACAAGTATACTTAGGGAAATTCCTACTGAGGAACTAATCATAAATTTGTGCAATGACTTGGTATCATTGCAAATGTATAAAGGTATAGAATTAAACTTTTAATTTCTACTGGGAAGAGAACGATTAAAAATACAACTATAAATCTATATCTCATAAACAAAATAACATTTTAAATGTTTAAATATAAGGAGGAAATGAGAAATACATAGGTAGGTAAGGAAAAAAGAGCTATGGATTCAGGATAATTAATTATCTAATTGTGTACATTTTAATTAAATACTTAAGATTGTGCTATTGAGAGATTAGCTAGTTTACATGCTCTTAGATGTAATAAAAGTTTCATTCTAGTGCAGCGCATAATATATTTAATAATAAGTAACACTGTCAATATTTGACATAAAGTAACTCATTCTTCATGACAGTCCTAGAAAACCTTATGATTATGATCTCTGCTGATGTGTGAGTAGCATATTTATTGACTATGGATGAAAGTGGGTCTTTATAAGCCAAGGACTATCTACTGCATTATCAGCAAGGGTTTATTGAAACAGGAAAAATCACTATTTAAGGTGAGCAAGATAACTCACCTTGCAGTTGTGTGGGGGGGGGCAGTTAGGGGATGGGTCTATTTAACCATGTGCTTAAAAATCAAATCCCCCCTGGCACTGGGGAAATTTTTGGTAGTATGGTATTTCCCCATTATGTCTCTCTCTTTCTCCTTGAAAGACTTGTACAACCCTCCTTCTCTTACCCCAAAAAGAAGAAAACAAAACATCTTTAGAAGTAGAAATCATATTATTATTATTATTATTATTTTATTTATAAAAAGGAAACACTAAAAAAAACATAGGATAAGAGGGGTACAACTCCACACAATTCCTACCACCAGAACTCCATATCCCATCCCCTCCTCTGATAGCTTTCCTATTCTTTATCCCTTGGGAGTATGGACCCAAGGTCATTATGGGGTGCTGAAGGTGGAAGGTCTGGCTTCTGTAATTGCTTCCCAACTAAACATGAGTGTTAACAGGTTGATCCATACTCCCATCCTGCCTCTCTCTTTCCCTAGTGGGGAAGGGCTCTGGGAAAACAGGGACATATTGGTGGGGTTATCTGTCCAGGGAAGTCTGGTCAGCATCATGGTAGCATCTGGAACCTGGTGGCTGAAAAGAGAGTTAACATATAAAGCCAAATAAATTGTTGACTAATCATGAACCTAAAGGCTGGAGTAGTGCAGATGAAGAGTTGGGGTGGTCTCCATTTTGTAGATAGGTAGCAGGCCTATATTCCAAAGGACCCACAACTATACTAGTTTTTTGTTTTTGTTTTTATTTCTATGTTTGAAGAAAGTTCATAAGTTACTTATACCATTCAAGAAAATTAGGATAAATATATTTACTGTATAATAGTAAAATGTACATATGTCAATCTTATATAACTATAATTTAGAAAGGAGCAAATCATAGCAATAATTAATAAGAAAAAATAAGTGAATTGAGAAGTGTGAAGGACCAATTGCGAATCAGTTGATGACTTAACGCTGTAATGGCTGGAGTCTGTAGAGAGAACTGACTGCTAGGGATAAGCTTTGCTATACAGTAGCCCCATACTCAGTCCCAGGAGGTGAGATGGCCCAGCAGGAAACTAAGGAGATGTGGTCTTGGTCAGTCTCTCTCTCTCTCCACTCAATAAGAAAGCCACCCAGGTGTAGTGTAATCACTGGTATATGCCCACTTCTCTCTCTCTCTCTCTCTCTCTCTCTCTCACACACACACACACACACACACACACACACACACACACACACACACACACACACACACACACACCAAACTGTTTAGAATATCAAGAATATTCTGAATGATTTTAAATGGGAATTAAATAGATAAAAAAGTAGAAAAAATTAAACCAATGTGTTTCTTTAAGTGCTAGCACAAGACATAAACAGAAGCTATAAATGAACAAAAAGTGAGTAAAAGAGATATTAGGCTATTAAAGTTGTGCTGCTAAGAAAAGAAAAATGATAATTAAATTATATAGTAAAAAAATTTTAAATGTGCATAAAAGCAGTTTTCCTAAGAAAATATAGAAAAATTGCCTAAGCTTTAATTGTAAACATATTGACTTCTATATTTTCAAAATATTTTAGTGGTGTCAATATACTTCTAAAGTTTCAGATTATTATGATTCCATAAATGAAGAAATTTAAGTAATTTCAGGAAGAAATACACCATAAAATTGTCAGTAAGACTAGTGGAACACTAATTTAGAAATCATTAAAGATAAGAAAATGAATTCTCATTCCTTTCCAGTGGCAATAAAATATGAAACAGCAATGTCAGACTATATACCCAAAGTGTTGGGAAATTATATCTATGCACAGGTGTTTATAGTGACTTTATTATATGGTTTGTTTTTGTTCTTTCTTTTAAAAGTATTTTATTTATTTATTTATTTATTTATTTCAGTAGAGACAGAGAGAAGTCCGGAGGGGATGGGTAGATAGAGAGGGAGAGAAATAGAGAGATACCTACAGTCCTACTTCACCACTTGTGGAACTTTCTCCCTGCAGGTGGGGTCCTGAGGCTTAGAACCCAGATCCTTGTGCATTGTAACATGTGTGCTCTACCAGGTGCACCACCACCTGGCCCCTATTTTTGTTCTTTCATGCTAGTACTTTTCTGAAACTACGTGCATGGCTCCACTGCTCCTGGTGGACTCTCCTCCACCTACAAAAGAGAGAAGGAGACAGAGAAGAAGAGAAAAAGGAAGAGACAAAAGAAAGATACCACAATATTTCACCACTTGTAAAACTTGACTTTTGCAGGGTGTTCCCATGTGGTGACAGGAAGATCCTTGGATATTGTCAAGTATGTACCTTACTGGGACCTGTCTCTTTGTCCTTAGTAGATAGATGTATTTGCTTGTTTATTGTCAGAAACGAGGTTTCACTGCTTTGAACCAACTTTGTCAGATTGAAATAAATAGAGGGAGAGAGGAAAAGATTCTACATACATCACAGAAACATCCTCCAGTTCTGTGAGGGCTAGCATCAAACTGGTCTTGTATGGGTGGCAGGTGGAGGACACTTCATAAGCAGTGAAACCATTCTATAATTCTACACGTGTCTCTCTTTCTCTCAATTTTTCTCTGTCCTATGTGTTGTGCCCAGAAGTTCGAGTCCAGATCTCATGCAAAGAAGACCAGAATCACATGCTTAAACTTTATTATCAAGTTTAAGCTTGGGCCGCCAACAACCTTCCAAGCAAAGGGAGAGTCTGAGACCTTGATCACTTCTCATCCCACCTTTTTATAGTTATCATAGGGTGGGCACAGGTGGAAATATCCACACGAAACAAGGAACAAGGAACAACTGGCCTTGAGCCAATAGCTGCTCTCAATATTTGGGGCCCACCTCCAACCCCACATTCCCCCCTTGTCTATTTGTAACTTTTAGGGCCCAATCTTGGGCAAATCTCTGTTTCTGACTACTGTCCATATATCATTGGGGCGTGAGGAGTAGTAGTAGCAGGAATGAAGATTAGAGTCACTAGGAGAGAAGGAATCCAGAGTCAGGATTAGACCAACCAGAGCTTGAGCAGATGTTTGGGAACAGACTTGATTTGCCAACTGGTCTTGAACTCTTCTGTCTCTGCTGCATGGATGTGGGAGTGGTAGATCCATGATCCAATACCATCCACTTTCAGGCCTGTGGGGGTGGCTAAGACGACAGTATATAGTCCTTTCCACCAGGGCTCAAGTGTCTCTTTTTGGTGGCATCTTACCAGGACTGAGTCTCCAGGCTGGAAGGGATGAGGGTTTGGAAGGGGTGCAGCTTCATATATTGCTCTCAGTCTTGGCCACACATGCTTATAGACTTGAGCTATTCTGTAAGGATGTAAGCAGGTTCTTATCATTAATATCAGCAAGCAAGTCTGATCTCAAGGCTGGGATTATGGGAGGGGGATGATTGAACATGATTTCAAATGGGGTCAGCTTTGCAGTATAGGGGGTATTTCTTACTCTATAAAGGGCAAAGGGAAGGAGAGTTACCCAGTATATGCTGGTCTCCATAGTTAATTTTGTTAAGGTCTCTTTTAGAGTTCAATTTGTTGTTGAGTGTGGGCTGCAGAGATGAGAGAGGGGGTCTGGAGCGAAGAGGAAACACAAATCTTTATTTGCACTGGCACCTCAGAGTTGGGTGCTAGAGAGGCAGGTTGGGCCACGTGGAGGTAGCGAAAATGGCCGCCTCACGCAGTAACCTTTCCTGCGTCTGAACACCAGAGTGAAGAGCTGGCAAGAGAGCGAGGTGCAGAAGAAAGGCTTTTATAGGAGCAGCTTTCGTGAGAATGGGAAGGAGGAGGAGTAACCATAGCACTCCAGGATAGGATAATAACTCTTGTGAGAATGGGAGAGGGGAGGCGTAACCAAAGCACTCCAAATATCGCAGGGATATAGACAATGCCCTGAGGGCACAACATGGCTGAACAGGCACTCCGAGAATGTCCCAGCTCTCGCAGGAACTAGAAGTAGCCTGAGGGGACAACATGGCAGATGTGACTGCATCAGCACAATTTCCCAGCATCTATTCATCCTTTCTACCTGTCCTGAGCTTTGGGGCCTGTGGGCCCAATGTAATTTCCATTTTGCCTAAAGGATGCCCACTAAATTCTGGGTTATCTGGGAAGCAAAGACTGGGACACCATCTGAACTTAATTGAAGGGGCATACCAAACCTGGGGAAAATCTCTTCAAGTCGTTTTTTTCACCACTGTCTGGGCCATCTCCCTTTTGGTTGGGAATGCCTCAGTCCATCCTGAAAAGGTGTCTACAAACACTAACATATACATATACCCATATTTTCCAGGTTTTACCTCAGTGAAGTCTATCTCCAAGTAGGCACCTGGTCTGGTTCCTTTCTCACGCACCCCAGGAGTTCTAGACTGGTTGCTAGTGTTTACAAGTCTGCAGGCTTTGCATTCTGCAACTATTTCCTTAATCATTTTCTTCATCCCAGGTGGGTAGTTCTGTTTATATGCTGTAGTAGGTGTTTAGCCATGGCTTGGGGTAAGATGAGTTTACCATCAGCTGCTACCCACCAATTACCGTGCTTGTCAGCGAGAGGTAACTTTTTTATCTGCTCATCAGGCAGCATGAGTTCTCCAGGGTTTGGCAGACAAAGAGATAACTCATCAGTTCTTTCCAATGCAACTTGTCTGGCTGTGGTATCTGCTAGGCGGTTGCCCCATGCCACAGGACCTTCTCCCTTTTGGTGTCCGGGGGCAGTGTATTATGGTCGCCTCATCTGGCAACCAGATAGCCTCTAACAGGTCCAATACTTCCTGCTGGTCCTTTATAGCTTCACCTTCAGCTGTGAGTAGTCCCCTTTCTTGATACATAGCCCAGTGGATATGGGCTGTAGCAAAGGCATAGTGGCTTTAAGTGTAGATGTTAAGTCTTTTCCCTTTTCCAAAGTTGAGAGCTTTTGTGAGGGCAATTAATTCAGCTTTTTGGGCCGAAGTCCTTGCAGGAAGAGCAGCACGCTCAGTAGTTACCGAAGCCCCAGCATACCTTACCCCATCTCTGATGAAGCTGCTCCCGTTCATATACCAGTTCACTTCTGCTCCTCTCAAAGGCTAGTCCTTCAGGTTCTCCTGGATGCCAGATATGCAGCCCAGAATCTTGGAGCAGTCGTGCAAGGGAACCTCCAACTCGGGGTCAGGGAGCAAGGCAGATGGGTTCAAAGAAGCTTCATTAGTCAAATTTAAGGCAAGGATAGGAACCGGCACAGAGTTGGTGGTCACAATCACTGGTCCTTGAGGCCAGAAAGCAATGGTTGCTCCCATCCCAGAAAGCAGGTCTCTCCCAAGAAGGGGGCAGGGGCATTCAGGAACAAGCATAAAAGATTGAGATACCTGTCGCTTCTCCAAGTGCACAGTCCTCCAGGTGGTCTAGGAATATTGTTTCATTGCCAGTCGCTCCTTGTACCCAGGTCTTTTGTTTGGATAGTTTTCCTGGGGACTGGGTTAACACTGAATGTTGAGCCACATTATGTACTAAAAAGCTAACAGGTTTCCCCTCTATTGTTATTGTTGTTACCCTGAGTTTGGGGAAGGGACCCAAACCCCGTCATCCCTAGTCACCCAGTTCTAGGATTTTTATGTCTTTTTGTCTCCCTTTTCTTCTCGGACACTCTCTGGCCCAGTGTCCCATTTCCCTGCAATATGCACACTGATCTTCAATAAGCTTCTTTTTTCCCTCCCCATATGGATCTCTGCTTTTTTCAAACCTTTGGGGAGGCTTTTCCACCAAGGGCTTTCAGCAGTAGCTGCCAACAATACCTTAGTGAGGTTCCAAGTCTGTCTCTCGTTAGGTGCTATCATTGTCCGTAATTGGTGTTCTTCAGGTGTCTCTTGGTTGTTAAAGACTTTCTCTGCTACTGCCAATAGTTCCTGTAAAGACTTATCTGCTATATCAGGGGAATCTTGGTTTACAAAGGCCATAATTACTACTGACTTATTCTCCGGAGCTTCTGGATCTAGGGGCGTGAACATTTGATATGCCTCCATAATTCTTTCTAAGAAAGCAGCTGGGGGTTCTATCTTTTCCTGTTGCGCAGCCAAATTGGTGGGTTGGTGTGCCACTACCTGAAGACCACCCATCAGAGCCTCACAGTAGACCCATAGCTTCTCCCTACCTTCAGGTGAGTTAAAATCCAAGGGAAACCGGCATCTTATCAGGGCTGGGTTAAGGATAGGGTTTCCCATCCATCCCAGGCACAAGTAAAGCTGCTGGCAGTCATTCCAAGTTGGCTGATGGGTAAAACAACAGAATCTAGTAGATCAGTAAGTGCTGCTGGTTTTTCTGAAAAACTAGGGTTCTGCATTTTCCAATCATAAAGGACACTAGTGGAAAATGGCCAATACTGCATTAATTATTCATCATTCTTATTTGGGGGTCCTAGGACCCAAAGGGGCAAGACCACCGAATCAGGGGTTCTCTGGGCTGTACGGGCTCTCGTATGTGGAGGGTTCTGTAAGTCCTGGCCTGCAGAGGGGGCAGTAGGTTGACAACGAGAATCCTTTAAAACAAGAATGGCGGGTCACAAATCCTGTGGAGGAAGAAAAAGTTTTAGCCAAGAAGAGGGATTATCTACCAGATCCTGCCAAGTAAGGATATAAGAAATCTGGCGGGGAGTCAGGCTGTAGCGCAGCGGGTTAAGTGCAGGTGGCACAAAGCACAAGGACCGGCATAAGGATCCCAGTTTGAGACCCTGGCTCCCCACCTGCAGGGGAGTCACTTCACAGGCGGTGAAGCAGGTCTGCAGGTGTCTACCTTTCTCTCCTCCTCTTTGTCTTCCCCTCCTCTCTCCATTTCTCTCTGTCCTATCTAACAATGACAACAACAATAATAACTACAACAATAAAAAACAAGGGCAACAAAAGAGAATAAATAAATAAAATAAATATTTTAAAAAAAGGAAATTTGGCCTGGATGTCCTTGATGTCCTAAAATGACATATTTAGAGGCATAAATAGTAGGCAGGTCCCAGGTTCCTTCTGGGGGCCAACTGGTAGAGAATACAGAGACAACACACACAAAGTAAATGCAGAGACAACTCACACAATGAAAATATAGGGACAACATACTCAAAAAAAACTCCAGCTGCCCAGCTGCCAACACTCAACCAACAGATGGGAGGACAGCCTCTCACAGCACTTCCCTACAGATGGGAGGACAGCCTCTTGCTGCCCCTTCCCTACAGATGGGAGAACAGCCTTTCGCTGCTTTGTGGGAGTGACCCACTCTCACCTTCCAAATTTGCGAGGGGGATTCAATCCTCTACAGCAGGGCCTGAGACGTCTCCCAAAACCCTGGACCCAGAGCCACTCAGCGCATCTACTTTCGACTCCAAGGATCTCTCGCTACAGATAGACTGGTCCTAAAGGCTCAGTGAGGCTGGCGTTATTTTAGTGAGATGGGGATCCCAGACGAGGCCCCATATGTTGTGCTCAGAAGTTCGAGTCCAGATCTTACGCAAACAAGACCAGAATCACATGCAATAGCAAGAGCCTTTATTATCAAGCTAAAGCTTGGGCCGCCAACACCCTTCTAAGCAAATGGAGAGTCTGTGACCTCAATCACTTCTCGTCCCACCTTTTTATAGTTATCACAGGGTGGGCACAGGTGGAAATATCCACAAAAAACAAGGAATAATTGGCCTTGAGCCAATAGCTGCTCTCAGTATTTGGGGCCCCCTCCAACCCCACACTATGAAATAAGAAAGGAAAATCAAAAACACAAAAGGCTATGTAATTACTATGTAATTCTGATTACTTGCCATTTTAGAAAAGCAAAACTGTTAGTAGGTTAGAACCTACTAACCAAAAAGGGAAAGTTAAAGCAGAGGGTGAAATATGGACTATATGTGTGTTGCAATAAAGCCAAGGACATGGGTGGGGAGTGTAGGGCACCCCTGTGCACTGAGAGGGCATTGGGGATCCAATGCACAATCACAGTGGAGAAGGAGAACTTACACTGGTGGTGGGATTTGTGTGCCCATAATTACCATGGTAAGAAGAGAAATTGTACCCAGGTGACAAGTGTCTTGTAAGCCATTCTCTCCCCCCCCCTCTCTTTCTCTCTCCCTCTCTCTCTCTCTCTTTAGTATTGGATAGAGACAGAAATTGAGAGTGGAGGGGGGATAAGGAGAGAGACAGAGAGAACCCTCCAGCCCTGCTTCATCATTCCTGAAGCTTTCTGTCTGCAGGTGGGGTCCAGGAAGCTCAAACCTGGGTCCTTGTACACTGTAATGTGTGAGCTTAGGGAGGTGCACCACCATCCGGTCCCGCCATATCTCTCTCATAAAACTTTAAAATAAACACATTAATTAAAGGGACAGTGAGCTTCAAATTCGTTATCTAGTGTCTCATGTGCCAGAATCATGACCTGGTTCCCTTTCTCTCCACTAAATAAATGAGTGTGTGTGTGATATTTTAGGATTTAGGAAAGAAAATAGGAACAGAGAACAGAAGATTTTTAGGACAGAGAAATTATTCTGTGAGATAGCATCATGATGGATATATGCCGTTATATATTCTAACCCATAGAAAGTACAATGTCTAAATTATGAACTTTGGGTCAAAACACTGTGTTAATTGCAGGTCATTAATCATAATGAAAGTGCCACACTGGGGCTGGTTGGTGGTGAACCTGGTTGAGCACATATGTTACAATGCACAAGGACCTGGCTTCAAGCCCCTGGTGCCCACCAGCAGGGGGAAAGTTTTCAATTGGTGAAGCAGGGCTGCAGGTGTCAATCTGTCTCTCCCTATCTCCCCTTCCCCTCTCAATTTCTGCCTGTCTCAATCCAATAAATAAAGATAATAAAAAAAATAATTAAAAAAGTACCACTCTGATGGGGAGAGCCTTGATAGTGGGGAAGGAAATGCATATATGTAGGTAAGGAAAGTGAGAGATTTTTGTACCTTTTCATTTTTGTTGTAAATCTAAACTTCCTAAAACATAGATTTTATTTGAAATAAGGAAACAATATTTGATTTATGAACAAAGTATAAAAGCTTTCATTTATTCAATTTATTACTTAAGATGTGGAGAAATGTTATATGCCTTGAGTATAAAGCACTGAATTAAAAAACATCAAACTCCAAGCATCAAGGGGCAATGAAAAATTGTACTAATGTAAACTACACTTTAAGCTATTAACCCTCCCCCTGCCCCAGAGAAGTAAATTGCAAAAACAAGTCAAAAGTTAAAAGTATCAGGGGAAGTTAGGTTTTGTTTTTTTAATTTATCAGCTGATTAGCAAGGACTGAGGGAGTGATTTCTGAAGTTGTCATTTAAATATTTCCCATACTGGTTACTGGATTGTGTGGTATGGTTTTAAACTCATAATTCCTACTTTCTGGTCAATTTCTCTTGAGCAACTGAGAGCTACATGGTTGGAGAGGCCAATTATCTTTAGGGAAAGACTTTAATCAACTATTTATTGAGATGGGGTGGAGACATCTGGCTTCTTTTTCTCAAGGTGAAACTAACTCTGTACAGTAATTTTCCACATAACTCTCTGGCATGAACAGAATATTGTAATGTTCTACTTTGATTTGGCACCTATGTGAAGAGAGCTCCTCATAGGATGGACCTAGGGGGTTGTCTACAATCACATTGTTAGTTAACACCTTCCCCTAAGCCAATCTCTTCCCTACCCTCTGTCTCTTTCCTAATCTGAATCTTTTACTTTCTGAGGGATGTTGAAACTAATAGACACCGTTTTTACATAAAAGATGAGGATAGTTAGTATTTCCCTGGAAGTCTGAACCAATGCAGTAAGATAAGAAAACATAAATATTTAAAGATAAAAGGCAAGAAGTAGACCTTTAGCTTTTGAAAGGCAGCTGATTATACTGATACGTTGTAATGAGTAAAGAATTATGTATTTAACAATGTACTATCCATTTTCATATTCACACTTTAAAAAAATACCAGATGTAATCAACTTAAAATTTTTATATGAAGATGATTCATTGTATAGTTGTAAGTAAATGTGAAGTAGCTAGGGGTTAATTTAAAGGGTATATAAATTACATGCAGACTCATTTGAAACTTTTAAGGAGCACAAGACAATCACTTTTAAACGCTGTAAATTACAACACTTCATATTGTGATTATGTCAATTTTTCTAGCTACAATTTGTCAACGTATTGCAATTACAACCAGAAGTTATAACCAGCATGCACATGTGAAGTTAAAGGCTCATGTGTAAATTAATAATGCAAAAATGGCTTCTTCAGTGATATTAAGATAAATGAACAAAGCTATTGTCATAGAAACACTCGATAATTAGTGCAAGAATAAACTGCATCAATATAAAAGTTTAGAACAAAAGTTTAGATCAACACAGGATGGAAGCAGATATGTAGTTTAGGTAGTACCACAAATTTCAGCAGAATCAAAGTGATTTTTTAAGGGTAGTTGTAATAAATTAATTTACTATATAGGTAAAAATTAACTGGATTGCAATTTTATAACAAGTATGGATAAGATCAAAATGTAAAATGTACTTATATATAATAGATGTGCAAAACAGTGTTTATATGCCTTGGTGTTAGTAAACAACTCCATTTTTTAATTGCCACCAGGGTTATTGCTGTGGCTCAGTGCATGCACGATGAATCCTACAACTCCTGGCCATCATTTTTAGTCTTCTTTGTTCATTTGTCTTTTTGAGAGCTATAAATGGAGAGGGAAGGGTCTGAGAGTATGGAGAAGAAGAGAGACCCAGCAGCACTGATTCAGCATAGTACAAAGTTATATGTGTCTGCCTAACAACCAATTACTCAGAGAAGGCCTCCCTTAAAATTTTTATTACATAGAAATTCAGTATTGCTGTGATGCAGTTTACTAGCCACAGCACTCAGCTGATGTCAGTCAGGCAACAGAGCCTACCACAGTCTGCGCAAAGGCACAAAAGGATTGTGGGTGGATCCAACTGACTTAAGCACAGGAAGCCGGAAGTCTGGCCTTTTTGGCTTCTGCTTCTTCTCCTGCTCAGACAGATCCTGGCTGAGGGTTTTGAGATGTCTGCCATGGCTACTTCACCTGGGAACTGAACACATGTGACTCAGCTAGCTGGTAAGCTCTTATGACTCTTCTCTACAGCCATAATGAGTAATCGATACCTCTGCTGATAGTTGATTGTTTTGTGATACCTAATATATTACATCCTGCACTACTTACTGCCTACTAAAACTTTGATTATTTAAACCTGCTCCCAGCTGCTAAAGCCAAGTCCATTAAGTGACATAGCCAAGTTCCTTTTTGTTGTTTTCTACAGGTTATGTTGTTTTCACCGGGCTGGCTTCACGGGCGGGTAACAGACGACCAGGGACTCATGGTTGAGCTGTAGGCAGTATCTCTTTATTCATGCAGGACGCAGCCCAATCTAAGCCGAGCTAAGCTAAACTCAAGGTAAAGTACCCTAAAACTCACAATGCTGTCTTTATATATACTTGCCAAGTAGGGTGGAAACAGGATGTGACATAGAGAGGGTGGAGAGAAAAGTGACTGGTGAAAATCAGAGTGTGACAAGGAGGGGGCGGAGCAGGTGAGAATCCTATCACTGAACCACCAATGCCCTGGGGGGAGGGTGGTGCTTGTTAACAGTGGTTATGTAAATAGAATGTAGTGGTTATGTAAATAGAATAGTGTTAAGCAGGGGGGATTTAAACCAAATGAAACAGAAGGGGTCTCATGCATACCAACACCTTTTAATTACAGTAAGTATTTCTGATAATACAGAGTCATTCAATATTAAGCAAAGCTACACAGGTGAAGGGAGAGGAGACTGTCACTTCAGCTATCAGCCTTGAGTTTAGAAGTCCCAAGAACAATTCTCACTTTTAATAGTTATCTTCAAATCTGAAATAAGAACGGACTCCTGGGAGTGGGGTGGTAGTGCAGTGGGTTTAAGTGCATGTGGCACAAAGTGCAAGGACCAGCATAAGGATCCCAGTTTGAGCCCCCAGCGAAGCAGGTCTGCAGGTGTCTATCTTTCTCTCCCCCGCTCTGTCTTCCCCTCCTCTCTCCATTTCTCTCTGTCCTATCTAACAACAATAATAACTACAACAATAAAAACAACAAAGGCAACAAAAGAAAATAAATAAATATCGAAAAAAAAGAACAGACTTCTTAGATTCATTAATGACATGGGACCTCCCAGAGAACTCTGGAGATCTATACTTAGAATTAGAATTAGAGATTTGTTTTGATTTTAATGTAGAAAGTATAGGGGGTCAGGCGATGGTGCACCTCCCTAAGCACATACATATACTACATTGCGCAAGGACCCAAGTTCAAGCCCCTGGTCTTCACATGCAGGAAAAGCTTCATGAGTGGTGAAGTAGGGCTGCAGCTCTCTCCCTCTCCCTCTCCCTCTCCCTCTCTCTCTCTCTCTCTCTCTCTCTCTGTCTCTCTCAGTTTCTCTCTCTATTTCCCCCTCCCCTCTCAATTTCTGTTTCTATCCAATAGTAAATAAATAAAATAAAATACATTTTAAAAGAATGTATGTGAACAGAACCAGTCAAAAAGATAAAAGAGTAGGTGATGCTTGAAATGTTTCCAAACACAAAGCTTTCATTGTTCTCAGGGACACATTGCCCACTGGTATAGTGGTGTGTTTTAATATGAAGAGTATTTCTAACAGAAAAGGTTATCTTACTTGTGGTGTCCAGAATTTTTACCAAGGTCTCATTACATAGTGCAATTGAGTTATCAGCCATAAAGTCATTAGACTGTACACAGTCTCAGGTCCTCTCTCTTCTCTGGAAGTTGGGTTAATAGTACTTTGCTAAAATTTTCCATATTCTCCTCCTTGGAGTAGTCTTTCAGAATGGATCATATACATGGCAAGGCAGAAATTTCACCAGCTGTTATCTTTTGGCCTCAGTGCATAAATCTCAAGGAGGGCATGAACAAATAGTACTCCCTTGTGGTATATTGGTGACTCCAACCAAGGTCCTGCATGTGGGTCCCTGCATGTAGCTAACCCATGTGAGCTATCTTGCTGACCCAGTGGTTGTTTCTAAATAAAATTAAAGGTGAAGTTCTATGTGAAAGAATTTTGTTCATTCAAGAACCATTTATTGAGCGAGCACCTGTTATGTGCCAAATCTTCTACTACTTGTTGAGGGATATGAGAGCTTAATATTTGATGTCTTTGGATGCCTTGAAGGCATGGCTGCCTGTGTATATCAATCTTTTATGATAAAAAGCCAAGGCATTCAAAGAAACTTATGGAATAAGCTATACCAAATTGTAAAGGCACACACACTATCATCATAACCACGCTGTACTTCCAAAAGTGTTCAATTAAACAGATTTCAATGCTTTATAATTATTCATGCTATCAAAGTTTGAGCACTGGCATGGGGCCTATCTTGCCTGTTACAGCATGACAGATGCCATACACAAATTTGGGGCTCTAGTAGGTGCTGTAAAATATTCAGAAAATTAGTAAACACGTGAATGAAAATTTAAAATTTCATAGGTGCAGCTTAAAATTTCATAGGTGCAGTTGTCTTTTCTTGAAATTTATTTTCTTGAATGTCAACAGAAGATTCCTGGTTGATGATACAGGGGGGAAAAAAGTTTACTTGTTCCATTTTCTATAAACTAACAGTGACTGTGTAATTATAAGTGATTTTTTTTGTTGTTGTTTTTACCACCAAGTTTGTGGACATTCTAAATATAGTCATGGGATCTTGGTTCTGGTGTCTATAATTATCAAATTGACATACTGGGGGCATAGATTTATCCTGTAATTTGCCTTTTTTCTTTGAATGGTCATTTCAAAGGATTTCTTTAAATAATCTCTTGAAGTTAGACACTGTATTAACTATTGAGTTTTAATTATTTTAATTATTTATTTATTTGTTTGTTTATTTTACCAGAGCACTGGCCAGCTCTGCCATATGATGGTATGGGGAATTAAACCTGGGACATAGGAGCCTCAGGCATGAAAATTTATTTGCATAACCATTATGCTGTCTACCCTCTGTCCAGCTATTGAGTTTAAAGAGATAACTTAAAAGCATACTCTGATTTTTAAGGAGCTGTAACTTTAAAAAAAAAAAGTAAGAATGTGTCATCTGGGTATTTAAGGAAAGATAGATCGAAGAAGCATAAAAAGCACATGCAGAGAATAAAATAAAGGGGGAAGTGTTGTGTCTCAGAAGCTAGGAGGACCAGCTGTGGTTAGAAGACAAGTTTTTCCTGTGGCCAGGCTCCGGGCATTGATGTGGGCACAGTGTGGTCACTGAGAATGGAGAGTAGACTTTCCATTTTACTAAGCAGGAAATGGAAGATTCTCAGCACCTGAAATTTCTTTCATATATCATATATTATCATAATATATATTGTGTCATATATATCATGGTGGCTCACCTGGTTGAGTGCACATGTTAGAATGTACAAGGACCCAGATTTGAGCACCTGGTTTCCACCTGCAGGGGGAAAGCTTTGCAAGAGGTGAAGCAATGATGCAGGTGTTTCTCCTTCTCTCTGTCTCCACCTTCCTTCTCTGTTTCTGGCTGTCTCTAACAAATAATGACAATAATAATAATAATAATACATTCTCCATTTTTGGCGGTCTATAACAAATAATGACAATAATGATAATAATACATTCTCCATTTCTGGCTGTCTATAACAAATAATGACAACAATAATAATAATAATAAATCTAAAAAGGAGAAAAAGAAACATTTGTTTTAAAAGTTCTTTTGTATATCATCTTTCTAGAACTATAGCTTCCTAACTCACTTAGTTTCTGGTTCATGGAAAAATATCATTCAAATCTGAAAGTAAAAGAGGCTAAGAGTTCACATTCCAGCTCATCTTCAGAACCACAGAGTAGTGCCTGATTGAGGCTCAAAGATCTCATTCATGGCAGAACAACACTCAGGTTCATATCCCAGTGTAAGGCTAACTAAAACAAAATAACACTGAAAGCCACAGTGTTGCCTGAATCAGGATTGGAACTACCAATATCTCAGTTTGACACAGTCCATACCTACCCACTTGTATTCTCCTGCAGACATTAACATTCTCTGTGAGGAATTAAAATTTGTAGCATGAATATAAAGTCAGGTAAATTAAATAAAGAAGAGTAGTGTGAAGCTGTAGACTCAAGATAAATGCTGAATAAATTCAGATATTAAATTAAATGTTTCACTGGGCAATGATGAAGTGTTATACATTTGCTTTTTCCCTAATGTAGAAGAAATTTATTATCTAAATTTCAAATTCACAAGGCAGCTGATAGACATTCATTTTCCAGAATTTTTGAAAGGGGACTTAAGATACATGAAAAAAAATCAACTAGGTTCCTAACTAAAAAAAAAAGTAATTTCTTGACTGTATATTTTACATGCGGGCAGCAAAAGCATGAGAATTACTGGAAATCAATATAAAATTTCAAATGCAGTAACTGTCTAACTAACAAATTCTAATTTCATTGCTCATTGTGGTAACATGCATATTAAAGGCCTTATAATATAGTGAGGCCATCATTTTATGGCTATCTTGTCTTTTATAATTAACATATAAGCCAAAAAATAGCTCATTCAGTAGAGTGAATGCTTTATCATGTGCAAGAACCTGGATTCAACCCCCAGTCACTGCAGGGGAACACTGCAAAGGGAAACTTCACAAGTGGTAGAGCAGTGTGGTGGTATCTCCCCTCCTCTCAGTTTCTTTCTCTCTCCCTCTCTCTCTCTCTCTCTCTCTCTCTCACTCTCTCCCTCCCTCCCTCTCTCCCTGTCCCTCTTTCTCTCAGCATTTCAGTATATATTTATGGAAAATAATGAGGAAAAAAAAAGAGTCAGGGTCAGGTGGTGATACATCTGATTAAGTACTCACATTATAGTGCATAAGGACCTGTGTTCAAGCCTCTGGTCCCCACCTGCAAAGCTTCACAGGTGGTGACAGGGCTGCATGCATCTCTGTCTCTCTCTCCCTCTCTATCTCCCTTCCATTCTCAATTTCTCTTTGGCTATATCCAATAATAATTAAAAGTATGTGTGACATATATATATAAAATCTGCTGGAATCAGTGGAATCAAGCAAGTGCAAAATCCTGGCAGAAAAAAAAAATAGGCATGTTGGGGCAACAGCAAAACGCTGCACCTAGATAGTGCTCTACTTTGCCATGAATAAGAACCAGGTTTGAAGCTGATTTTCACCACTTCACTCATAAAAGTTTTGGGTTCTGTGATATTCTCTCTCTCTCTCTCTCTCTCTCTCTGCCTCTGCTTCCCTCCTTTGTTCTTTCTTTCTTTCTTTTGTACCTCCAGGTTTATCACTGGGTGCCTGCACTATGAATCCACTGCTCCTGGAGGCCATTTTTTCATTTTGTTGCCCTTGTTGTTGCACGCGTTGTAGTTGTTACTGTTATTATTGTCATGTGTCATAGCTGTTGTTGTTGGATAGGACAGAGAGAAATCAAGAGAGGAGGGAAGACAGATAAGGGGAGAGAAAGATAGCCACTGCAGACCTGCTTCACCACTTGCAAAGCAACCCCCTGCAGGTCCCCACCTGCAGGGGGCTCAAATTAGGATCCTTATTCTGGTCCTTGTTCTTTAGGCCATTTGCGCTTAACCCACTGCACTATTGCCCAGCCCCTCCTTTGTTCTTTCTATCTGAAGAAAATGTCAGCTTACAGTGGTGATACCTTGGTGGCAACCCAATACCTTGGAGGCAACAGCAATAACTGTTAACACCCAGAAAATAAACAAAGAAAAAACACATTGGTAAAGTCTGAAAATATTTACATGAAAGAAGTGCATCCTAAAGTGGATGGTACAAAACAGTCAACTTGGGGACAATGGTTGAGGGAGGAACAGAGGGACTCTTTGCTCTCCTAGCAAACACTGGTCTAAAACAGGGATACAAACAAGGCATTTACTTGCTCTTAATAAGTAACTTGAGCTCATTTATACAACTTTTGAAATGTTTTTTCTCTCTCTCTGAATTTCTTGTTGATTGAGTAGAAATATGAAATTGGTATGAGGCATACAGGCTATTGTGAAAATGGATATAAAATATGTTTTAGACACAGGAATTGTGTGCAGGATAGAGAGGGAGATACATGCCACCAGCAGTTTTCTTACTCCAGGCACACAGGTGTGTCTGGGGAATGAGTGTTCTGGCACTGTGCAGCAGTGTCTGCGCTCCCCTAGGTACTTCCTGTCATTTCTGACCTTAACAAAATGACAAACAGGTAGGAAAGAGATCACATCCCTATGGGCCATAGAATAATGTACAGACAGGTCTAGAAGTCACCCAAAATGGAATGTTCACTTCTCACACTTTAGAAGCCCAATTCTGGACAGCTAGATCTCTCTGCAGTGAAAAATCATGTATTAAAAATTGAGAGATGTATACTTAGAGTGAACCTACAAAACCACCTTTCTATGGACTGGGAGGTCTGGAAGATTTCCAGATGCCAGTCTACTATCAGTAGTCTACTATCAGTAGTCTCAGCTAGTATCAGACTCCTTTTGACTCAATGACACTGAAAAAGCAGATATAGTTTGTGGGCAAAATTTTTCCAAAGATTTTTTTTTTGACTACTTTATCTGTGTAAGATACTTGGATAAAGTTTTAGAAATCAACAAGTACCTCTGGCCAGCTCCCCTAGGACCAAAGATTGGAGGGAATGGGAGGGAAGCAGTTAATATAAGAATAATTGTATTCCTAGTCCACTCTGGAGGCTCTCACTGCATGGCTCCAGAATTTGAACAAAGAGGGCGATTAGCAGTTACTTAGGATAATGGTAGAGCTAATGGTTCTTCATTGCTCTTGGTTTGAATAACTGCTATCAAAGGAGAGGATCTCCAACAGCTGTGGAATCAGCTTCTACCAAAATTTACTATTTCTTTAAGGGCTAGAAACATTCCTCACCTTTAAAATTTTTATTTTAATTTATTTCTTTGTCTTTGCCAGTGCTGCTCAGGACTGTTAGGCTGGTGGGAAGATATATATATATATATATATATATATATATATATATATATATATAGAGAGAGAGAGAGAGAGAGAGAGAGAGAGAGAGAGGAGAGAGAGAGAGAGACCATAAGAGCTCAACTTCTCCCACCTAGGTAAGGAGCTGAGCTTGAAACTGTGTCACCAGGGTCACAATGGCACCTGTCCAGGAAAATGATCTAATAAGCTTAGAATTTTACCTTTGACAAGGGTTCCCGCTGAGTTAACAAGCATTGCACCTACACAGAGCTCTCATGAGCCTAATGTAGTCTGCTCCACTGAAATCTAGTGAAAATGCCATAGGTGATCACAAAAAAAAATCACTTAAAGTTTATTCTTTACTGCTTTCTCTTGCGGGTTCAAGTATGCTTCTTTGGAAATAGTAAACAATAAATAAAGTTTGGGGCTGAGGAGACAGCATAATGGTTCTGCAAAACACTTTCATGCCTGAGGCTCTGAGGTCCCAAGTTCCATCTCCAGCACCACCAAGAGTCAGAGCTGAGCAAGATTCTGGTCTGTCTTTCTCTATGTATCTTTCTCTCTGTCCCTTATTCACTAAAAAATAAAAATAAAGGGGACCAGGCGGTGCTGCACCTGGCTGAGTGCACACAATACAGTGAGCAAAGACCCAGGTTGAAGCCCCTAGTCCCCACCTACAGCCGACAAACCTCACAAGTGGTGAAGCAGGGTTGTAATAGTCTCTTTTGAGAGAAAACACAGAACACAGGGGCTCCTGGAGAGTACATTATGTTCTGGCTGGGTTTGCACACATGGGACTGGGATGCACACTGGCATATTTCTAGCAGTTTGTTCTCACTGAGTTTGCACATGCAGAGTGGAGATTTACTTGGTGAAGGGTTCCCCTCATTCCTTTTGCAAGATATGAAGGGGGGAAAGTTTACTCCATTGGGCCAATGAAAAATCAGATCCTTATGTCTGTGTGACAGAAGAGTCATTGTAAGGGAGCAGATCCTGGACAAAGGGGGTCTTGGTTCTTGGTCACTAGCCTTTTTTTTTTTTAGCCTGGGTTTTTGTGCCCAAAGACCCTTGGGAAATCTATCCACATAGCCTTTCCTCTTTTTCCTAACTTTTAACTTGCACATCTAATAAAGAATTTAGAAATCATACACCTGAATGCATGTCCCTGGAAATTCTTTTTCATTGGAGCTGCAATGAACCCAAGGGGGCCTCATTCAACCACACATGTCCCCCATCCCATTATCTCCACCTCTCTCTGTCCCTTCCCTTTCAATTTCTCTCTATCTGAAAACATAAAAAATGAAAAATAAACAAATAGATTAATAAATTCCTTATTCCTTGTCTTGATAACATCAAAGCATTACTAAAGGAAAAGCCCAGTCTTGAGAGAGAGAGAATACATGATCTATACAGGTACATGTTAGGACATGGGAGACACACAGGGAGAGAGAGAGAGAGAGAGAGAGAGACTTATATGATCTACACAGGCAGAGAACCTGAGCTCCTACAGACTCTAGGTTTTAAAACCCACCCACCCCCAGCCACACCTGTAACTGCTCCTATTTCTGGGTAGCACCTTGTCCCTTAACAGTTCCACTGGTGTGTGGTTAGCAAGCAGGGAAGCCTGTACAGAAGTCAAATTGCTGGTAGTTCTCTTGCGGTTACATATCCAGTTACCCATGTCCTGCATACCTTCTGATATAGGGCAGTGGCATCCCTTTGTCTCTGTTAGCCTGACCTTTTCATAACTATTTCACAACCTGTCCTATGTCTTTTGCAATTCAGGCCTATGTCCAACATGGTTATTGTCCCCAAGATGGATACTTCAATAGGGTAAACCTAAATTATGCAGGTTGTTCATTGAAAAAAATATTGTTTCTGGGTGGCAGACTGCCAAGAGCCATTCTCTGCTTGATAGAAGATAAGCCTTTGAAACAATGAAAGCCCTCGAGATAAGTTTCTATTTCCCCGCAGATAGGCCATTTACCAGAAAACAAGTGACACACCACATAGTTATAGTTAATAGACATAGTTTCGGCTATGTATGTTGCAAGGGACATTCCACCCTGATAATTGATCCCCCTCCTTCTGCACTCCCCCTTCCCCAAAGCCTTATAATGCCTGTAAACACAATAAAATTTGGCAGCTTGATCAGAATCCTGTCTTGCTGTCATTTCTTGTATCTCCTGTTCCTTTCATTCCAGATTCTTGGGTTCCTAGCCCCTGTTCACGCCCCACTGGCCGGGGCAGCAGATCTGATTAAGCGCACATAGTATGAAGCACAAGGACCTGCATAAGGATCCGGGTTCAAGCCCTGGGTTCCCCATCTGCAGGGGAATTGCTCCACAAGTGGTGAAGCAGGTCTGCAGGTGTCTGTCTTTCTCTCCCCCTCTCTGTCTTCCCCTCCTCTCTCCATTTCTCTGTCCTATCCAACAATGACGGCAATAAGAATAACTACAACAATAAAACAACAAGGGCAACAAAAGGGAATAAATAAATATTTAAAAAAGAGAGAAGACAATACATGAGTAAGAGGGGTATAGAACCCAAGTGAGAGAGAAAGAGAGAGAGAGAGAGAGAGTCAGGGACCATATTTCTCAGCCTTCTAACTTATAGAGGGTTCAAGAACTGCTGAAGTGGGATCTTGAGGTGACAGCTCCAGCCATTGTTTCCAGGTGCATCTTCACTCCTCTACATTTACCAGCCAGGTGGAAAGGGAAATCCTGGTGTAGGATGTAGATATCTTGGCCTGCTTGACCTCTCTTCTAGGCTACCTGCAAAGTGCAAGGGAAGGTGTTGCTCATGTTGCTCCAGATGAGCCTTTCCCTTTCTCTTTCTTCTTTTCTTTCTTCTCTCCTACCAGAGCACAGCTCAGCTCTGGCTTATGATGGTGTGAGGCTCTGAACCTGGGAATTTTGGAGCCTCAGGCAGGAGAGTTTGCATAACCATTATGCAATCTACCCCCACCTGCCCAAGTGGGCTTCCTAAGCAGCCCCTTAACTCAAAGATAATTAAATGCACTTGAAAGCAGTTTCTATTCTCAAGCTGAGGGCTGGACAGTTCAGTGAAAAGTATAGATGCAGGGTAACTTGTTAAAAAAAATCTCAAAATAGTATCCACAGTCAAACCAAATGCAGGGTCTTTTCAAGTGCAGGGCTGAGTTGTCTACCTTTTAAATTGGCTTTAGTTATTGCTCCTGCAGTTTCATGCTCATGGCCATTAGGTCATGAGGTCTTCAAATGCATGGCACCCCTAGCAAGTTTTTAAAACTTAACTTATTTATTAAAAATATTTGATAAAGCAAGAGTGTGTATTTGAAGATAGTCTGTGAATTCAAGGTTTTTAGTATGTAATGTGTTAAATTATAAGCAATGTCTAATCGAATCATACTCAAATATTAACCTACCTCTTCCTATATGAATATCCTGGCATATATATCTTGGTGGCCATGTTTAAGTCCGTGTTGTATGAGCATACATATTACAGTGAGTACAGGAAGTGAGGAAATAAGAAATGAAGATTGAATTTTAGTAAGGTCCATATTTGTGTGTGCAGGGAAGAACTAGAACACATTAGAACTCATTAGAATAAAGTTTCACATTCAGGCATGATACACAGAGTATCGCTATCACACAGGTAGTATCACCAGATAGTGGGATTGTTGGAATACTGAGAACCACTTTTCTAAATTCTGAATAGATGTCTATGAATACTGAAAATAGAGGAAGACAAAAAGAAAAATTAACAGAATCCTGATAGAAACAGATGTTCACATTTAAGACATCAAATCTAAGTTGTTAGCACTGAACCTCCCCACTGTCTGTGAGCAGTGGTATTGTGGACTTCTCTTTCATGGGGGGGATATTGTAATGCAGATTACTGTGATTGTCTGAAAATATCTTCATGACTAACAATCCCTTATTTTTTTTCTTTCTCTACTTTCTTCTTTGATCGTTAAATGGCGACTGCATTTAACAAGCACAATTATGTCCTTTCTTGCTTATTATGCTACATATAAGCACAACTGCTTGCAGAAAGCTTCTAAGGGAATCTTGAAACTCCAGCTCCTCTTGGATCACAAAACCAAAGTGAGATACTCCATTCTGTCTCTGAAGATTTATGTAGTTTACAAGTGAGAATACTGACAAATCTATTAAACAAGGTTAGGCTTGCTATTAAAAAAGTAAAAAATAAACAAAAAAGCACAAAGACCGGCATAAGGATCCCGGTTCGAACCCCGGCTCCCCACCTGCAGGGGAGTCGCTTCACAGGCGGTGAAGCAGGTCTGCAGGTGTCTATCTTTCTCTCCTCCTCTCTGTCTTCCCCTCCCTCTCTCCATTTCTCTCTGTCCTATCCAACAACAACAACAATAATAAATACAACAATAAAATAACAAGGGCAACAAAAGGGAAAAAATAAATAAAAAAAAATTAAAAATAAACAAAAAAAACTTAACCTAGGAATTAAACCTGGACATTCCAATTCAGACTCTTTTGACATTTTTAATGAAAAAAAATTAAGTATTTATTCTATAACATCTTATTTTTAGTAATAATAATTATTCTTTATATTTATTTATTCCCCTTTGTTGCCCTTCTTGTTTTATTGTTGTAATTATTATTGTTGTTGTTAATGTCATCATTGTTGGATAGGACAGAGAGAAATGGAGGAGGGGAAGACAGAGGGGGAGAGAAAGACAGACACCTGCTTCATTGCTTGTGAGTTGACTCTCCTGCAAGAGGGGAAACAAGAGCTTGAACTGGGATGCTTAAGGCAGGCCCTTGTGCTTTGCACCATGTGTGCTTAACCTACTGTGCCCGACTACCAGTAATGATTATTCTTAAACCATTCTTACACATTTCAGTTTTCACAGGGTTAGGAAACTCTTCAAGGGCCAGTGAAATAACTCATCTGGGTAGTGTGTTATTTTGTTATGTGCAAGGCCCAGGCTAGCGCTCAATTCCTACAGCTCTGAAGGGAATATCAGTGCCGTGGTCTCAGCCATTCTCTATGTGTCTATCTTAAATGACAGGAAGAAAAAGAAAGGAAGGAGGATAGGAAGGAAGGAAGAAAGAAACAAAGAAAGAAAGAAGGAAAGAGAGAAAGAAAAGCATTAAAATAAGTAAGTTTACTTCCATTCCTAAATTCATATTTCCTTTCATAATGGATTAAACTTTTAATGGCTTGAGGGATCTACTATGAGATAATTTCACTTTGGTTATTAAGTTTTAAACATGCATGAAATAAAAATACATTATAAAGTTACTAAAATTAATGCTTATGGTGTCACTCTGAAAGTCTTAATTCAGATATTCATCACACACAGTTTAGATTCTTTTCTTTAACATTATATATCGATACTTTTCTAGTTAATAACTTAATTAGTACATTTCATCCTGTGTCCTAAGTATGATAAGGCATACTTATCTGTATTTTTTTTTATTTATAAAATGTAAACACTGACAAGACCATAGGATAAGAAGTGTACAATTCCCACCACCAGAGCTCCATACCCCCTCCCTTCCCCTGATAGCTTTCCTATTCTTTAACCCCATGGGAGTATGGACCCAGGGTCATTATGGGGTGCAGAGGTGGAAGGTCTGGCTTCTATAATTGCTTCCTTGCTTAGCATGGGCACTGACAGTTTGATCCATACTCCCAGCCTGTCTCTCTTTTGCCCTAGTGGGGCAGGGGTCTGGGGAGGTGGGGCTCTAGGACACATTGGTGAGGTCATTTGTCCAGGGAAGCCCATGTTGACATCATGGTAGCATCTGCAACCTGGTGGCTGAAAAAGAGTTAACATATAAACATATAACATGCAAATTGCTGATTAATCATGAACCTAAAGGCTAGAATATTGCAGATGAAAATTTGGGGTCATTGTTTTGGAAATAGTAGGTCTATTTCAGGTATATTCCAAAGGGCCCATGAGTTTATTAGTTTTTGCCTGAGCCTGACATCTGATATGCAGGTGGACCCAAGTTATTGTCTATGGAGATGATCACATGTTTTTTTTTCTTGATGGACCTTTAGTTTATCACTTTTTGCTATCATAAATTACACTAATACTTAATTTTTATTTATCTTTATTTACTTAGGAGAGAGAGAAAGAAAGAGAGAGGAAGACAGAGAGAGAGAGAGAGAAAGAGAGAGAGGGAGGGAGAGAACAGCTCTGCTCAGTGCTGGGGACTGAACCTGGCATCTGGAAGTCTCAGGCTTGCGGGTCTTTTTGTGTAAACACTGTATTATCTCCCTATTGCCCATTAACTAACTTTTATAACTGAGCCAAACAATTGTCTGAATTTTGAACCTATACAAAACAAAAGTTCCATCCTAAGAGTGAAAACACACTCAGCATAATCTGACTTGGGGAGCTACGCTAAACACCTTCAATAAGTTTTCTACAAAAAATACCTGTAAATAGCTCTGAAGATGTCAACATTAAGTATATTCTTTCACAATTTTAACAATACATATAAACCTGAAGCCACAAATGTTTCTATTTCAATGGCTAAATGATTTTTCTCTCCTATCTTTCTAACTAAGCTTAGAGACATTTGTCAATTTTCTACGTGGAAAAAAAAAAAACTTAAAGGTAATTAAGATGTATTTATTAAGGCTATTGCAATAGTCAATGATCCATGGAAATCACAAGGATATGTCGACATAGGTTTATTCTGGGAGTGACAGCAGGTCACTAACTGGTTTCAAAGTATAGAAATAGATTTTCTTTTCTTTTTTCTTCTTTCCTTTCCTTTTTTCTCTTTTATTCCTTCCTCCCTCCCTCTTTTTTCTTTTTTTTCCTCTTTTTTTAAATTTTCATTTATAAAATGGAAGTATTGGCAAGACTATAAGGTAAGAGCGGTACAATTCCCACCAACAGAGTTCCATATACCACCACCTCCATTGGAAGCTTTCCTATTCTTTATCCCTCTGGAGTGTGGACCCAGGAGAAGGTATATGAGAGCTTTACATATCAATAGCATCTTTTCTACTGTTTGTTAAACCTATTTAAGATGGAGACACACCCTAGGTATGCAGGATCTTCAGACCAGATTTAGTTAAAATATATTGATTTTTAACTAATTTTTACCTTAGACCTTAAAAAACTCAGGTTACTTAGAGAGTTAACAATAACTATCTAGTATAAAATCATTAAACATAAGGATATCAATTCCCTTGCTTTAGCCCTTGAAATTCCCTAAGGTATCTTGCTGAAGTGTTCAAGTGACGAACGTATGTTCAGAAGGCAGGCTAATGAGTAGACAGACTGTAAAAGGAACAACGATCAAATTTATTTTTTGTTTGTGTTGCCCATGAAGACTAGAGCCAAATAAATAATTATGGCTGAAATTGGGCAATTACTTCTCAAATTAGCCAAATGCAGGTATAATTATTATTTAAATAGCTCTAATTGCTCAGTTATAATTTGCTAAGTGGAACCTACGTTTGGTAGAGACCCTAGAACTCTGGTTGACATACAGCAAGTATAATATTATTTAAAAAATAATAAACAAGTAATTTATACACAGAGAGAAATAGAGGAAATCATAGAAGAGTAAATTCAAAAACTACTATATATATATATATATATATATATATATATATATATATATATATATATAGTGTCCTTAAAGGTTTGGGAAAATATCACAGTTGTAGAGCACTAGACTTTCATGCCTGAGGACCCAGAGAGCCCAGGTTCAATCCCCAGCAAGATCATAAATCAGAAATGAGCAATACACTGTTACCTCCCTCCCTCTAAAATGAATAAATATTAAAGAAAGCAATGATAAGATTCTCCTTGAAAATTGTCAAGGGAATATATGGAAGTGAAATTCTGAAACCTGCCACACCTATCACAAATTACAACACATATCAAAACAAAATTATCACTCTTTTTTCTCATTAATTCTAACATTACTAAATCACCAACATTTCTCATCTTAATTACTAGAATACATACATCAAAATGTACATACATCAGAATAGCATACATCAAAAAGGACAGCAGCAACACATGCTGAAGAGGTTGTGGGGACAGAGGAACTCTTTTACATTGCTAGTGGGAATGTAAATTGGTACAGCCTCTGTGGAGAGCAGTCTGGAAAACTCTCAGAAGGCTAGACATGGACTTTCCATATGATCCAGTAATTCCTCTCCTGGGCTTATACCCCAAGGACTCCATAACACCCAACCAAAAAGATGTGTGTACTCCTATGTTCATAGCAGCACAATTCATAATAGCTAAAACCTGGAAGCAACCCAGGTGCCCCAACAACAGATGAGTGGCTGAGAAAGCTGTGGTATATATACACAATGGAATACTATGCAGCTATCAAGAACAATGAACCCACCTTCTCTGACCCATCTTGGACAGAGCTAGAAGGAATTATGTTAAGTGAGCTAAGTCAGAAAGATAAAGATGAGTATGGGATGATCAGACTAATCAACAGAAGTTGAGAAAGAAGATCTGAAAGGGAAACTAAAAGCAGGACCTGACCAAATTGTAAGTAGGGCACCAAAGTAAAAACCCTGTGGTGAGGGGTAGACATGTAGCTTCCTGGGCCAGTGGGGGGTGGGAGTGGGTGGGAGGGATGGGTCACAGTCTTTTGGTGGTGGGAATGGTGTTTATATACACTCCTAGTAAAATGTAGTCATATGAATCACTAGTTAATTAATATGAGAGGGGGAAAATTAATTGTATGTCTCAAAGTTTTTCAAAACCCATACTGAATCTTTTTAATATATAGGCTGTGTAATTGATACACAGACTCTCTCAAAAGCCTAGACCAAGTAGATCAGAAGCAACCAATAGCACAGCTATATACAAGATACTGGGTACTGTGCAGCAAACCCTAACAAAAGGACTTTTCAAAGTTAACCCAATTAACAAATAATGTGATGATAACATTGACTATCGATTGTCTTTTTGAACCCTAAAACAGCAGGAACCTCACATCTCCACTATAGAGCCTCTACTTCCCCCAGTCCCAGAACCCTTGGATAGGGCCCACTTTCCCGTATGCCTCTCCCAATCCATATCAAATAATATTGCATCCGCCGATCACAACCTAACCAACGCAAGGATTGCCACCTCAACATGCTTCACTTCAGACTGTGTCCAGAGACTTCAGGTGTGGAATGACAACCCTTCAGCTTCATTACTCGGGTGAGACCTTTCCTTTCATGGTATACTCTAATTCCATCTCAGGTGGCTCACTTTCTAACAAAGTCCCAAAACCTAGATATACACCAGTTTCTGTGAGAGAGAGCATATGTTCACACGTATCCGTAAACTACTGCAAAATATATACCTGAAAGCAGAGGTACACTAGAGTTTGCAGTGAGTATCCCCCTAACACTTCCTCTCCACTATTCCAAGCTTTGGTTCCATGATTGCTCAACAAATTGTTTGGCTTTGTATGTTAACTCTCTTTTCAGTCACCAGGTTCCAGGATGCGGGCCAGGCTTCCCTGGATTGAAGACCCCACCAATGTGTCCTGGAGGTCCACTTCCCCAGAGACCCACCCTACTAGGGAAAGAGAGAGGCAGACTGGGTGTATGGAATGACCAGTCAATGCCCATGTTTAGCGGGGAAGCAATTAAAGAAGCCAGACCTTCTACCTTCTGTAACCCACAATGACTCTGAGTCCATGCACCCAGAGGGCTAGAGAATGGGAAAGCTATCAGGGGAGGGGGTGGAAAATGGAGATTGGGTGGTGGGAATTGTGTGGAGTTGTACCCCTCCTACCCTATAGTTTTGTTAATTAATCCTGTCTTAAATAAAAAAAAAAGAGAAAAAAATTACTAGAATAACTTTCAAATTAACCTCCAGTTTCTTGTTCCCCCAAGGCTAGTCAATATGATGTTTGAAAACAATAGCTTAGATCAAATATTATACCCACACTCAATTCTTTCATATTTAGACCTGTTGTACTATTTCTTTTTTCATATTTATTTATTTATTTTCCCTTTTTATTGCCCTTGCTGTTTTTCATTGTTGTTGTAGTTATTATTGTTGTTGTTACTGATGTTGTCATTGTTGGATAGGACAGAGAGAAACTGAGAGAGGAGGGGAAGACAGAGAGGGGGAGAGAAAGACAGACACCTGTAGACCTGCTTCACTGCCTGTGAAGGGACTCTCCTGCATGTAGGGAGCCAGGGGTTGGAACTGAGATCCTTATGCTGACCCCTGCAATTTGCTGCACTGTGCACTTAACCTGCTGTGCTACTGCCTGACTCCCACCTATTTCTCAACCATGTTTAAAAAAAAAAAAGCGTTACTGCCAAGGCTGGAAGGTGCCTCATCGGATAGAGCACACACATTACCATGTGCCAACAGGCCCAAGCCCCTGGTCTCCACCTTTAAGGGAGAAACTTCACGAGCAATGGGGCGGAGCTGTAGGTATCTACCAGGTGTCAGCCCCTGTCTCTTCCCCTCTCCCCATTCTAACTCTGTCTCTCCCTTTTTTTTATTATTATTTTTTTAAATTTACCAGCAAAGTTGGCACTGGGGTTCAGTGCTAGAACAACAAATCCATTGCTCCTGAAGACCATTTTATTCTTTTCTATTTTTTATTTGATAGGATAGAGAGAAATTGGGAGGAACAAGAGGCGGTGGGAGGGAGGGGAACTTTCCCCCCACAGTGGGGAGCAGGGGCTAGAAACAGGGTCCTTGAGCATGTGTACTCTACCAGGTGAGCCAACTACCCAGCCCCTTGTTTCTCACTTTCTATCAAAGTGAAAGAAAAAAAGGCCACTGGTGGCAAAATTAAATAAATAAATATAAAGTTTACTGCCTCAAGGGCAGTGATATCATTGTTTTGTAGACAGCGTACCAGCACTTCTATCTTTTATTAAGAACATTGTATTAGTAATTTAATAATGCCTTACAATATCATAAGATTACAAGGGAATAGTTTCATGTGACACTCAACACAGTTCTGTGCCCTACCACCAGAGTTCTCACAGTCTTTTTTTTCTTTTTTTTTCTTTATTTATTATTTATTTAAGAAAGGAGACATTAATAAAACCGTAGTATAGGAGGGGTACAACTACACACAATTCCCACCACCCGATCTCCATATCCCACCCCCTCCCCTGATAGCTTTCCCATTCTTTCTCCCTCTGGGAGTATGGACCCATGGTCGTTGTGGGATGCAGAAGGTGGAGTGTCTGGCTTCTGTAATTGTTTCCTCGCTGAACATGGGTGTTGACTGGTCAATCCATACTCCCAGTCTTCCTCTCTCTTTCCCTAGTAGGTGGGTCTCTGAGGAAGCAGAGGTCCAGGATACACTGGTGGGGTCATCAGTCCAGGGAAGTCTGGTCGGCATCATACTGGCATCCGGGACCTGGTGGCTGAAAAGAGAGTTAACATACAAAGCCAAACAATTGTTGAACAATCATGGACCTAAAGGCTGGAATAGTGTAGATGAATTGTTGGGGGGTACTCTCTGCAGACTCTTGTGTACTTCTACTTTCAGGTATATATTTTTCCCTGGTTTATGGACACGTGTGAACCTATGCTCTATCTCAGGGGACCTGGTCAGTATCTAGGTTTGGGGACTTTACTGGGGAGTGGACCACCTGGAATGGAATTAGAGAATACTATGAAAGGAAAGGTCTCACCCGAGTGATGAAGCTAAAGGGTTGTCATTCCACTCCTGAAGTCTCTGGACACAGTCTGAAGTGAAGCATGCTGGAGTGGCACTCGTTGTGTTGATTAGGTTGCGATCGGCAGATGCAATATTATTTGATATGAATTGAGAGAAACATGCATTAAAGTGGAACCCACCCTAAGGTTCCAGAACTGGGGGAAATATGGCTCTATAATGGAAATGTGAGGTTCCTGCTGTCTTAGGGTTCAAGAAGACAATGGATAGTTATTGTTATCATCACATTATTTGGTGATTGGGTTAACTTTGAAAAGTCCCTTTGTTAAGGTTTGCTGTATGATACCCAGCATCTTGTGTATAGTGGTGCCAACAGTTGCTTCTGTTCTCCCTGGTCTAAGCTTTTGAGAGAGTCAACATATCAAACACTTCTTCTTCTTCTAGCATTTGCCCTTCTTCCGTAGCCAGTCAACAGCGTCAGGTTGAGCCTGATGTAAAATTTCGAGACCTCCTTTGAATCTGGAGAGGTGGCAGTCATTGACTATGTGGGTCATAGTCTGTCTGTAGCCGCAGGGGCAGTTCGGGTCGTCTCTGGCTCCCCAGCGATGGAACATAGCGGCGCACCAACCATGGCCTGTTCGATAGCGATTGAGGAGAGCCCAATCATAACGTGCTAGGTCAAAGCCGGGTTGACGCTTGCAGGGGTCTGTGATGAGGTGTTTGTTCTTTACCTCAGCTGACTGCCAACTCTGTTTCCAAGAGACTGGAACAGAGAAGTTCAGTGTAGGCGTAGGGGACCAGATTGGGTGACGAGACGTCAAGTGTTGGACAGGGTGGGTGAAGATATCCGCGTATATTGGCAGGTCCGGTCGAGCATAGATGTGGGAAATGAACTTAGATGATGCCGCATCCCGACGAATATCTGGCGGGGCGATGTTGCTAAGAACTGGCAGCCATGGAACTGGGGTGGAACGGATGGTTCCAGAAATTATCCTCATGGAGGAATATAATTTGGAATCGACCAAGTGGACATGGGGGCTACGGAACCATACTGGGGCACAGTATTCTGCAGTGGAATAGCATAATGCCAGAGATGATGATCGTAGTGTGGAAGCGCTCGCGCCCCATGAGGAGCTGGCCAGTCTTGCAATGATGTGATTCCTCGCGCCCACCTTTGCTGCAGTTTTTATGAGATGTTTGTGAAATGACAGAGTGTGATCGAGAGTAACGCCAAGATAGACTGGCTGGGCTTCATGCCGGATTCTCGTATCGCCAAGCTGCACATTAAGCTCACGTGAGGCCGAGGCATGGTGTAGATGGAAAACAGATGATACCGTTTTTTGCAGTGCTAGGGATTAGTTGCCATTTTTTACAGTAATCAGATATCAGAGACATGTCTTTTCATGAGTGTTTCCTCGAGGATGTCGAACTTGGATGCCTGAGTTGCACAGCAGATGTCATCAGTGTAGATGAACTTCCTTGAAGAAGTTTCTGGGAGGTCATTGATGTAAATATTAAATAGCGTAGGAGCCAGAACAGAGCCCTGGGGGAGGCCACTTGAGACAGGTCTCCATCTGCTAGACTTGTCACCCAAATGCACCTGGAATCTTCTGTTTTGGAGAAGAAACGATATAGTGTTGGCCACCCATGGAGACAGGCATCTTGAGATCTTGACTAGGAGACCACGGTGCCAGACCGTGTCATAGGCTGCTGTGAGATCAACAAAGACAGAACCTATCTTTAAATTCTTCTGGAATCCATTTTCGATGTAAGTTGAGAGGGCCAGGGCTTGTTCGCAGGTAGATCTTCCTGGGCGGAAACCAGCTTGGGCGGGTGATAGGAATTTCTCTGTAAGATGAGAAATACGTGACAGAAGCAGCCTCTCAAGGAGTTTGTAACACACGGAGAGGAGAGAAATTGGTCTATAGCTGGCGGCCAGTGTTGGGTCTTTCTTTGGTTTCAAAACCGCTATAATCTTCGCACGACGCCAAACTTTGGGCATAGACTCAGATTCCAAGATGTGGAACAGGAATGAAGCGAGCCACTTCTTTGCCGCGGGACCCAGGTTAAGAATGAGTTCTGGGGTGATGTTACATCAAACACTCAGCCTATGTATTAAAAAGACTCAGTCTATGTTTTAAAAAGTTCTAGACATATGATCAATTTTTCCCCTCTCATATTAATTGAATAGTGGTTTATATGACTACACTTTAATAGAAGTGTACATAAATACCATTCACATCACCAAAAGACTGTATCCCATCACACCCACCCACCCACCCCCTGCCACCCCACAAGTCAAATGTATATACCTAAATAGGTATACAGACAGACAGATAGATAGATGATAGATTGATAAGGGTTCGTTAAAGCACATGTCACACTTGCACAGTTATATGTTGTCCATAGCTCCTTCTGCTCCACAGTAGTAAACTGGAACAGGTGTTGCAGAATTTGCACTCTAAACATCTTATAATCTGCACCTTAACAGAGAAAAAAAAAGTTGATTCTTGCTTTTTGTGACATACAAAGGGACCTCAAAGTCAACTCAGTAAAATGATGGTAATTTCTGTTTTCTTAGAACTTAGGAAATCACCAACATGTTAAACATGTTATCTCATTTAACCCTGATATGAACAGTGGAAGACCAATAAACTTCTTTTTAAAAAATATTTGGAGGGTTAATGGTGTACAGTTGACAGCAAAGCACAATAGTTTGTACATGTGTAACACTTTCCAGTTTCCCACATAACAATTCAACCCCCAATAGGTTTTCCTCTGCCATCGTGTTCCTGGACTTGAGCACCCCAACCCCACCCCAGAGTCTTTTACTTCAGTGCAATACACCAAGGCCAAGTTATGCTTAGTGTTTTTCCTTCTGATCTTGTTTTTCAACTTCTGTCTATGAGTGAGATGATCCCATATTCATCCTTCTCTTTCTGACTTATCTCACTTAACATGATTTTTTTTCAAGCTCCATCCAAGATGGGGTGAAGAAGATGAAATCACCCTGTGGAGGAGGGGGTCCCTAGATGTTTTGATGATTTCTGTAAAGCTCCAGTGCACTGACCTCTGTGTGTTACCAGCTAATGTGCTTCTGTAAAGATGACTATTTGTTTTATTTTGTTTCTTGGCTGTTACCATTACAGAACTCAACCTCAAATATATATTACGGTTGTTCCACACTGAGGGCAAGGTCCTATAGAGGCCCACAAGAGTGTTCACTATGTTTTTCTTAATGTAGATGACCAGTGACAGTGGAGACAGGGATTTGGTAGAGGTCTAGGCCTATCACATCTATATGGGAGACCCAAGATTCCCTGACTAGGGAGGGCCCTGGATTATGGGGTCTCCTGGTAGTAACCAAAAGAGCCATCATTAATGTATGCCATTCTCTTGCCCTTATCCAGCTTTTGTAGTTCTTACTTTGATATGAGTAACCTTCTAATGATTGAGAAAGTGAAATAGGAAGTAGGTGAGGGAGGTATCAAAGTCCAAATAGAAACTATTTGATTAAGTACTTTATGGTATCCGTTTTAGGTCTACTTGCTTACTGCACTTATTCAATCACTACAAACTATTGTGCACTTTTACTTTAAGGTATATATTTTCCCCTAACTTATTGATACATGTGCACATGTGTTCTGTCTCATGGGCCCTGGTCTATATCTAGGCTCTGTGGCTTTGTTAGGAAGTGTCCTACCTGAAGTAGGATTAAGGAGTCCTATAAGCTCGGAATGATCTCACCAGGGTAATGTTACTGTAGGGTTGACATTCCACACCTAGTGTCTCTGGACACAATCCAAAATGAAACATGTCAAAGTGGTACTGGCTGCATTGATTTGGTTGAGCTCAACAGATGCTGTATCAAATGGTATGGATTGAGAGAAGTGTGCAGGAAAACAAGCCATGTCCCAAAGGTTCTAGGACTGAGAAAAATATGAGTTTTATGAACAATGGGGAAAGTTCTTGCTATCTTAGGGTTTAAAAAGGCGGTGGATAGTTATTATTATAACCAAGTTATTTGGGAATTTGGTTGACTTTGAAAATCACATGTTTAGGTTTTGCTGTATCATATAAGAGCTCACCATATTGTATGTCATTGAATGCTACTTAATGTATCTTATATAGTGACATGACCAGTTGCTTCTGGTGTCCTTGGTTTAGTTTATAGGTGATTTACTATTTCAAAGAAAAAGTCATTATTAGAAATGTATTAATGATTTAAGCCTACTGTTGAAATTCAATCAGGTTACCAATTTGAAACCTTAAGTGCTTAGACTGAAGAAATATATCCTCAAAACTGGTGTCTATGCATCAGAAAGTTCCAGATATTCAATTGATTTTTCCCTCTCATAATGACTATATAGTGATTTATAAGGCTATAAGTTAATAGGAGTGTATATTAACACTTTTCCCAACACCAAAGGTCTGTGTCCCTATCCCCAACTCCCTCACAGTGAAGCTGAGAAAAACGTAAGTAACCTTAGTCCTGTGTTAATATTTGAAATAACTGTATAACCAGAAAAGATCAGAACAGGTAAAATAATACTGGCTTGTTTTATAGTGCTTATTCAGGTCTTATCAGTATATAGAAATTCATTTGTGTGGATGTACATATAGTTTTATTAAAGATGCAATATTTTGTACAACTGATACAAACAAAAGATATTGAATTACATTATTATGTGTTGCCATGAGTGCACTTATATTATTTCCTCATGGACACATCTGTTCCTTTCTACTCCATCATTCAGCAATTATGATCAATTCTTCTCTGAAACTGTGTTATTTTACAAATATTATTAGGATTGGCCTGTGAAATTTATATAATTTTTAGATTGCCTTCTTTTTTCTCTCAACATAATTTCCTTGTGGTGAATCCAAGTTGTTAAACATATGAACAATTCATACTTTTTATTATTGAATGGTATTCTTTTTATATTTATAATTCTTATTGTCAACTTAATATTGGATTACAAGATAACAGGCACACCATTCCCACTGTCAAAAGTTCTGAGTTCCCATTCCCTCCATTAGAAACTGCAGTGTTCTCCCAAGATATCTATCTATCTATCTATCTATCTATCTATCTATCTATCTATCTATCTATTTATCTATCATCTATCTATCGATCTATCAATCTGTCTATCACCTATCATCATCTAGCTATAGTTTTGACCACTTTTTCTATGGTCCTCTTTCTTTCTAAGTCACACCTACACCTATTGTTATTTCCATATGGCCTTTCTTTATTCCTCTTCTCTCTCAGGCTCCTGATGTAATAGAACTTTAGAGTCCTCTGGTCATCTTCCCATAACATTTTTTCCCCTTCTGGGAGTATGGACCTAAATTATTTTTGGAGTGAAGAAGGTGGGAGTTCTGGATTTTGTAATTGCTTCTCTGCTGGACATAGGTGTTGGCAGGTGGATCCATAACCCCAGCCTTTTTCTACATTTCCTTATAAGGCTAGGTCTCTGGAGAGGTGAGCTTTGGGGTACATAAGTGAGGTCATCTACCAAGAGAAGTCAGGATAGAATCATAGTATCATCTTCAACTTGGTGTCTGAAAGGCAATTAAGATATGAAGTAAGTCAAAATATACAAAGAAGTGGAAAGATATCTCATGGTCATGGAGTAGAGAATCAACATAATCAAAATGAGCATTCTGCCCAGGGTCATATTAAAAATTTAATGCAATCCGCATCAAGATCCCACCATATTTTTCTTTCTTTTTTTTTTTATTGGGGAATTAATGTTTTACATTCAACAGTAAGTACAATAGTTTGTACATGCATAACATTCCCCAGTTTCCCATATAACAATACAACCCCCACTAGGTCCTCTGAATCCTTTTTGGACCTGTATTCTCCCCACCCACCCACCCCAGAGTCTTTAACTTTGGTGCAATATGCCAATTCCATTTCAGGTTCTACTTGTGTTTTCTTTTCTGATCTTGTTTTTCAACTTCAGCCTGAGAGTAAGATCCCACCATATTTTTCAAGGAGTATAGAACAAAAGTTTATGTGGAACCAGAAAATACCTAGAACTGCCAATGCAATCTTGTGAAAAAGAAAAGAACTAGAGGCATCACACTCCCAGGTCTCATACAATGTTATAGGGCTATTTTAATCAGAACTGCCTGGTACTGGAACAAAAGTTGACACTCTGGCCAGTGGATTTGAGAGCCCCGAATAAGCCCCCACATTTATGGTCATCTAATTTTTGACCTAAGAGCCCAAACTATTAAATGAAGAAAGGAGAGTCTCTTTAACAAATAATGCTGGGAAAATTGGGTTGAAACATGCAGAAGAATGAAACTGGACCATTATATTTCACTACACAAAAATAAGCTCCAAGTGGATCAAGGACAGAACTAATACTTAGGGAAAAATATTGTTAGGACTCTTTTCCACTTAAATTTTATAGGCATCTTAAATGACTCAAATCCAATTGCTAGGAAAACAAAAACAAAATAAACCAATGGGACTATATCAAATTGAAATGTTTCTGCATGGGTGGAAAAAACAAAACAAAACAACAAAAACCAGCACTCAAAGAGACTGCTTACAGACTGAGTTTATTTTTGTCTTGCTTCAATTGTTTCTGGTACTGTATTGACTAGGAATGATAACATTTTATCATAGTAAAAATGTTACTTTCACTATTAGCAATAATTTAACCTATAGGTTTTCTTGTGGATTATCTTTGTGAAGTTGTATGAACGCCTACTTATAAGGGAAAAAATTAATTTAAATGGGTAGTGAACATTGTGAAATGACTTTTATTTCAGTCAATATATTCTTTTGACTTTTCTAGTTTACTAATGAGAGATACAGAAAAATCCACAGCATCATCCTGGTACATTAGACACCAGGAATTCAGCTTGGGATCTCATGGTCTTACATCCAACCATCTAGGAATTTCATCACCTCCCAAGTCACAACTTCATTATTTCTTTTTGCTGTTGATAGCATCTGTTTCTGATAGCCCCTGACATTACTCATATCATTATTATATGTTTTAAATTTAATTGTCCTGTATTTTTCTAGACTCTTATGAGGATGCCTATCTAATTCAAGTAAGCAATTAATGTGTGACTAGATTACCTAAGTGAGTCTTAGAATAATGTGGGTTTTGATTTCCATCTACTTTTCTTTCCCCTTCTCCTCCTTCTCATTTTTATTTTAATTTATATCCAGTTTATTGCTGAAGCTTAGTGCCAACAAAATGAACCCACCAGTACTGACAACCATCTTTTTCTTTGATCAGACAGATGAAATTAAGGACTGATGAGGAGCTAGAGATACAGAGAAAGAAAGACACCTGTAGAACTTGCTTCACTGCTGGTGAAGTTTCTCACTGGCAGGGACCAGGAGTTTTAACTCAGGTCTTTGCATATGGGTTCACTACCACCTGACTCCAAGTTTTGATCTTCCATGCAAACTTCTTTAGGTAATCCTTTCAAATATACTTTCTGGAGATTATATAGATGGTGATAGATAGATAATTAAGTATATTAATTAAATATATTATGTGCTGTTAATTTAAATCAGGATCATTATTTTCCTTTGAATTTTTCTTTTTTTATTCTTATTTTTTATTTATAAAAAGGAAACACTGACAAAACCATAGGATAAGAGGGGTACAACTCCACACAATTCCCACCATCAGAAGTCTGTATCCCAGTCTCTCCCCTGATGGCTTCCTAGTCTTTAACCCCCTGGGAGTATGGACACAGGGCCAATATGGGGTGCAAAAGGTGGTGTTTAAGTGATAAGCACATGCTAATTTTATGAAAATAATAACAGAATTATCCTTACAAAACAATGGGATTTTTTTATTCCCATGAAATGACATATGGTCAGAACTTTTAAAGTTAAACATTCACAAAGACAACTTTAAAATGTTGACTGGATTTTATTTTTAAGTTGGCACAGACTTTTCAATTTCAAAATATTGCTGACTAACATTTGTGACCTATTAGCAATCAGGCAGTATGTAATTTGGAAGTGAAATCCTGCTCTATTAAATTCTGATCCTTTTTAATAAGATGCTTCTAGATGAGCTCAGTTGTACACTGTCAAAAAGGTCAGTATTTATTATATAAGAAAAATATGTAATGCAGTTTGAGAAAGCCAAAAGGCCAAGATTCTGTTTTCCAATAAAAGCTCTGAATCATTTGAAGACTCAAGCAATTTTTTTTTCCCAGGTGAGATGGAAAAAAAAAATCAATGATGTGGATTGAATTACAAGTTATCTAGATAACACTCATCAGTTTTATCTTACACACAAAAATGAAGTCTTTTTGTTGCTACAGGGGGCACCAAAGAGCTTACAATTGTCAATCCTTTGGTCTTAGATGGCAGATAATAGCCCAAAGAACTGTTTCTAAATGATTTTAGAAGTTTAAGTGATTGTATATTCTTTGAGCACTTCAAACTTCCAACAGAGGCTGCTGTACTGGGCCATCTCTAATAATGCTGAAGGAGATGGAGTCATACAACACAGTGAGGCAATGGTTTTGAGATGAGAGCACTAGTTATTCGCCACAAATTCAAGTCAACCCAGTCAGGCCTCATTGTATCATGCCAGCTTTACTAATAGCTGGTGGCCAGTGTTGGGTCTTTCTTTGGTTTCAAAACTGCTATTATCTTCGCACGACGCCAAATTTTGGGCATAGATTCGGATTCCAAGATGTGGGACAGGAATGTAGTGAGCCACTTCTTTGCCGCAGGGCCCAAGTTAAGAATGAGTTCTGGGGTGATGTTATCATAGCCAGCAGCCATTCCCGGTTTAACCCTCTTCAAAGCGTCTTCCAGTTCAGACAGTGTAAAGGGAAAGAGTTTTGGAGATGGACAAGATAAATGGAAGTGGGATGACCACTCATGGGAAATTTCTCTTTTCCAGACTGGGTCAATCTTAGCACGTCCAACTTGAGTTAGGTGACTGGCCACTGAGTTTGGAGATACGGGAGGATGGGAGACAGGAGAGGGTTGGCTACTGGCACCCAGACTATGAAGAAGCTTCCAGGCCTTCCTACTTGAGTGGGTGAAGTTCAGACTTTCCGTGAGTTGTTGCCAGCAGGCTTGGCGTGCTGCATCCAGGGAGGCAATGAGATGGTCAGCCACATCTGGGTCGCCCGACTCATCATACTGCTTTAGTAGTTGCTCGCATTCAGCATCAAGACAAGGCATATAGTTAGCACGTCTCCCACGAGGAATAGCTTGGGAAGCTGCTTTGAAGATGGCTTGGTGGAAGCACCTGTAGGAATCTTCAGAGGGGATAGAGTTAATTGGAATTGCAGGAATAGATTTGTTGGTAAAATCACTGAACAGATGCCATTTTGCTTTCTGAAAGTTCCATCTTAGTTTCTCCTAGCACAGAATCAGTGGGAGCTGGAGACCAATGTGGATGATAGCTGGGCAGTGATGACTGTGCGGGAAGATCTTGAGAACTTGTCTCGTAGCGGGAAAGGCTTGGCCATTGACTGTGCTTCTTCTTCTTCTAGCGTTTGCCCTTCTTCCGTATCCAGTCAACAGCGTCAGGTTGAGCCTGATGTAAAGTCTCGAGACTGTGCTAATCCAGCAAAGGTTGGATGACGAGTCTTTATTCCATCCAGCACTGTGAAAAGAGCCTGGCTGTTTGGGATCGTATAATAGGGAGAGGTCATTCTCTGAAGCCCAGTCGGCTAAGATAGAGCCGTCAGCACGAGTGGAGGAATATCCCCAGTCTTGGTGATGACTATTAAAGTCTCCAACGTAAATGGCTGGGTGATTTGGGCTAGGCAGGACCTCATTATCCCATGAGGCACTGGAAGGCTTATATACATTGACGAGCTGAATAGTTCTAATAGTAATGGAGTTGTAGAAGGTCTAAGAGGCCGTATGGTAAACGTCCGCAAGATACAATTTGGCGTAGATGGCTCGGCCATGTTTAGGATGGAGATTATAGCATATTAAATCGAATCCACTGATGGTGAATCAAGCAGCTTCATCGACTGCTATATGTGTTTCTTGTAGGCAGATAACATCTGCCTGATGCTGTATCGCCAATTGACCAATAAGAACGCGTTTGGCAAAGGACAGCCCCTCAACATTAAGTTGGAGGACTCGAAGAGCAGGACCAACAGCTTGAAAGCTGTCAGGAGCTGCTTGTTTCTGGCTTTGAAAGTGACTGGGATCCATGTGGATTCAGTCGGCTAGGAAGGATCGTCAGTTTCCCCAGTGAGTGGCTACTTACGGGATGCACCACGGGAAGGTCGATCCAATTTCTCTCCTCTCCGTGTGTTACAAACTCCTTGAGAGGCTGCTTCTGTCACGAATTTCTCCTCTTACAGAGAAATTCCTATCACCCGCCCAAGCTGGTTTCCACCCAGGAAGATCTACCTGCGAACAAGTCGTGGCCCTCTCAACTTATATTGAAAATGGATTCCAGAAGAATTTAAAGACGGGTGCTGTCTTTGTTGATCTCACAGCAGCCTATGAGACGGTCTGGCACCGTGGTCTCCTAGTCAAGATCTCAAGATGCCTGCCTCCATGGGTGGCCAACATTATATCATTTCTTCTCCAAAACAGAAGATTCTGGGTGCATCTGGGTGACAAGTCTAGCAGATGGAGACTTGTCTCAAGTGGCCTCCCCCAGGGCTCTGTTCTGGCTCCTACACTATTTAATATTTACATCAATGACCTCCCAGAAACTTCTTCAAGGAAGTTCATCTACGCCAGTGACATCTGCTGTGCAACTCAAGCATCCAAGTTCGACATCCTCGAGGAAACACTCATGAAAAGACATGTCTCTGATATCTGATTACTGTAAAAAATGGCAACTAATCCCTAGCACTGCAAAAAATGGTATCATCTGCTTTCCATCTACACCATGCCTCGGCCTCACGTGAGCTTAATGTGCAGCTTGATGATACGAGAATCCGGCATGAAGCCCAGCCAGTCTATCTTGGCATTACTCTCGTTCCCACTCTGTCATTTCACAAACATCTCATAAAAACTGCAGCAAAGGTGGGCGCGAGGAATAACATCATTGCAAGACTGGCCAGCTCCTCATGGGGCGCGAGCGCTTCCACACTACGATCATCATCTCTGGCATTATGCTATTCCACTGCAGAATACTGTGCCCCAGTATGGTTCCGTAGCCCCCATGTCCACTTGGTCGAATTTCTGGAACCATCCATTCCACCCCAGTTCCATGGCTGCCAGTTCTTAGCAACATCGCCCCGCCAGATATTCGTCGGGATGCGGCATCATCTAAGTTCATTTCCCACATCTACGCTTGACTGGACCTGCCAATATACGCAGATATCTTCACCCACCCTGTCCAACGCTTGATGTCTCGTCATCCAATCTGGTCTCCTATGCCTACACTGAACTTCTCTGTTCCAGACTCTTGGAAACAGAGTTGGCAGTCAGCTGAGGTAAAGAACAAACACCTCATCACAGACCCCTGCAAGCGTCAACCCGGCTTTGACCTAGCACGTTATGATTGGGCCCTCCTGAATCACTATCGAACAGGCCATGGCCGGTGTGCCGCTATGTTCCATTGCTGGAGAGCCAGAGACGACCCGAACTGCCCCTGCGGCTACAGACAGACTATGACCCACATAGTCAATGACTGCCACCTCTCCAGATTAAAAGGAGGTCTCAAAACTTTACATCAGGCTCAACCTGACGCTGTTGACTGGCTACAGAAGAAGGGCAAACGCTAGAAGAAGAAGCTTTACTAATTGAAAGTCATCTTTCAAACTAAGTTTTTCTTTAAAAAAAAAAAGTTTTATTTTTAGTTTCGGGGGCCAGGCAGTGACACACCAGGTTAAGTGAACATAGTATGAAGTGCAAGGGTCCTGGCCTCCTAGAACCCACCTCCCCACCTGCAGGGGGGGCGGTGAGAGTCACTTCACAGGTGGTGAAGGTCTGTAGAGGTGTCTTATCTTTCTCTCCCTCTCTTTATCTGCCTTCCCCTCTCAATTACTCTCTGTCTTATAAAAAAAAAAGTTTATTTTCTTTGTCACAGATGAAATATGAAAGTTTCACATGAGGGAGAAAGACAGAATAAGAGAGACAAGCCAGACTATAACTCTGGCATATACTAGTGGTTTAATACCGATTTACAAAATTATGAGATGACAGGAGTATAATGACACACCATTCCCACTTCCAGAGTTCTGTGTACACATTCCCTCCACTGGAAACTGCAGTAGTTCTCCCCAGATCACAGATACGGGTTGACTATTATTTCTATGACTATGTATATTTACATGTATTTGCTCATTTCTTCCCTATAATCCTGCCTTCTCTTTCTTTCAAAATCACACCTACACCTATTGCTATTTGTTTTTTTTCTCTTCTCTCTCTAGATCGGTCCTGATGGTTCAGAGTCCTCAGGTCTTCTTCCTCTAACACCTCCCCACACACACACCTGGGAGTATGGACCAAAATTCCTTATAGTGGAAGTTATGGCTTCTGTAATTGATTATCTGCTGGACATGAACATTGTCAGGTGGATCCATACTCCCTGCCTGTTTCTATCTTTCCTTAGTTGGGGCAGGGCTTTGAGGTTCCAGGACACATTGGTGAAGTTGTTTGCCCAGAGAAGTCAGAATGTAATCATAGTAGAATCTGCAACTTGGTGGCTGAAAGGTGGTAAGATATAAAGCAGGGCAAAAACAATAAAATTAAATAAACAAAACTCAATATGCAATCCCCTCCCTTGATATCTTTTAGAAAAGCTTTAAGTAGTATGTTGTTGAGTTTCCAAGTTTTGTGACTTTTAGTAATTTTCTGTTTGTTGTTGAGTGTTTGCTTTACACTACTATGGTATGAGAAGATGCTTGGGATGATATTGGTGCTCTTGATTTGTTACTACTGTATTTGTGGCCTAACATGAGGTCTATCTTGAGGATATACTGTGTAGATTTGAGAAGTATATGCATCCAAGTTTTGTGAGGTGAAGAACCCTGAAAATGTCCAGGAGAACTAGTCTATCCATCTCTTTGATTAATTTCTTGTTTCTTTGTTGATTCTCTGCTTAGCTGATCTATGTGAGGGTGTTGAAGCCTCCCACTATTACTGTATTACTATTGATGTATTTTTGTAGCTGTTTCAGGACATGTTTGATGTATTTAGGTAGGCCCTCATCAGGTACATAGATGTTAAAAATTATTAAATCTTCTTGATAGATTGATCCTCTAACCATTAGGTAATGATCTTGCCTATATTTTGTTACTTTGTTTAATTTAAAGTCTATTGTGTCAGAGATGAGAGTGGCTGTTCCTGCCCTTTTTGTGGTCCATTAGCCTGTATGATAGTTTTCCATCCTTTCACTTTAAGTGTGTGTTTTTCTTGTTGGGTCAGGTGGGATTCTTGCAAGCAGCATATAGTTGGGTTGTGTTTTCTGATCCATCCTCCCACTCTGTGCCTTTTAATGGATGAGTTTAAGCCATTGACATTTATTGATATTATGGATTTAATGTATTGTAGTTCCATTATTCAACATTTTTTTTATTTTCTCTGATATATGGCAAGTATTATAGTGATGTTCTTACTTATAACTAAAGTCTTATCAAAAATGAAGTTACAAACCTCAGAAAGTACAATAGCAACTGAAGCAAAGATTGATGCAGTCAACCAAAACCTGTTAGCCAAGCAACACCTCCACTCCAAAAAAGAAAGCAAATAAAACAAAAAGAAAAGAGAAAGAAGAAAAGACAAAGTGAGAATAGACAATTATACAAGTCAACTGTAAATTCTAGAGATATTGGGAAGAGGAAGGAAAAGAGAAGAGAGAGAGAGAGACTTCTTCCACAAGATAATTCACAATCAAGTGTAAGTGAATATAGAAATAAAAAAATAATAATAACAAAAAGACTAGTGAAAGGAAAGAGATTTTTTTTTGGATCTCCTAGGAGGAAAGAAAAATAAAAGTGGAGAGAAGAGGGAGAAAAAGCAAGTTCCTCCCACAATGGATAGCACACCCAGTCACCTGTCAATGGAAAAAGCAACAACAGTTAATTTTGGTCAACCTGGAGAGAAGGGAAAATAGACAAGTGAAAAAAAAAAGTTAATCTACAGTTTAGACCACTACAGATTGGCTGCACACAGCTTTTTCCCCTTCCTAAACCAAGCAAAAACAAATAATTACAAGAAGCAACTATCAAACAAACTCAAGAAGTAGATGGAAAAAAAAAAAAAAAAAACAGGTAATCTAACCCAGGAAAGGTCCTGATTTGTCAGGTATTCTGTCACTCAGATAAAGCTCTAACCCCCTTCAAAAAGAAAAGAAGGAGGAGAAGGAGAAGGAGAAGGAGAAGGAGAAGTAGAAGGCTTTGCTTGGAGAACTATCCCCCCTTCTTTGGATGATACCACTGCTGAGCCAGGAATATTGATAAAGAAATCAGCTCTATAGGAGGCTTGCCAGGAGTGGCTGATGTGGGGGTTGGTACTGTGGTGGTTGCAAGTTCAGAAAGAAATAGCCAAGCCAAAACCCCAGGCTGAATCCCTGTTTCCTGTTGGATAGTATGCCAGCTCCCCCTGGCTTCTGCTTAACCATATACCTATATAGGGATAGATTTAATCCCATTCAAAGCTTTGGTCTATTTACATAAATCACTTTTACATTTACATAAAGCACTCCAGGGCATTGGTGGTTCAGTGATAGGATTCTCGCCTGCTCTGCCCCCTCCTTGTCACACTCTGATTTTCACCAGTCACTTTTCTCTCCACCCTCTCTATGTTACATCCTGTTTCCACCCTACTTGGCAAGTATATATAAAGACAGCATTGTGAGTTTCAGGGTACTTGAGTTTAGCTTAGCTTGTCTTACATTGTGCTGCATCCTGCATGAATAAAGAGATACTGCCTACAGCTCAACCATGAGTCCTTGGTCGTCTGTTACCCACCCGTGAAACCAGCCCGGCAAAAACAACATAACCCGTCGAAAACAACAGTTTCCTTTGTTCTTTTTGGTCTCTGTTTGCCAGTCCAAGGGTGGTTTATAGGACTCTTCTTTGGTGACACCCTGACTACCCTCTGCTCTCCTCCTCCACCACTGCCCCCCAGATTGTACCCTCACCCAATATTCTAAGGATGAGATCAACTTCCTTGCAGAGTTCATACCAGGTGTTGTCTCCAAGCTGCCATCAAAGCCCTGCCCCTACAATTTTTCATTTCATGTAATAGACAGTACCATTGTCTTTATTATGGGGAGTGGGGAAGTGAGGAAATTTTATCACATTTGTATATTTATGTAACCACTATAGCAGTCATGATAATTGCTGACCACTTCCCCAAATAATCTCTCTTAAAGAAATTTAAGTCATACTTTTCTAATGCTTCACTACTGCTCTACTACGTTGTTTATTTGAAAATGTCATTCACATAAATAAATGTTCATAAAAATAAAATGTCACACAAACAGAACGACGTAGTATATAGTTTCTTTCATAGGCACTTTACTAAACAAGATGGATATGAGATTCATCCAAATTGCATCCTTGGTATTTAATTCATGACTGCTGCTGAATAGTGTTCTACAACTTATCTGTCTTGGGTTTGTTTATCAGTTAACACAATGAAAGATGTTTGGGAGGTTTATAGTTTTGACAATTATGAACGTATATCAGATATATTAAGCAAATCTGGAAATTATTTCTTAGAAAAAGTATATGATTAATGACACATGGAATTGAGAGGAATTAAACAGGCATAGAGATTGATGAGTTTTTTGAGGAAATTCAAATGTCAAAGAATATTGTCTAACTAGATTTTGATTGATCTGCATTAGGAAATATCTAGAAAGGTCTCCCTCCTCCTTGGAGCAGTGAAAAGCTAAGTGATGACAAAAAAAAATTGAAATAGATTAGAAATAGAACTTTCACCCTGAATTTTTTGTGTGCCTTATATTCTATTATCTTCAAATACTTGTATATTTTTAAAATCAGACTACCCTCTACCATAATCCAAGTAAAAACTAATATCAGGATATTTAACATGCGTATCGTTTTGTCCTCAGATTCTATACACCAGGCTAACTTTTCATGTAAATATTTTTCCTTCCTTATTGGATGTGACACCTCCCACCATCTACCTCTTTCATAGAAGCCTTCCTCATCTTACTATCTCTTTAACACCTCATTCCAGGATGCCTGTCAAAAACTCATGTTTTTATGAAAACTCATGTTCTTATGAAATTCTAGTAATCTGCTCTAGTCCATTGGATATATATATATATAGTCTCAACTCTAGATATATATATATATGTTGATTTATCTTACCTAATAGATTTAGAGTTTAGTTCATAACATAGACATGAAACACATTCATTTTGTTGTTTTATAATCAAACAACTTATTGAAATCAATTTAAGGTTACATGGAAATTTAAGGAATAGTGAACAGAAGTCTTGCTTTATCTCTCTTTAGTTACCCCTATTCTGTTGTATCATTTTGTAAAAATATATTTATTGTATTGGCCTGGAAGATAGCTAACCTGGTAGGGTTCACACTTTGCCATGTGTAAGGACCTGAGTTTGAGTCCCTGTTCACAACAGGGGAGACATCATGAGTAGTGAAATAATGCTATGCTATATCTCCTACTTTCTCTGTCTCTCACCCTCTATCAGAAAAAAAAAAAGAAAAGAAAACAAGAGAGAGACAAAAAGAAAAAAAATTCAGTCTTCCATTTTCATTATTCATCTTGTGTGGGTCTAGTACTTTGTACGTTATTATCACCTGTGTGGGCTTGTTCACTATCACAATCAAAATACCATACAATCCCATCACCACAGTGATTAGTGATGTTCATTTACAAATATACCCAACTCTCTCCTGCCCCCTTTGCATTTCATTCACATCTCATGAAAGCCTCTTATTAATTCTTTATTTCTAAATTTCATTACTTAGATTTTTTTACTTAAATTATATTATGTAATTATTATGGTTTAAAGTTGTTTTGAAAAAATACAAACTTTTGAAGTGTGAAACACTTCTAAAAGAAAAATAAAATGGAAGGATAACTATTCAAATTTAAATCTCAATATATAATGACAGCAATCAAGGTTATATGGTATTTGCAGAGAAATAAAACACATAGATCAATGGAACAAAATAATGAATGCAGAAAATTAAAAAATTAAAAATTGGGAATCTGGGGAATGTTATGCATGTACAAACTATTGTATTTACTGTTGAATGTAAAGCATTAATTCCCCAATAAAGAAATAAATTGTTTAAAAAATAAATAAATAAATAAAGTAAAAAATCACTAGCAAAAAAAAATTAAAAATAAATTTTGAAAAAGAAGTTGGAACAATTTAATAAAGGGATACTTTTTTTAAAGACTATACTGAACCCACTGGAAATATATGTTGTAACTAAAAATTAAAAGGGGTTTTGGCTGCCATATGTAAAGGATTCGGCTGATGGGCAGCTTGGAGTAGGTTTAAATAAATCAAAGTTTATTAGGACAGTTCAAAGGTGTGGGGAATTATTTTAGGTACTGAAAATAAGCAGTTATCATTAGGGGTTAAAAATATGCTAGGCCCATAAAGTCCATGAGTAGTTATCAAAAGTTCAATCCTCTGAGCTAAACAATTATCAGATAAGATATAGAATACTCATGGATGTAGAAGAATTTTAGAGTTTGCCAGCTATCTGGGTCATACATGTTCAGTTCCAGGAGAAGTAACCATGGCAGGCACCTCAAACAGCCTCAGTCAACATGCATCTGACCAGGAGAAGAAGCAATAGCCAAAAATACCCGACTTCTGGCTTGTTGTGTTTTTTAGTCTATTCAGTTCACCCACAATGCTCTATGCATTTACACAGATCAGATCCACCCACAGTCCATTGTGGGTTTACTCAGATCACTGTATGCTCTGTCGCCAAGGCTGAAGTCAGCTAAGCGCTGAGCGTTGTGTCCGGACTTCCTATGGTCAACCAGTATAATGCATCACAACACATACACAGGTAAAAATCAACCTTGACAAAATCCCCAGGCTTTTTACTTAAAATAACACAGAAAAGTGCAAAATATACATCATAACTTGTTTAGCAAAGAATATAAGATTATTATTTTTTTAACTTTATTTTTTTTACAGTCACCTCACCAGTGTTTTATTTTATTTTATTTTATTTATTTATTCCCTTTTGTTGCCCTTGTTTTATTGTTGTAGTTATCATTGCTGTCGGATAGGACAGAGAGAAATGGAGAGAGGAGGGGAAGACAGAGAGGGGGAGAGAAAGATAGACACCTGCAGACCTGCTTCACCGCTTGTGAAGCGACCCCCTGCAGGTGGGGAGTCGGGGCTCGAACCGGGATCCTTATGCCGGTGCTTGTGCTTTGCGCCACCTGCGCTTAACCCGCTGTGCTACAGCCCGACTCCCTATAAGATTACTTTTAAGATAGCAGAGTTGTCAAAGAGTTTTTACATTTGACACTAAATGAATGAGTTCTTCACCCCTTAAAATGGATAAGTTGAACTTCAGTAAAACTGAGTGTCTTTGCTCTCAAAAAGCCTGTTTAAACAATGAACTATCACCTATTAAAAATGACAAGGTCATCTTCTTCCTCTCATCCTGAATAGAACTTGAAAGAATTATGTTAAATGAAATAAATTTATATGAGAAGGATGCATATCATATAATATCACTCATAAATGGAATTTAAGAAAGAAGAACACAAAGAAAACTGGTATTGGGTTTGGTGTAATGTACAGAAGCAGGGAACTCTGGGGAAGGACAGCAATGGAGGAGCCTGGGATAGGTTTTGGTGTCCTGATGAATTATGGACCTACGTTGGGGGTAAGAGTGTGTTGCAGACATCTACCACAAAGAGATGAAAAATTGTACCCATATGTCAGTAACTGGACTATAATCCATTAATTCTTCACTAGAAAAAACATATAAACAAAAAGATAAAATGTCAAGTTATAATCTGAGGAAAGTGTTTAATAAACAGAGAATCTTTTCCTAACTGGAAAACAGAGGTGATAATTTATAGAATAGTACACTAATTTCAGGGCCTATAAAATGCAATCATATTCACCTATTGCAATTATATATAGGCTTTATCTGCTAGAAATAAAATTTGAATCTGACTAAATTGAAAAATCACTTGAGGTCGATTGGTAGCACAGCGGCTTAAGCACACATGGCTCAAAGCGCAAGGACTGGCATAAGGATCCCCTTTCAAGCCCCAGGCTCCCCATCTGCAGGGGGTCGTTTCACAAGTGGTGAAGCTGGTCTGCTGGTTTCTATCTTGCTCTCCACCTCTCTGTCTTCTTCCCCTCCTCTCTGTCCTATGCAACAACAAAAGCAATAACAATAAGGGCAACAAAATGGGGATCAGGGAATGGCCTCGAGGAGCAATGGATTCATAACGCAGGCATGGAGCCCCAGTGATAACCCTGTAGGCAGAAAGAAATCACATATACTATGCAAATACTTCTTTGAACATATACTAATATGACAGTAACTATGTAAACCCTTGTAACTTGATTTAAGGGGCCACCTCTTAGTCTAATCCCCTTAATCTACCTAGTAGTATTAAAGATCCGTCTATGTTGGAATATCATATTTTCTCCCCAGTCACATTATTTTCTTTCGAAAATAAAAAGTTTCTCACATAACTGATTCCATAATTCAATCATACATTCTTTGTTTGCATGTAGAAACTGGGGAAATCTTTTATGAGAGAATTCAAGGATTTATTTTAGCCTGCTAAATATTTCTTTAAATTATTTAATAAGCAACATAGTTAATACCATTTCCTACAGTATTTCATTTTATGAGATTAAATAATATTATATTGAATATAGGGCCAAGGATAGGTGTTTAGCATTGAACTTCTGAGAGCTTGAATTTTTAGAGGAAAATTGCCTGCTTATCCGATTATGGCCATTCAAAGTCCTCTCTACATCTGATTATGTTCACTTTATATGAGGTCTATGACAATAATTAGAGTACAAAGGATCAGGGACATTTCCATGACACTGGGCTGTAAATATACTTCTGAAGGTTTCTACATGATTCTGAAGATTTTAATGTTACAAAACAGTGAAATTGAAGGCGGGGGGATAAGAAGAGTGTGAGGGAGAGGGAAGGAGGGAGAGAGAGAGAGAAGCACAGCATTGAATCATTTCATGTTGACTGGACAATGTATACTCATGCTAAAATATGCAAGCGGGAGCTCGGTGGTGGTACAGAGGGTTAAGCCCATGTGACAAAGTGCAAGGACCACCATGATGATCCCTGTTGGAGCCCCGGATTCCCACCTGCAGAGGGCTCGCTTCACAGGCTGTGAAGCAGGTCTGCAGGTGTTGTCTCCATCTTTCTCTCCCCCTCTCTGTCTTCCCCTCCTCTCTCAATTGCTCTCTGTTCTATCCAACAACAATGACAGCAATAACAACAATAATAACAATGATAAACAACAAGAGCAACAAAAGGGAAAAATAAATAAATAAATAAAATATACAAACATACATCTTATTAACATTTTATTTCACACAACATTTAGTAAGAAGAGTGATGAATTAAATAACTATTTTAGACTTGCTTCCTGTAAAGTTCTGTGACTGTAGACAACTCACTTATCCTGCCTTATCCTTGATAGAAAAGCCTCCATTAGAGTATTATAACACATGATTTCCAATTTGTTTTCTTTTTTCTTAGATTTTATTTAGTTGTTAATGAGATATAGGAGGATGGCAATATAAAAAGAACCAGGCATGCTGCTATATATGCTGCCAGGAATAAAAATCAGGACCTCAACCTTAAGAGTCTAATTCTTACTCCCTGTGTTATCCCTTGAACCATGATTTCTGATTTCTAAGATCACTAGACACTTGCCATTAAATATACTTTCTACATAACATTTTTGGTACAATACTAATAGCTATGCAATTATGATATAAAGTCTGTTAAAAGATTATTTGCCCCAGTAATATTATATAAAAAATAATTTCTTAACCTGCACTTTAAAATTGCCACAGCTGAAAATAGACACACAATACCCTCTTAAATAAACAGTAAGCAAAATGTCTCAAAAATTATGTTTAAAAAAAACTGTACATGATTTCACTGTTATGTCAAATGTCTGTTCTATGTATTAAGATTAATTCATCATTAACATCTGTATATTTGAGAAGACATATTAAGTACACACAATAAATTTTTAAAAATTTTTATTTATAAAATAGAAATATTGATAAAACCATAGGATAAGAGAGGTACATTTCCATACAATTCCCATCACCAGAAGTCCATATCCCATCCCCTCTCTTGAAAGCTTTCCTGTTCTTTATCCCTCTGGGAGTATGGGCCCAGGATCATTATGGCGTTCAGAAGGTAAAAGAGAAGGTCTGGCTTCTGGAATCGCTTCCTGGCTGAACATGGACATTGGCAGGTTGATCCCAGCCTGTCTCTTTCTTTCCCTAGTGGCAGGGGTCTGGGGAGGCAGAGCTCCAGGACATATTGGTGGGGCTGTCTGCCCAGGGAAGTCTGGTTGGCATCATGGTATCATCTGGAATCTGGTGGCTGAAAGAGTTAAGATATAAAGCAGAACCAATTGTTGATCAATCATGAACCAAAAGACAAGAATATTTCAGACGAAGATTTGGGGTCTCCTTTTTGAAAAAAGTTAGTAGGTCTATTTTAGGTATATTTCAAGGGGTCCATGGCTTTGCCGGAGCCTGGCAGCTAACATGCGGGTGGACCCAAGGTATTATCTGGAGAGATGGTATCATAATTGGAAAAAGGACTAGAGAACTGTATAAGGAAAGAGAATAGCTCCCCAATATAGGAAAAGTATATAAATATTGTTGACTGTAAACACCATCAATTTGATCTGGGGCCCATATTCAGCATAGGAGCCTATGTAACCTCTTCAACTGTATAGGTCTGAACTCACATTCTGTGGTCATGACTAGAAACATTCCAGGCTGCACTAATTTTGGGTCCTTCCTTCCTCAAGTGGTAAAGTATGTTGTCCAACCCCCACTTCGGAGAATGTAACAATCTCTACCATTGTTGATCCACATTAAGGGCAAGGTCGTATAGGGGCCCACAAAGGGGTCCATTATGTTGTTACTGATGGAAGTGACCAGTGACAATTTGTTATCATGTAATCAGCATCATGTTTAAGCAATTATGTTTGTTGTCCAAAATCATAGTACAAAGACTACATTTCAAATTCTGCTTTTCTACAATACCTCATTATTATACCACTGTATTTTAGAGTTGTGTTATATAAATAAATATCTTAGATTCTGATTTCATTTATATTATTCAATTCAAATGATTTTGTCAATATGGGAGATTTTTTTTTCTACCTCAATTGTTCCACTTACCTTCCTACCCTTGCCATAATATAATAGCTAATTATTGAATTTCTCCCTTTCTTAATTCTATTTTTCTTTTAATTTTAAAAGCTACTACAAATGGATATTAGTGAAGCTTACCCATCAACTACCCTTGTGTTATTCATTAATAATATCTGTTAGTGATGAGAGGAATTACTTCCTGTTATTTAAGATTAAGACCAAAGCAAGAATGAGTGAAATAGTCATCCAAAAAATGTTAAGTTGAACTAATTTAGGATAAGTTGTATCTCAGCACTCTGAAGCAGCTTCTCACTGTTCACTACTGATTTTCTTTAATTTGAGACTAGTCTCTCAATATGTGAGTGTTTGTTTATGTTCTTTTTTCTAGTTAAATGACTTCAATTCAGAGGTGCTACTTGTATTATAATATAAAGATGATGAAGAATGTACTGCCAGAAGTAGATCAAAGTGGTTAATTGCAAATCCATGTTAGTATTTTGCCCTTGTTCATCATGAGAGAAAAACAGGTGTTGTATGGTTCTGTGCCAGAATATCACTATATAAATAATCACATTCTTTGAATATAATACCTGTAAGTTATTTCAAGATAAATTTTTGTAGATTTCTCTTCTGAAAGAGTTGAAATACTCTACAGCTGCTAGCTAGTTTTAACCCTTCCTTGTGTCAAATTAAGTCATTTAGAATACTTCAAGAACCCATTTAGCAAGAGTGCACTAGTAATTGAACCAAACAGGGATCTAAAGATATGAATTTTAGTAAAGATGATTGCATCTTCCTTGTACAGTGACTATTGTGAAAATGTGTATACTACTGAGACTACATTTTTAAAAAAAATTTATTGAAAAATGGAAACACTGACAAGACCATAGGATAAGAGGTATAATTCTACCAGAACTCCATATCCCATTCCCTCCCCTGATAGCTTTCCTATTCTTTTCTTTTTTTAATTAATTTTAAAAAGGAGACATTAACAAAACCATAGGATAAGAGGGGTACAACTTCACACAATTCCTACTACTAGATCTCCATATACCATCCCCTCCCCTGATAGCTTTCCTATTCTTTATCGCTCTGGGAGTATGGACCCACGGTCATTGTGGGATGCAGAAGGTGGAGGGTCTGACTTCTGTAATTGCTTCCCTGCTGAACATGGGCATTGACTGGTCACTCCATACTCCCAGCCTGCCTCTCTCTTTCCCTAGTAGGGTGGGTCTCTGGGGAAGCAGAGCTCCAGAACACATTGGTGGGGTTGTCTGTCCAGGGAAGTCTGGTCCTCATCATGCTGGCATTTGGAACCTGGTGGCTGAAAAGAGAGTTTACATAAAAAGCCAAACAAATTGTTGAATAATCATGGACCTAAAGGCTGGACTAGTGCAGATGAAGTGGTGGCAGGGGTGCTCACTGCGGATTATTGCATACTTTTGCTTTCAGGTATATATTTTGCCCTAGTTTATGGATACATGTGGACATATGCTCTATCTCACGGTACCTAGTCTATATCTAGGTTTTGGGACTTTTAGGAATTGAACCGCCTGGAATGGAATTAGAGAACACTATGAAAGGAAAGGTCTCACCCAAGTAATGAAGTTGAAGGGTTGTCATTCCACACCTGAAGTCTCTGGACACAGTCTGAAGTGAAGCATGCTGAGGTGGTACTCGTTGTGTTGATTAGGTTGGGATTGGTGGATGCAATATTATTTAGTATGAATTGAGAGAAGCATGCAGGAAAGTGTGCTGGGAGCATAGAACCAGGGTCATTATGGGGTGCAGAAGGTGGAAGGTCTGGCTTCTGCAATTACTCCCCCCAACCCCGAACATGGATATTGACAGGTTGATCCATACTTCCAGTCTGTCTGTCTCTTTCCCGAGTGTGGCAGAGCTCTGAGGAAGCAGGGCTCCAGGACACATTGGGGTCATCTGCCCTGGGAAGTCCGGTTGGCATCATGGTAGCATTGGAACCTTGTGGCTGAAAAAGAAGTAACATATAAAGTCATACAAATTGTTGACTACTCATGAACATAAAGACTGGAATTTTGGGGATGAACATTTGGGGTCTCCATTTTGGAAAAAGCTAGTAGGTCTATTTTAGGTATATTCTAAGGGGCCCATGACCCTACTAGTTTTTGCCTCTCCCTGACATCTAATATATAGGTGACCTAAGTTATTGTCTGAGGGCATGGTATCATATTTTATTTTTTAAATATTTTGTGTTTTATCCTATTTCACACTTCATTTTTTTTTGTTTTGCCTTCTCTACATATTTTAATATTTCTTTATTTGTTTAATGAGCTATAAAGAGTAGAGAGATGAAAGCATTCTGGCATATGGTATGCCAGGAATTGGACTCATGATTTCATGATTATAAGTTCAATGTATTGACCCACCTCCCACATTGTACCTTCTTTCCACAATAAAAGTTAATATATTATCCCTCCCAAAAAATATGATCTAACATAAAACTGTGCTTCTTATTGTTAGAAATGAAAGCAGGATCTGCAACAGTTCCTATATCTTCTAGCCACTCTACTACTTATTCTCTTCCAATAGACCCTGCCCAAGAGACCAGGACAAGAACAGGCTGTAGCAAAAATTGAGCATCTGCTTTCCCCTGTGAAATTCACAAAACAGATCCATTGGTTTTCCCATTGACTGAGGCCTTAGACTCCTTGATCAGCTTCCATCACTGGGAATCTTGAGCCCATATAGCTCTAATATAATTCAGTTCTGTCTGATCTCAAATATTTTATATATATAAAATAACATGCCAGGAAAGAGAAGACCAATACTGAATGATCTCACTCACATATGGAAATTAAGAATGAAGGATACTAAGACAAATTATAAAACTAGGACTGGATATGATGTATTGCACCAAAACAAAGTACACTGGGGAATGAGGGAAATGGCTGGGATGAAGGACACTGGGATCGTAGTGTATAAAGGGATGGGGTGGAGGGTTGTCCTAGGTTAAAGGAACAAATATCTCTCAGACATCTAGACACCTATCATGGGGAAAGGAGGGCGTGCATTTATGTGTCATAGACTATACTGTAAACCATTAACCCCTCAAGAAACAAATAATAATGTCAAGGTTTCACTAAGAAGGTAACATTTGTACAAAGTGCTGCACGAGGTGTAGGAATGATTCAAAGGGCATTTTGAAGGAGTGAAAAGAAGAAAAAGTCATAGCAAAGTCAGTAGTATGTCTCTCAAGTTTGAGTATCCATAGACAGATTAGGACCTCTGGATTTGAGTTAGTGAGAATAAAAAGTATTAGTAATAAGAGAAATACTAAATGGAAGCTATCAGTAGATCCCAAAAATGGGTCTGGGTGGTAGCACACAGGTTGAGTGCACATCTTACAATGTATAAGAATCTGGGTTCAAGACCCTGGCCCCTACCTGCAGGGAGAAGCCTTTGCTAGTGCTGAAGCAGGGATGCAGGTGTCTCTCTGTCTCCCTCCTACTCTATCTCCCCTTCCACTCTTGGTTTCTGGCTGTCTCTATAAAATAAATAAAGATAATTTAAAAATATATCCTTAAAATATATGTGTGTAATTGTAAAAGTCTGATATATAAACCAAGGGATTAAAAAAGGTGTCACAGGGGTTAAGGCTGAAAAGTGAAATTATCTGAGTAACATCGCATAATGATCACTCTATTTGCTGTCTTGTGGCATATTTTTATATAAAACAAGAAATAGGGTTATGTATTCTGAGATAATTGCAACAATTAAAGTGAGAGATTCTGATACATAAAACTAGGGTATAAAAGATTGGCCAATACTTCTACCCGCAGTCCCTAAAAACACATTTTTGTCTTGACAATCCAAGAAATTTGTTTAATATCTGTCTATATTTCTCTGTTTTCAAGAGCCTCATCAATATACTCACAGGTTGCTTCTGGAACATTTAAAAATTATTCCCACTCATGAGTGATCCTCTGTCTCTAAATAAAAATGTTTTTAAAAAATCTAAGATATCTCACTTTTCTTCTCATAGTTTTCACATCCAGTTTCCTATTCATATCTTTTTACAAAAGCTGAACCTCTCATTGTCACCAACTTTGAAACTTCCTTTTCATTTGTTTAAAAAACCCTATGTAAACAATTCTAGAGCTTAGTATTTTCAACCATAAGATACCCCATTTTGATGACTACATATCTTCCACTACTTACCATCATGTTCCTATTAAACATTCATTATATTTCACAATTGTCTATGTCACACATGCAAACAGAAGCACAAGTTTCATTTTATTAAGTCTTCCCAAGTTCATCAAGAAATTCAGTTGTTAGTCTGGAATTAAAAACTGGAATTGCTCTTTTTCTTTACTTCTATTTAATTTTACTTGTTTTCCTGTTGTCCCTGAGCATTTCTCCACCATCTTCATGTGAATCTTCACTACATCTGATGTACCTTCTGCTGGCTTACACTTTATTTGTATGAAATATATTCTCCAGAAGATTCCAAAAATAGGAAAGGTAGAAGATGACCTTTTAATGCCTGCAATATTTGGCAATGCCCCCAATACATCTTTTCTGGTGGTTTCTATTTAGGACACTTTAGCTATGCTGGGGACAATATATACTATCCCTATATATTTCATATTAGATTTAAAAAATATATAAGAAATTATTGCAGACCCTACTCCCCACTGCTTGTCTGTTTAAGGGATCAGGTGTCACTGCAAGACACACACCAGCCATCCATATTCTTACTCATCTATTGTTTTCAAACATCATATTGACTAGCCTTGGGGGAACAAGAAACTGGAGGTTAATTTGGAAGTTATTCTAGTAATTTTTTTCTCTTTTTTTTTTTTATTTAAAACAGGATTAATTAACAAAACCATAGGGTAGGAGGGGTACAACTCCACACAATTCCCACCACCCAATCTCCATTTTCCACCCCCTCCAGTGATAGCTTTCCCATTCTCTAGCCCTCTGGGTGCATGGACTCAGAGTTATTGTGGGTTGCAGAAGGTAGAAGGCTTCTGTAATTGCTTCCCGCTGAACATGGGCGTTGAGCGGTCCGTCCATACTCCCAGTCTGCCTCTCTCTTTCCACAGTAGGGTGGGTCTCTGGGGAAGTGGAGATCCAGGACACATTGGTGGGGTCTTCAGTCCATTGAAGCCTGGCCGGCATCCTGATGACATCTGCAACCTGGTGACTGGAAAGAGAATTAACATACAAAGCCAAACAAATTGTTGAGCAATCATGGAACCAAAGCTTGGAATAGTGGAGAGGAAGTGTTAGGGGGATACTCACTGCAAACTCTAGTGTACTTCTGCTTTCAGTAGTTTATGGATACGTGTGAACGTATGCTCTCTCTCACAGGAACTGGTGTATATCTAGGTTTTGGGACTTTGTTAGAAAGTGAACCACCTGAGAGGAATTAGAGTATACTGTGAAAGGAAAGGTCTCACCCAAATAATGAAGCTAAAGGGTTGTCATTCCACATGTGAAGTCTCTGGACACAGTCTGAGGTGAAGCATGTTGAGGTGGCAATCGTTTGTGTTGATTAGGTTGTGATCGGCAGATGCAATATTATTTGATATAGATTGGGAGAGGCATAGGGGAAAGTGGGCCCTATCCAAGGGTTCCAGGACTGGGGGAAGTAGGGGCTCTTTAGTGGAGATGTGAGGTTCCTGCTGTCTTAGGGTTCAAAAAGACAATTGATAGTTAATGTTATCATCACATTAATTGGTAATTGGGTTAACATTGAAAAGTCCTTTTGTTAGGGTTTGCTGTACAGTACCCAGTATCTTGTATACAGCTTTGCTATTGGTTGTTTCTGATCTACTTGGTCTAGGCTTTTGAGAGAGTCCACATATCAAATACACAGCCCATATATTAAAAAGATTCAGTTTGGGTTTTAAAAAACTTTGAGACATACAATTAATTTTCCCCCTCTCATATTAATTAACTAGTGATTCATATGACTACATTTTACTAGGAGTGTATATAAACACCATTCCCACCACCAAAAGACTGTGACCCATCCCTCTCACCCACTCCCACCCCCCACTGGCCCAGGAAGCTGCATGTCTACCCCTTACCTCAGGGTTATTATTTTGGTGCCCTGCTTACAATTTGGTCAGGTCCTGCTTTTAGTTTCCCTTTCAGATCTTCTTCCTCAACTTCTGTTGATGAGTGGGATCATCCCATACTCATCTTTATCTTTCTGACTTAGCTCACTTAACATAATTCCTTCTAGCTCTGTCCAAGATGGGTCAGAGAAGGTGGGTTCATTGTTCTTGATAGCTGCATAGTACTCCATTGTGTATATATACCACAGCTTTCTCAGCCACTCATCTGTTTTTAGGCACCTGGGTTGCTTCCAGGTTTTAGCTATTATGAATTATGCTGCTATGAACATAGGAGTACACACCTCTTTTTGGTTGGTTGTTATGGATTCCTTGGGTTATAAGCCCAGGAGAGGAATTACTGGATCATATGGAAGGTCCATGACTAGCCTTCTGAGTGTTTTCCAGACTGCTTTCCACAGAGGCTTTACCACTTTACATTCCCACCAGCAATGAAAAAGGGTTCCTCTGTCCCCACATCCTCTCCAGCATTTGTTGCTGCTGTCCTTTTTGATGTCTGCCATTCTTACAAGAGTGAGGTGGTATCTTAGTGTTGTCTTAATTTGCATTTCTCTGACAATCAGTGACCTAGAGCAGTTTTTCATATGTTTTTTAGCCTTTTGGATTTCCTCTGAAGTGAATGTTTTGTTCATATCCTTTGCCCATTTTTGGATGGGGTCATTTGCTTTTATGGTGATAAGTTTGCTGAGCTCTTTATATATTTTGGTGATTGGTTTCTTGTCTGATGTATGGTATGTGAATATCTTCTCCTATTCTGTGAGGGGTCTCTTTGTGTGATAGTTTCTTTGGCTGTGCAGAATCTTTTCAATTTTAAGTAGTCCCATTGGTTTGTTTCTGCTTTAGTCTTCCTTGCAATTGGCTTTGATTCATTGATGATGTCCTTGAGTGGTAGGTGGGAAAGTGTTTTACCAATGTTTTCCTCTAAGTATTTGAATGTTTCTGGTCTGACATCCAGGTCTTTGATCCATTTGGAGTTGATTTTTGTTTCTGGTGAGATAAAGTGGTTCAATTTCATTCTTCTGCATGTTTCAACCCAGTTTTCCCAGCACCATTTATTGAAGAGAGCCTCCTTCTTCCATTTAATCCTTTGGGCCCCCTTATCAAAGATTACATGTCCATGGGTGTGGGGATTTATTTCTGAGCTTTCAATTCTGTTCCACTGGTCTGTGTGCCTATTTTTGTTCCAGTACCATGCTGTTTTGATGATGATGGCTTTATAATATAGTTTAAGGTCTGGGAGTGTGATGCCTCCATTTCTGTTTCTTTTCCTTAAGATGGTTTTGGCAATTCTAGGTGTTTTCAGGTTCCAGATAAATGATTGTAGTGTTTGTTCTATTCTCTTAAAGAAGCCTGGTGGAACTTTGATGGGTATTGCATTAAATTTGTATATGGCTCTGGGGAGAATATTCATTTTGATGATATTTATTCTTCCAATCCATGAGCATGGGATATCTTTCCATTTCTTGTTATCAGTTTCTATTTACTTGAGTAGCGACTCATAGTTTTCAGCATACAATCTTTCACTTCTTTGGTCAACTTTATTCCTAGGTATTTGATTGATTTTGCTGAAACAGTAAATGGGAGTGATTTCTGGATGTGTTCTTCTTCAGATTTAGTGTTTGCATAAAGAAATGCCACTGATTTTTGTACATTGATTTTGTAGCCTGATACCTTGCTATATTGCCTAATAACTTCCAGTAGTTTTCTGCTGAATTCTTTAGGTTTTTCTATGTATACTATCACATCATCTACAAATAGTGAGAGCTTGACTTCTTCCCTTCAAATCTGTATTCCTTTGATTCCTTTCTCTTGCCTGATTGCTATGGCAAGAACTTCCAACACTATGTTGAAGAGTAACGGTGACAGTGGACAGCCCTGTCTAGTCCCCGATCTGAGGGGGAATTCTTTCAGCTTCTGTCCATTGAGTATGATGTTGGCTGTAGGTCTGCTATATATAGACTCCACCATCTTGAGGAATTTCCCATCTATTCCCATTTTTTGTAGGGTTTTGAGCATGAATGAGTGTTGGATTTTGTCAAAGGCTTTCTCTGCATCTATTGATATAATCATGTGGTTTTTGGCTTTGCTTTTATTGATGTGGTGAATGACATTGATTGACTTATGGATGTTGAACCTGCCTTGCATTCCTGGAATGAATACCACTTGGTCTTGATGAACAATCTTTTTGATATGTTGCCGTATCTGGTTGGTTAAGATCTTGTTTAATATTTTGGCATCTATGTTCATCAGAGATATTGGTCTGTAGTTTTCCTTTTTTGTTGTGTCCGTATCAGCTTTTGGTATCAGGGTGATGTTGGCTTCATAGAAGGTGGAAGGAAGTATTCCTGTTTCTTCAATCTTATGGAAAAGCTTAAGAAGTATGGTTACTAACTGTTTCCTGAAAGTTTTGTAGAATTCTTTTGTGAAGCCATCTGGTCCAATACTTTTGTTGTTGGGGAGATTCTTAATAACAGTTTCAATTTCTTTGTCTGTGATTGGTGCATTTAGATCTTGTAATTCTTCTTGGCTCAGTTTTGGAAAGGCATATGCTTCTAGGAATTGTTCCATTTCTTCCAGATTCTCTAGCTTGGTGGCGTATAGTTCTTTATAGAAGTTTTGCAGGATTCTCTGGATTTCTGTGGTGTCAGTAGTGATATCTCCTCCATTGTTTACAATTCTATTAATTTGAGTCTTCTCTCTTTTTTGTTTGGTGAGTCTGGCTAGGTGTTTGTCAATTTTGTTTAATCTTTCAAAGAACCAGCATTTGGCTTCATTGATCTTCTGTATGGTTCTTTTATTTTCGATGTTGTTTATTTCTGCTCTAATTTTAGTGATTTCTGTCCTTCTGGTTGCTTTAGGGTTCCTTTGATCCTCTTCCTCTAGGTCCTTGAGGTGTTCAGTAAGGTCGTTCATTTGGGATTTTTTTTTCTGTTTAATATGTGATTGTCTGGCTATAAGTTTGCCTCTCAATACTGCTTTAGCTGTGTCCCAAATATTTTGATAGGTTGTGTCTTCATTTTCATTTGTTTGCAGGAACATTTGAATTTCCTGCTTGAGTGAATCTCTGACCCAGTGGTTCTTAAGGAGTTTGTTGTTTAGTTTCCAAATTCTGTGACTTTTAACAATTTTCTGTTTGTTGTTAAATATTAATTTTACTCCACTGTGGTCTGAGAAGATACTTGGGATGATTTCAATGTTCTTGAATTTATTTATGCTGTCTTTGTGGCCTAACATGTGGTCTATCCTTGAGTATGTTTTATGTGGATTTGAAAAGAAGTTGTATTCCAGTTTTGGTGGGTGAAGAACTCTGAAAATGTCCAAGAGGTCTAGTCTGTCAATCTCTTCATTCAATTCTCTTGTATCTTTGTTGGTTCTGCTTTGTTGATCTGTCTAAGTGTGAGAGTGGGGTATTGAAGTCTCCCACTATTATTGTATTACTATTGATGTATTTTTGAAATTCTTTCAGTAAGTGCTTGACATATTTAGGTGGTCCCTCATTGGGTACATAGATGTTTATAATTGTTAAGTCTTCTTGGCTGATTGATCCTCTAATGATTATGTAATGTCCTTGCCTATCTTTTATTACTTTACTTAATTTAAAATCTATCATGTCTGAGATGAGAATGGCTGTTCCTGCCTTTTTTTGTGGTCCGTTATCCTGTATGATAGTTTTCCATCCTTTCACTTTAAGTCTGTGTTTATCTTGTTTTGATAGATGAGATTCTTGCAAGCAGCAAATGGTTGCGTTATGTTTTCTGATCCAACCATCCACTCTATGCCTTTTGCTGGGTGAGTTTAAGCCATTGACATTTATTGATATTATGGATTTAATGTATTGTAGTGCCATTGTTCAAAAAAAAATTTTTTTTTGTTTGCTCTGATATATTGCCAGTATTGTTGTGATGTTCTTGTTTATAATACGTCTTTTAGAACCTCTTTCAGGGTCGGTTTGGTGATGGTTGCTTCCTTTAACTGTTGTTGTCTAAGAAGGTTTTGATCCCTCCATCTAGTTTGAATGAAAATCTAGCAGGATATGTTATCCTTGGTTGAAACCCTTTTTCATTCACGGCTTGATAGATATCTTGCCATTCTCTTCTGGCTTTTTGAGTTTGAGTAGAGAAGTCTGCAGATAATCTTATGGGTTTTCCCTTGTATGTGACGTTTTGTTTCTCTCTTGTAGCCTTTAGGATCCTTTCTTTATCCTTAATCCTTCTCATTGTGACTATGATGTGTCTTGGTGTCTTCAGGTCTGGGTTGATTCTGTTTGGAACTCTCTGGGCCTCTTGAATCTTGATGTCCTTTCTGTTATTCAGGTCTGGGAAGTTTTCTTCTATAATTTCCTCCATAATGTTTCCTTCCCCTTCCTCTCTTTCTTCTTCTGGCAGGCCAATTATATGAATGTTACTTCTTTTGAGATAATCCCACATATCTCTGTTGTTGTTTTCAGTGTCTCTCAATCTCTTTTTGAGCTCTTTCACCTCTTTTTTAGTTTTCTCTAACTCATCCTCTGTCTGACTAATTCTGTTTTCTGCTTCTGTTAGTCTGCTTTCTCTTCCCTCAGCTTCTCTCTTCATTATAGCAATTTCAGATTTCAGTTCTCTATTTGCCTCAAGATAATCAGTATTTTCCTTGTGGGTCTCAACTGTTGTTTCCCTAATACTGCCATTCCTTTCCTCCAATGTTGTTTTCATTTCTGTGATTAATAAGTTTATTATTGGTTACATACTTTTCTTATCTATGGTTACTTCTGGATGATTTGTAGTTTCTTCTGGGCTCTTGTCTTCATTCATTGGAATAGCAGTCTTATTTGTTTTTGATCTACCCATTTTTTTGATTTATGTGTTTCTTTTTTTATGCTTTGTTGTTCCTTAGTTGTGTCTTGAGTACAAGCAACACTGTACTAAATACCTTCATGACAATTGCACTCACCAACCTCAGGAATTACAATAGCAACTGTAGCAAGTATTGAAGCAGTTTAGTCAAACAATGTCTCCAGTCCATGAAAAAATAGTAACCAAATCCCAGTGAAGAAGAAAGAGAAAAGAAAGAAGGGATAGCAAGAATAGACAGTTACGCAAATCTGCTATCCACTGTATATTCTAGGGGTAACAAGAGCAGAAAGGGAAGTAGAATAGAGATACACACATAGAGAGTCCACTCTGAGTCAGATTTCTTCCCCAAAATAATTCCCAAACGTGTATCAGTGAATTCAGTGAAAGTACACTGTTTGGTGGTGTGGGGGATGGGACCTATGGCTTTGGAAGCTGTAGGATTAAGGAAGAAAGGATGACAAGAATGAGAAAAAGAAAAAAAAGAGAGAGCAAAAAAAGAAAAAGATAAGAAAAAGAACAGTAATAAAAGAGCAGTGAAAGGAAAGAGTTATTTATTTATTTATTTTTAATGATTTAATTAGCTATGTGGGGTGTGGGGGTTGGCTACTTAGAAAGAAAAAAGGCCAGAGGTTTCAGAAGGGAATAGACTTAAAATGAATGATACTCCCTGGTGGGACAGGAATCTTGATAAAGAAAGAAGCTCAGGAAGGGAGCCTGCTAGGAGCTGGTCCCCAGGGACTGGTTATTGGGGGGGCAGGTGCACTTTGGGATTAATAATTTAAAAGAAAACAATTTTTTCCCTTTTTTCTACTCTATTTTTTGACCCAAATTGCATTATAGTCACCTCCTTGGTGTTACCGCTAGGACCCCTTATTTACTGGCCTACTATAGACAGAAAATCCTACCTTTTCCAGAAGATGTGGTCAGAGCTCAAGCCACTAGCAGTTTCTCAGTCTGCCATCTTCTGGGAACCCCATTTTCTTGCTTTCTAACTGCTAAAATTGTCTTTCTCTTGTTCCCTCTGTCATTGCTTTCTTCTTGAAATTTTGTGGTTTGCAGTGTTTTAGCTCATTCAAGAGGACATGAAAAATAGGTCTCTTTTGTCTAAGTTAGTCTGCACTAATTTTCTAGGATACTTTTTTAAAAAATTTATTTATTTATTTATTCCCTTTTGTTGCCCTTGTTGTTTTATTGTTGTAGTTATTATTGTTGTTGTCGTTGTTGGATAGGACAGAGAGAAATAGAGAGAGGGAGGGGAAGACAGAGAGGAGGAGAGAAAGATAGACACCTGCAGACCTGCTTCACCGCCTGTGAAGCGACTCCCCTGCAGGTAGGGAGCCGGGGTTCGAACTGGGATCCTTATGCCGGTCCTTGTGCTTTGTGCCACCTGCACTTAGCCCCCTGCACTACAGCCCGACTCCCTCTAGGATACTTTTAATGCTAGCTTTGCTGATCTTCTAGGCACAATTTTGAAATGTACAGCCCTGATCTCACCACAGAGCCTGAGACTCATAAAACGATTTGTTACTTGGAGTTTTTAGAGGGCTCAAATTAATATCATTTCTAAAGTTGATCTTTTAATTATCCTTTCATATTTCTCTAGTTCTCCTCAAATGGCAACTCATCCACCCAGTTACTCAAGATTAAATCCAGTCATCTGATTTCTCACTGTGGTACCTCACATTCAACCCATCACAGATCTTAATAGTTTCAGTTTCAAAGTTTGTGTCACATAGAAAAGAAACACATCAACACATTGGAATATACCAAAAACAGACCAACTTTTTTTCAAAATGGAAACCCCAAATCTCATCTACTATATTCTTGCCTTTAGGTTCCTGATTATTAAACAATTTGTTCTGCTTTATATCTTAATGGCTTTTGAGTCACGAAGTTGCAGATGCTATCATCACACCAACCTGACTTCCCTGGGCAGATGACCTCACCAATGTGTCCTGGAGCCCTGCCTTTCCAGAGCCCTGCCCCACTAAGGAAAGACAGAAACAGGGTGGGAGTATGGATCCACCTGCCAATGCCCATGTCCAATGGAGAAGCAATTACAGAAGCCAGACCTTCCACCTTCTGCACCCCATAATGATCCTGGGTCCATACTCCCAGAGAGATAAAGAATAGGATAGCTTCCATTGGAGAGGATGGAATATGGAACTCTGGTGGTGGGGAATGTGTGGAATTTTACCACTCTTATCCTATGGTTTTGTCGATAATTTCTATTTTTTATTTTATAAATAAATTAAATTTTAAAAAAGGAATAGAAAAGAGACCTACATTCTTTTCAAAGCTTAGAAGACCTCTAGATGAACTTCCAGGGACTCTTGTCTGGGTGACTGCAAAAACTTAATAGGTCTCGCTCTTCTGTTATTACTCAGTTCAAGTCTGTTTTCTAAAGGAAAATAAGAATGCTTTTTTTCTGTTTCTTCTTTCCTTCCTCCCTTCCTTCCTTCATCTTTCTTTCTCTTTTCCTTTCTTCTTTCTTTCTTTCTTTCTTTTTTTCCTAATATGGATAAGAGAAACTGAGAGGAAAGATGGTGTAATAGAGGAAGAGAGAGAGAAAGAGAGAGAGAGAGAGAGAGAGAGAGAAGATACATCTTTATAACTGCTTCAAGGATCTGTGAAATATCCTCACCCTGTAGGTGGGAAGCCTGGTAATTGAAGCCTGGTCCTGGCCCAAGATAATCTGTATGCTTTACTGGGTGTGTCACTACTCAGCCCCAAATATCTGAGTCAGATCCTATCACTCTTTTGCTTAAAGTTAGTTAATAACAAAATTCAGTTCATTTTTAGATATATTTACTTATTTATTAATACAAGAGATAGGCAGGGGAGATGAGATAAATACAGAATATCACTCTGGAAAATGTGATTCCAGGAATCAAAATCAAGGCCTTATACATTTACATTCAGTGATTTAGGAGCTGGGTAGTGGTGCACCTGGTTGAACACACATGTTACGATGAACAAGGACCCAGGTTTGAGCCCTCAGTCCCCACTTGCAGGGGGAAAGCTTTGCAAATGTTGAAGCAGTATTGCAGGTGTCTCTCTGTCTCTCTCCCTATTTCCCCTACTCTCTCAATTTCTTACTATCTCTATCCAATAAATAAATAAAGATTATAAAAAAAAACAAATTCAATGATATAGTTACTGTGCCACCTCTTAGGTCATGATGAAACTCAGTTCTTAACAAAAACTAAAATAATTTTGTCATTCTTCAATTATACCAACTCTTTTCCCATCTCAAGACCTTTGCATTTCTATATTTTTGTTACATTGTTAATACACTTATTTATGAGAGAGAGAGAAAGAGAGAGAGAGAGAGAGAGAGAGAGAGAGAGAGAGAGAGGGAGGGAGGGAAAGAGAGAGAGAGAGAATGAATTGCTTCGATATAGGTGAGGCCGGAATCAAACATGGGTCCTTGTGTTTGTAAGACAGGCATTTTGCCCACTGTGCAGAACCCTCCTGGGCCTCCTCATATATTATTGTACTTGAGTCACTCATACTTTTCAAACCACTATTCAGTTGTAGTCCTTTCAGAGAAGTCTCCCTGCTTCAAGTAGCAATGCTCCATCTTGTTCTGTATATTTATTATTACTTGATACTATCCCATTTATCTTATTTCTTTGTTACTGCCTGTCTCTTAAACATAATATATACTGTCTGAAGTCAGAGGTGTTATCTTGTTCCTGCTAGTCTCCCCAGCTCTGGAAGTTTGCCTGGTATGTGGTAGAAAGTCAATAAATATTTACTTAATAAATAAATATTGAATGTCCAAAGTGCCAGGCACTTTCCCAAGTGGAAGACCAAAAGTACTGAATCAGACAGATAAGGCATCTCTCTCTCTCTCTCTCACTCTCTCCTCATATTCTTGTTTTTAGTTGTTACCAATAACATATTCATAAATTTACTATTCATGTTAGTCTATTTCTTTGTCTTGAAAATGAGGTGCTTGAGATCAACTCGCTCTCCTGTATTTAACCTTCAGCATGGAGAACGCAGTCTTATTAAAATATTTTTTGTTATCTTATATATTTTAGTTTGTAATTACATTTCTAAATTCCTATTAAACAACTCTCATCCCATAAGTCAGACTTTGGTGTTAATAGTTAATATTCCTGTTTACATCTAGGAAGCCAACCAGAAGTGTTGAAGTAACTTTACCAAGGTTACCCGATGAATCATTGCCGCAGTTGGAATTAAATACCATAATTCATTCTTGTTTAAGAAGCACTTTTATTCCTGGTTCTAAGATACGTTGGGAGAACACTGTGTATCACCATCATTTTTCACTGCAGAGTTTAGAAAGACAGTGTCTAAATCAACTTCATAACAGAGGACTTTATTTCATTGTGGAGTTTCAGTGAAACATGGTCAAGGATCATTAAGTGTTACAGATTGTCTTAAATTTAGAGTTGGTATGCTGATGATTAATCAGCCAGTGAGTTCTTAAATAATTAATTCCAAATATTGAGAAAAATGTTTCTCAATTGGGTCAAAGGTCATTTTATCTACTATGAAAAATCTTACCAATTTTGGGGAAAAAAAGTTAATGTGAAAATAATGGTAATGCATTAGCCATAATTTACACAGAGATTTATCATGAAAATGATAATTAATTTGCATATATGAGAACACTCTCCATCTGATACTAGGTTATACTCTTAAAGTAAGTAATTAATTGAAATTAAGCAATAATATTATTATGAAAATTTAAGTAAGTTGACTTTTGGCTTATTAAAATAAGTCAATATAATTTTAAGTGTCATTTACCTTGAAATTTGTAGCCATTTTATACATTACTTTTTTCTATTATATCCTGATAATTATGTTTTATAAATGATGAAATCAGCCATTCAGGTCCCTGTATGATTCATAACTTTTCAGTGGTCAGTATGACACCAATTTAAATAATCTGAAAGAAAAATTCAATAGGTTTTAATCTTACTTTTAATGAATTCTAAAGCTGTTTAATGGATTCTGATGCTCTATGTAGTTGAGTGTTTATAATGTTGTCCAACTCTATCTCTCATGTTGAGTGACTGTTCAGACTTTATAGACTTTAGTATGTGGTGCTGAAACATTAATTCTTGTGACTTTTGCATTAGTTAATCCATGTTTTGGAAATGCTTTGCCCCTTTAATTTTTCAATGTTTTAAAATTAATTTTTAATAATTATCTTTATTTATTTATTGGGTAGAAATAGCCAGAAATCAAGAGGGGAGGGGGGTGATAGTGAGGGAAAGAACAGCCCTACTTCACCACTCACAAAGGTTTCCCCCTGCAGGTGGGGACTGGAAGCTCAAACCTGTGTCCTTGAACACTGTAACATGTGCACCACTAACAGGCCCCCCACTCTCCTTCTTCTTACAACTGCTTTTATATTATGCTGCTCTTGTTCTCATTTTTTTTCAGAGATGGCATAGCAATCACATCCAGTTGAGAACACAGCCTTCTATCTTACTGCCCCATTTTTGTTGTAAGCAGGTTTTGTGATATTACTACTTTTATTTTCACATTACTACCTTCCTCAGAACTCACCAGAACATTAATTCTATAAGGACAATGTCTTATTTTCTCTCTTTGTTCCAGAAATACAGAAAAATGGAATACTATAGTAGATGCTCATTATTTTGCTTGAATGATTTAAAACTTTCTTTTTAAATGTACCAAAGCTCAGACAGTAGAGGTATGAGAATGGATTCCAAGATATTTCCTTTTCTTAATATTGTATGAATGCATTTATAAACTTTAATAACAAACTCATTATTTTACCCTACTTAACATTGTAAAATGTAACTAGAGATTTTATAATTTCAAATTGTAAAATAAAAAACTATGAAGCCAGTTTTTTTTCAGCATTTAATATCAGTACCTCAGTCCTTATAACAAACTTACAGAAATATCATAATTTGATTTTACTTTTAAATTATAAATAGAAAACTAGTAGACTTTGGATTATGGAAATACATAATTTTCTTTGTATCAGCCTAGGTGTTAATGTTATTCTCTCTCTGTGTGTGTAGCTGGAGCCTCATATAATTTTACACTTTTGGTTTACCGTTTCAGAGAGAGAGAGAGAGAAAATATATAACACAAATTTTCCTCGACTTCTTTTTTTATAGTGATTTAATAATGATTAAAAATACTGTAAAGTTATAGGGATATAATTCCATACAGTTCCACCCCCAGAATTCTGTGTCCTATCTCCGCCATTGGAAGTTTCCCTAATCTTTTTTTCCAAGAAAATACAATTTTATTAATAATTTTATTGACTTTTTGAATTTATTTTTTATTTTGTTTATATAAAGAAATCACAGACAAAACCATAGGATAAGAGGGATACAACTCCACACAATTCCTACCATCACCAGAACTTTGTATCCACCCCCTCCCTTGATAGCTTTCTTGTTCTCTAACCCTCTGGGAGTGTGGACCCAAGGTCATTGTGGGATGCAGAAGGTGAAAGGTTTAGCTCCTGTAATTGCTTCCTAGCAGAACATGGGCGTTGACAGGTCGATCCAAACTCCCAACCTGTCTCTCTCTTTCCCTAGTGGGGTGGGGTTCTGGGGAATCGGAGCTCCAGGACACATTGGTGGGTTGTCTGTCCAGGGAAGTATGGTTGGCATCATAGTAGCAAAAGGAACCTGGTAGAAAAAGAGTTAACATATAGAGCCAAACAAGTTGTTGACTAATCATGAACCTAAAGGCTGGAGTAGTGCAGATGAAGAGATTTTTTTTTTTTTGGGGGGTGGGGCGTCTCCATATTGTAGATAGCTAGTAGGCATATTTTAGTTATATTTCAAATGGCCTGTGGATATACTAGGGTTTTTTGTTTGTTTAGTTTTTTTTGTTGTTGTTGTTTTTGTCTGATCCTAAAATCTTCTATGTAGGTGGATCCAAGTTATGGTCTGGGGAGATGATGTCATGGCTGGACAAAGGACCAGAAAGCTGGATCAGGGAAGAAAGTAGCTCCCAAATATGGAAAAGTTGTATAAATATTGTTGACTGTAAACCCCATTGATTTGATGTAATCTAGGGCCCATATTCAGCTTAAGAGCTTATGTGACCTCTGCATCTCTGTAGATCTGAGCTCATAGTCTATGGTCATGAGTAGGAACATTCCAACTTGCCCCAATTATCAAGACCCTTCTTCCTCAGGTGTAGCACAAAGTATGTTATCCATCCGCCCTTTGGAGGATGGAACATTCTTTATTGTTGTTGCCAAGTTGAGGGCAAGGACTTATGGGGGCCCAAAAAGAGGTCTATTGTGTTATTGCTGATAGAGATGACCTGTAGCAATGGAGAGAGGGATTTATTCGAGGTCTAGGCCTATCATGTCTGTTTGGGAATCTCAGGACTCCCCAAATAGGTCCCCAGCTGATGGTGTGGCCTGACAGTGACTAAAGAGTCATCATTAAAGTATACCAGTCTCTTGCCATTATTCAGCTTTTTCAGTCCTTGCTCTGATAAGGTTAGCTTTGGAATGAGTGAGGGAAGTGTAATAGGAAATAGGTGAAGAGGGTATCTAAGCCTAAGTAGACATTATTTAATTATGAACTTTATAATGACTTACTGCAAACTATTGTGTACTTTTGCTTTCAGGTATATATTTTGACCTAATTTATGGATACCTGTGAACCACCTGGAATGGAATTAGAGAATCCTATGAAAGGAAAGGTCTAACCCGAGTAATGAGGCTGAAGGGCTGACATTCCACGCCTGAGTTCTCTGGACACAGTCTGAAGTGAAACATGCTGAGTTGGTACTCGTTGCATTGATCAGGTTAGGATAGACGGATGCAATATCATTTGGTATGAATTGAGAGAAGCATGGAGGAAAGTGAATCACATCCCAGAGGTTTCAGGACTGGGGTTGATAACAGGCTCTATAGAGGAAGTGGAAGTTTCCTGCTGTCTTACGGTTTAAGAAGGCAATGGATAGTTATTGCTATAATGACATTATTTGGCAACTGTGTTAACTTTGAAATATCCATTTGTTAGGATTTTCTGTATCTTACACAATATCACCACAATTTATGTCCTTTGACATAATTTTTATATATCTGTGCCACCAGTTGCTTTTGTTCTCCCTGGTCTAAGCTTTTAAGAGAGTCAGCATATGGAAGAATTAGCCTATGGTCTGTGCATTAAAAAGTCTGAGACATTCAATCAATTTTCCCCTTCATATTAATTAAATAGTGATTTATATGACTAAAAATTAATAGTAATGTACATAAACACTGTTCCCATGACCAAAAGACTCTGTCTCATCCCATACCTCCCTACCCACCCTGTGAAACCAAATATCCACCCTCACCCTCAACTCAGGATTTTTACTTTGCTGCCCCACTCCAAACTCAGTCAAATCCTGCTTTGAGTTTACCTTTCTGTTCTTCTTTCTCAACTTCTGTTTATGAGTGGGGTCATTCCATATTCATCTTTGCCTTTATTACTTAGATCACTTAACATAATTCCTTCTAGCTCCATCCAAGATGGGTCAGAGATTGTGGTTTCATTGTTCTTAATAGCTATGTAGTATTCCATTGAGTATGTATACCACAGCTTTCTCAGCCACTCACTTGTTGTTGGGCACCTGGGTTGCTTCCAAGTTTTAGCTATTAAGAATTGTGCTCCTATGAACATAGGTGTACACATATCTTTTTGGTTGGGTGTTATGGAGTCCTTGGAGTATATCCCTAGGAGAGGAATTACTAGGTCATATGAAAGGTTCCTTTGAGAGTTCTCCATACAGCTCTCAACAGAAGTTGAACCAATTTCCATTCCCACCAGCACTGCAGAAATATTCCTTTGTCCCCACAGACTCTCCAGCATTTGTTGCTGCTGTCCTTTTTGATGTATGCCATTCTAACAGGGGTGAGGTAGTAGTTCAATGTTGCCTTTATTTGCATTTCTCTGACAATTGCTTCAGCGACCTGGAACAACTTTTCATGTGTTTGTTAGCCTTTTGGATCTCTTCCGTAGTCAATTTTCTGTTCAATTTTCAATGACCTCTGCCCATTTTTGAATGGGATCATTTGCTTTTTTGTTGCTAAGTTTGCTGAGTTCTTTGTATATTTTGGTGATTAGTCTCTTGTCTTATATAGGACATGTAAAGATCTTCTTCCATTCTGTGAGGGGTCTCCTTGTTTGTATGATAGTTTCTTTGATTGTGCAGAAGCTTTGCAATTTGATGTAGTCCCATTGATTTGTTTCTGATTTAGTCTTCCTTGCAACTGGATTTGTTTAGGTTTAGGTGGGAAAGTATTCCACCAATGTTTTCCTCTAAGTATTTGATTGTTTCTGGTCTAACATCAAGGTCCTTGATCCATTTGGAGTTGATTTTTATTTCTGGTGAGATAAGGTAGTTCAGTTTCATTCTTCTGTATGATTCAACCCAGTTTTCCCAGCAGCATTTATTGAAGAGAGCTTCCTTTCTCAATTTAAAACTTTGGATCTCCTTATCAAAGATTAGATGTCCATAGGTCTGGGGGTTTAGTTCTGGGCTTTCAATTCTGTTCCACTGGTCTGTGTGGCTATTTTTGTTCCAGTACCAGGCTGTTTTGATGATGATAGCCTTATAATATAGTTTTATACCTGAAAGTGTGATGCTTCCATTTCTGTTTCTTTTCCTCAAGATTGTCTTGGAAATTCTAGGTGTTTTCTTACTCCAGATAAATGATAGTATTTTTTGTTCTATTCTCTTAAAGAAGCTTGGTGGAACTTTGATGGGTGTTGCATTAAATTTGTATATAGTTCTGGGGAGAATATTCATTTTGATGATATTAATTATTCTAATCAATGATCTTGGGATGTCTTTCCATTTCTTGGTATCGTTTTCTACATCCTTGAGTAGTGACTCTTAGTTGTCAGTATACAAGTCTCTCACTTCTTTGGTCAGGTTTATTCCTAGGTATTTTATTGATTTTGCTCTAACAGTGAATGGGAGTGATTTCTGGATGTCCTCTTATTTGGGTTTAGAGTTTGCATAAAGAAATGTCACTGATTTTTATACATTGATTTTTTTTACCCTGTTACCTTGCTATATTGCCTAATAACTTCCAGTAGTTTTCTGCTGGATTCTTTAGGTTTTCCTATGTATAGTATCATATCATCTGCAAATAGTGAGAGCTTTACTTTTTCCCTTCCAGTCTGTATTCCTTTGATTCCTTTCTCTTGCCTGATTGCTATGGCAAGAACTTCAAATACAATGTTGAAGAGTAATGGTGACAGTGGACAGCCTTGTCTAGTCCCCGATCTGAAGGGGAATGCTTTCAGCTTCTGTCCACTGAATATGATGTTGGCTGTAGGTTTGCTATATATGGACTCCACTATCTTGAGGAATTTCCCATCTATTCCCACTTTTTGTAGTGTTTTGAGCATGTATGGTTGTTGGATTTTGTCAAAGGCTTTCTTTGCACCTTTTGAGTTAATCATATGTTTTTTTTGCTTTTGTTGATGTGGTGAATGACACTGATTAACTTACGTATGTTGAACCAACCTTGCATTCCTGGGATAAATACCACTTGGTCATGATGAACAATCTTTCTGTTATACTTTTTGATATGTTGCTGTATCCGGTTGGCCAAGATCTTGTTTAATATTTCGGCAGCTATGTTCATCAGATATATTGGTCTTTAGTTTTCCTTTTTTGTTGTGTCCCTATCTGCTTCTGATATCAGGGTGATAGTGGCTTCATTGAAGGTGGAAGGGAGTGTTCCTGTTTCTTCAACCTTGTAGAAAATCTTTAGAAATATAAGTATTAACTTTTTACTGAAAGTTTTGAAGAATTTGTTAGTAAAGCCATCTGGTCCAATACTTTTGTTGTTGGTGGCAAGATATAAAGCAGTACAAAATGTTTAATAAACATGAACTCAAAAGTAGGAGTAAAGCAGGTGAAATTAGGAGTCTTCATATATGAAGAAGTTAGGAAGTCTATTTGAGGTATCTTCCAAGGGGCTCATGAATTTAGTAATTTTTTCCTGATAGCTAATTTGCTGGTAGACTAAAAGTGTTGTCTAGGAAGATGGTGTTGGAGTTAAGAATAGGCCTAGAAAGCTGGATTAGGGCAGGAAGTAGCTCCCAAATATGAGGAAAGAATATAAATATAATTAGCTGTTTATACCATCTCCCTTGAACATGTGGTGCTGGAGGAGGTTCAAGCCTTGGTAGTGTTCACAGCAATATATGCACAATGATCTTTCTTCCCAGGTGTAACTTTTTTTTTCAATATTGCACTTAGAGTTGAGATAAAATTGAAGTATTCTCTTATCTCAATTGTTTTAAAAGTTTAAATATGGTTCAGAAAAAGCATCATTCCAAGATTCACTGCAATGACATGGCAGGTGGTTTCATAATGTTGTAGACACATGTTGGTCAGATGTCTCTCTCTGACATGGAAGACCTACTCTAAATGCCTTTTGAGCCTGCTTATCATGTAATAAATAACTTTGTCATAACTTAACGTGAGAACTGTCATTATAAGATTCAGATAGTATATGCTTGTACTTTAGCATGACCGTTTTCTAAGATACAAAACAAAATACAACACAGAATGAATTATCAATGGACTGTAGTCTATCATACAGATTGGGAACATAGTTGGGTGGGGAGTACTGAGGCAAAGCCAGGAATGCTATAGTGTCAAGGGATGATGGTTTGGTGGAAGGTAAAATGTACTAATACCTACTCTGAGGAAAGGTGAACATGCATCCTTGTGACAACAGTTCCACAAGTCAACATTCACTCCACAAAGTGATACTGAAGCTGGAAAAATAAATCATCCAATAAGATAAATGAAGATATTGTTGTTAAAGTTAGAAAAAGCAAATCAGTGCTTAGAACAAAAATTAAAATTCCTCAGAGTATTGAGCGAAAAATAATATTAACTTCATTTACCATGATTATAGGGTAGAGAATGCAATTTTCATCTTTCAACTTCTAAAGAAATGGTGCCAGAATCTTTTCTCAAACATCTGATATTCTCATATCAAGATCATAATCAAGATGCATAACTTAAGGTGCTTCCTGGACCAGCAATATTCATATCACCTGGGAACTTGTTAAAAATATTCCAGTTCAGCTCTCAAAATAGGATGGTAGATGACCTAGTGGAGTCTGTATTTTTATGTGGAAATCTGGGAAATGTTATGCATGTATAAACTATTGTATTTACTGTGGACTGTAAAACATTAATCCCTCAAAAAATGCCAGTTCTCAGGCCCTGCATCAGACTTCCAGAATTGTACATTCTTTGTTACTGAACCACCATGTAATAAACTTTAATTGTGTTAAACCTGCACCAAGCTGCTCCCCAGCCTTTTTATTTTTTAAATTAATATACTAGGTTATACTTATTGGAGAAAGATTTCACATTTATATTCTGAAATTTTTAAAATTATTTATTGAATAGAAACATCCAGAAATTGAGAGCATAGGGGGAAATAGAGAGAGAGAGACAGATAGACACCTGCAGCCCTTTTTCACCACTTGAAACGTTTTCCCTCTGCAGGACCTGGGGCTTGAACCTGGGTCCTTGCACAGTGTAACATGTGTGCTCAACCAGGTATAGCATCGCCTGGCCTCTCACGTTGACATTCTTTGAGATATATTTTACATGATTATTAATTTCATCTGAGATTACCTTCCAAGTTATTTTCTATCTCCCTGTGCCATCAGCTTTCCTCCTACACATTCTAATATTTCTCATATTTACAACCACACAGAATCAAAATACATTCAGGAGGAAGAACTGTGGAGTCTAGAAGAATGAACAAGAGTTTATACTTTTTTTCCTTGCTTCCTATATGTACAAAATTAAAGATACTAGATCCCATGTAAAATTGCATGGGTTAATTATCAGGAATAAACACAATGTAGACATGTGTCACATTGTTATTGAAGTAATATAATAAAGAACACTAGATTCCTCCTACTAAAAACTCATTTGCTCTTTTGATAGATTTCTTGTTTGAAGGAGTAAATTCTGAGCCTTTGTACTTCTTACAAAGGGAATAAAATAATAAACATAGACTCAGTGTAATTCTGAAGGCTTTGATATAAATAAGTTTTGTAATATCTTCTCCAATCTGTGAATCTATACCCTATTTATTTTAATGTAGCAGACTTCCAAAAATTCAGAATATATATATATATATATATATATATATATATATATATATATCCTATGAAGAGAAATGTGTGTGTGTCTTTATACACAAAAATAATTAACCAAAATGCTTATTTGTAATACCTGAAGAACAATAATAGGAGCCATAATGTTTACTTGTAAATCAATTTCAATTAAAATGCTGTTACGGGGGGGCAGAACCAAGATGACGGACTTAGAAGTAGCTTCTGGTCTGAGTTCCAATAGCAACTGCTGGAAACAGTAGGATTTTTTGCCTTCATCAGGACAGTGAATTCAGGGTCCTAGCTGTGACACCAAGGTGGTGAATATAGCCCGATTTGGGTTAGAATCTAGAGTTTGCAGTGAGTACCCCCCTAACATTTCATCTCCACTATTCCAAGCTTTGGGTCCATGATTGCTCAACAATTTGTTTGGCTTCGTATGTTAACTCTCTTTTCATTCACCATGTTCCAGATGTCATCAGAATGCTGGCCAGGCTTCCCTAGACTGAAGACCCCACCAATGTGTCCTGGAGCTCCGCTTCCCCAGAGACCCACCCTACTAGGGAAAGAGAGAGGCAGACTGGGAGTATGGACCGACCAGTCAACGCCCATGTTCAGCGGGAAGCAATTACAGAAGCCTTCTACCTTCTGCAACCCACAATGACCCTGGGTCCATGCTCCCAGAGGGATAGGGAATGGGAAAGCTATCAGGGGAGGGGTGGGAAATGGAGATTGGGTGGTGGGAATTGTCTGGAATTGTACCCCTCCTACCCTATGGTTTTGTTAATTAATCCTTTCTTAAATAAAAAATAAAAATAAAAATAAAATAATGTAGAGGGAAAAAGAAAGGAAATTTTTTTTTATTATTATTCCCGAAGAGCATCCCTGCCCCTCCACCCCCATAATCAGACCCTGGGTGCCAGAGAGCTGCTTCTAGCAGGCTTCCCTGCTGAGCTTCTTTCTTTACCAAGATCCCTGGCCCAACAGGGGTTCCATTTCAAGTCTGTTCCTTTCTGAAACCCTTGGCCCTCTTTCTTTCTAAGTGGCCAATCTACAAAAGGGAAAGACTGCCCTGAGGTGTTTTTTTTTTTTTTTTTGATTTTTTGTTTGTTTGTTTGTTTTACTTTCTTAACAATCAGCTGCCTCTACTCAGGCAGCTTGAGGCAATCTGGGACAGGTTTTTACCCTGATCTATTTTATTATTAATATTATATAAAGGTGTATCTCTCCCCCCACTTCCTTTAGGTTGACCAGAATTAACTCTTAGTGTATTTTCCACTGCTAGGGGACTGGGAATCTTATCCATTGTGAGAGGAACTTGTTTAACTACTCCTACCTCCTCTACCCACTCTCCCCTTCTCCTAGATTATTAAATAATAATAATAATAATAATTATAATTAAAAACTTCCTTTCACTGCTCCTTTATTACAGTTCTTTTTCTTATCTTTTTTCTTTTCTCTCTCTTGTTTTTCATTCTTTTTCTTTCTTGTCTTCCTTTCTTCCTTCCTCCTTCTTTGGCTTTCTGAATTCATTGATACTCGTTTGTGAATTATTTTGGGGAAGAAATCTGACTCAGAGTAGAATCTCTATGTGTGTATCTCTGCTCTACTTCCCTTTCTCCTCTTTCTACCCCTAGAATATACAGTGGATAGTAGAATGGCATAATTGTCTATTCTTGTTATCCGTTTTTTCCTTTCTCTTTCTTCTTCACTTGGACTTGGTTGTTTTTTTTTCCACTTACTGCAGACATTGTTTGGCTAACTGGTAATGGTTAAACTGCTTCAATCCTTGCTTGAGTTACTATTGTAATTTCTGAGGTTGGTGATTGCATTTGTCATAAAGGTATTTAGTACAGTGTTGTTTGTACTCAAAACACAACAACTGAGGAACAACAGAACATAAAAATAAGAAAGACATTAATAAAAAAATGGGTAGATCAAGAGCAAATAAAATTGCTACTACAAGGAATGAAGATAAGAGCCCAGAAGAAACTACAAATCAGCCAGAAGTAACCATAGATAAGAAAAGTATGCAAGCAATAATAACTTATTAATCACAGAAATTAAAACAACTTTGGAGGAAAGGAATGGCAGTATTAGGGAAACAACATTGAGACCCTCAAGGAAAATACTGATTATCTTGAAGCAATTAGAGAACTGAAAGCTGAAATAGGTTAACTGAAGAAAGCAGCTGAGGGAAGGGAAAGCAGACTAACAGAAGCAGAAAACAGAATTAGTCAGACAGAGGATGAGTTAGAGAAAACTAAGAAAGAGGTGAAAGAGCTCAAAAAGAGATTGAGAGACACTGAAAACAACAACAGAGACATGTGGGATGATCTCAAAAGAAGTAACATTCATATAATTGGCCTGCCAGAGGAAGAAAGATAGGAAGGGGAAGGAAACCTTCTAGAGGAAATTATAGAAGAAAACTTCCCAGACCTGAATAACAGAAAGGACATCAAGATTCAAGAGGCCCAGAGAGTCCCAAACAGAATCAACCCAGACCTGAAGACACCAAGACACATCATAGTCACAATGAGAAGAAGTAAGGATAAAGAAAGGATCCTAAAGGCTGCAAGAGAGAAACAAAAAGTCGCATACAAGGGAAAACCCATAAGATTATCTGCAGACTTCTCCACTCAAACTCTAAAAGCCAGAAGAGAATGGCAAGATATCTATCGAGCCCTGAATGAAAAAGGGTTTCAACCAAGGATAATATATCCTGCTAGACTTTCATTCAAACTAGATGGAGGGATCAAAACCTTCCTAGACAAACAACAGTTAAAGGAAGCAACCATCACCAAACTGGCCCTGAAAGAGGTTCTAAAAGACCTCTTATAAACAAGAACTTCACTATAATACTTGCCATATATCAGAGCAAATAAAAAATCATTGAACAATGGCACTACAATACATTAAATCCATAATATCAATAAATGTCAATGGCTTAAACTCACCCATCAAAAGGCACAGAGTTGGGGGATGGATCAGAAAACATAATCCAACCATATGCTGCTTGCAAGAATCTCATCTGTCAAAACAAGATAAACACAGACTTAAAGTGAAAGGATGGAAAACTATCATACAGGTTAACGGACCACAAAAAAGGGCAGGAACAGCCATTCTCATCTCAGACACGATAGATTTTAAATTATAAAGTAATAAAAGATAGGCAAGGACATCACATAATGATTAGAGGATCAATCAGTCAAGAAGACTTAACAATCATTAACATCTATGCACCCAATGAGGGACCATCTAAATACGTCAAGCACTTACTGAAAGAATTTCAAAAATCCATCAATAGTAATACAATAATAGTGTGAGACTTCAATACCCTACTCTCACACTTAGACAGATCAACAAAGCAGAGAACCAACAAAGATACAAGAGAATTGAATGAAGAGATTGACAGACTAGACCTCTTGGACATTTTCAGAGTCCTTCACACCCCAAAACTGGAATACACCTTCCTTTCAAATCCACATAACACATACTCAAGGATAGACCACATGTTAGGCCACAAAGACAGATCAATCAATTCAAGAACATTGAAATCATCCCAAGTATCTTCTCAGACTACAGTGGAGTAAAACTGACATTTAACAACAGAAAATTATTAAAAGTCACAGAATTTGGAAACTAAACAACAAACTCCTTAAGAACCACTGGGTCAGAGATTCACTCAAGCAGGAAATTCAAATGTTCCTGGAAACAAATGAAAATGAAGACACAACCTATCAAAATATTTGGAACACAACTAAAGCAGTACTGAGAGGGAAACTTATAGCCATACAATCACATATAAAACACCAAGAAAAAGCTCAAATGAACGACCTTACTGAAAACCTCAAGGACTTAGAGGAAGAGTAATAAAGGAACCCTAGGGCAACCAGATGACAGAAATCACTAAAATTAGAGCAGAAATAAACAACATCAAAAATAAGAGAACCATACAGAAGATCAATGAAGCCAAATGTTGGTTCTTTGAAAGATTAAACAAAATTGACAAACCCCTAGGCAGACTCACTAAACAAAAAAGGTAGGAGACTCAAATTCATAGAATCGTAAACAATAGAGGAGATATCACAATTGACACCAGAGAAATCCAGGAAATCACGAGAAACTTCAATGAACAACTATACACCACCAAACTAGAAAATCTGGAAGAAATGGAAGAATTCCCAGAAGCATATGCCCTTCCAAAAGTGAACCAAGAAGAACTACAAAAACTAAATGCACCAATAACAGACAAAGAAATCGAAACTGTTATTAAGATTCTCCCCAACAACAAAACTCCTGGACCAGATGGATTCAAAAACAAATTCTACAAAACCTTCAGGAAACAGTTAGTACCCATACTTCTAAAGATATTCCATAAGATTGAAGAAACAGGAACACTCCCTTCCACCTTCTATGAAGCCAACATCACCTTGATAACAAAAGCTGATAGGGACACAACGAAAAAGGAAAACTACAAACCAATATCTCTGATGGACATAGATGCCAAAATATTAAACAACATCTTGGCCAACCAGATACAGCAGCATATCAGACAGATTGTTCATCACGACCATGCAGGATTTATCCCAGGAATGCAATGTTGCTTCAACATACGTAAGACAATCAATGTCATACAAAAAATCAGTGAAACCAAAGCCAAAAACCACGTGATTATCTCAATAGATGCAGAGAAAGCCTTTGACAAAATCCAACACCCATTCATGCTCATAACCCTAGAAAAAATGGGAATAGAAGGGAAATTCCTCAAGATAGTGGGATCCATATATAGCAAACCTACAGCCAATATCATACTCAATGGACAGAAGCTGAAAGCATTCCCCCTCAGATCAGGGACTAGACAGGGATGTCCACTGTCACCATTACTCTTCAACATAGTGTTGGAAGTTCTTTCCATAATAATCAGGCAAGAGAAAGGAATCAAAAGAATACAGATTGGAAGGGAAGAAGTGGAGCTCTCACTATTTGCAGATGATATAATATTATACATAGAAAAACCTAAAAAATCCAGCAGAAAACCACTAGAAGTTATTTGGCAATGTAGCAGGTGTCAGGGTACAAAATCAATGTATAAAAATCAGTGACATTTCTTTATGTAAACACTAAATCTGAAGAAGAAGACAGCCAGAAATCACTCCCTTTCACTTTTGCAGCAAAATCAATAAAATACCTAGAAGTTAAGCTGACCAAAGAAGTGAAAGACTTATATACTGAAAACTATGAGTCACTATTCAAGGAAATAGAAACGGATACCATGAAATGGAAAGACATCCCATGCTCATGAATTAGAAGAATAAATATCATCAAAATGAATATTCTCCCCAGAGCCATATACAAATTTAATGTGAAACCCATCAAAGTTCCAACAAGCTTCTTTAAGAAAATAGAACAAACACTACAATCATTTATCTGGAACCAGAAAACACCTAGAATTGCCAAAACCATCTTGAGGAAAAGAAACAGAAATGGAGGCATCAACTCCCAGACCTCAAACTTTATTTTAAGGTCATCATAATGAAAACAGCATGGTACTGGAACAAAAATTGGCACACAGACCAGTGGAACAGAATTGAAAGCCCAGAACTAAACCCCCACACCTATGGACATCTAATCTTTGATAAGGGGGCCAAAGTATTAAATGGAAGAAGGAGGCTTTCTTTAGTAAGTGGTGCTATGAAAACTGGGTTGTAACATGAAGAAGAATGAAACTGAACCAATTTATCTCACCAGAAACAAAAATCAACTCCAAATGGATTAAAGACCTGGATGCTAGACCAGAAACAATCAAATACTTAAAGGAAAACATTGTAGGAATACTTTCCCACCTAAACCTCAAGGATATCTTTGATGAAACAAACCCAATTGCAAGGAAGACTAAAGTGGAAACAAACAAATGGGACTACATCAAATTGAAAAGCTTCTGCACAGCCAAAGAAACTATCACACAAACAAAGAGACCCCTCACAGAATGGGAAAAGACCTTTCCATGCCATACATCAGACAAGAGACTAATCACCAAAATATACAAAGAGCTCAGCAAACTTAGCACCAAAAAAGCAAAAGACTCCATCCCTAAATAGGCAGAGGATAACAGAACATTCACTCAAGAGGAGATCCAAAACGCTAACAAACATATGAAAAACTGCTCCAGGTTGCTGATTGTCCGAGAAATGCAAATAAAGACAACACTTAGATACCACCTCACTCCTGTGAGAATGGCATACATCAAAAAGGACAGCAGCAACAAATGCTGGAGAGGCTGTGGGGACAGAGGAACACTTTTGCACTGATAGTGGGAATGTAAATTGGTTCAGCCTCTGTGGGGAGCTATCTGGAGAACTCTCACAATAATAGATATGGACCTTCCATATAACCCAGTAATTCCTCTCCGCAGATATACCCCAAGGACTCCATAACACCCAACCAAAAAGAGGTGTGTACTCCTATGTTCATAGCCACACAATTCATAATAGCTAAAACCTGGAAGCAACTCAGGTGCCTAACAACAGATGAGTGGCTGAGAAAGCTGTGGTATATATACACAATGGAATACTATGCAGCTACTAAGAACAATGAACTCAACTTCTCTGACCCATCTTGCTCAGAGCTAGAAGGAATTATGTTAAGTGAGCTAAGTCAGAAAGATAAAGATGAGTATGGGATGACCCCACTCATCAACAGAAGTTGAGAAAGAACAGAAAGGGAAACTAAAAGCAGGATCTGACTAAATTGAAAGTAGGGCACCACAGTAAAAACCCTATGTTGAGGGGGAGGGTTGACATGTGGCTTCCTGGGCTGGCAGGGAGGGGTTGGGGGTGGGGGTGGGTGGTTGGGATGGGACACAATCTTTTGCTGATGGGAATGGTGTTTATGTATACACCTATTAAATTGTAGTCATATAAATCACTATTTAATTAATATGAGAAGGGGGAAATTGATTGTATGTCTAACAAAGGGACTTTTCAAAGTTAACCCAATTACCAAATAATGTGATGATAACAGTAACTATCCATTGTCTTCTTGAACCCTACGACAGCAGGAACCTCACATTTCCACTAAGAGCCTAAACTTCCCCCAGTCCTGGGACCCTAGGGTAGGGCTCACTTTCCCATATGCTTCTCCCAATTCTTATCAAATAATATTGCATCTGCTGATAGCAACCTAATCAACACAGTGAGTGGTACCCCAGCATGCTTCACTTCAGACTGTGCCCAGAGACTTCAGGTGTGGAATGACAACCCTTCAGCTTCATCACTCAGGTGAGACCTTTCCTTTCATAGTATTCTCTAATTTCATCCCAGGTGGTTCACTTCCTAACAAAGTCCCAAAACCTAGATATAGACCAGGTTCCAGGAGATAGAGCATATGTTCACACGTATCCATAAACTAGGGCAAATATATATCTGAAAGCAGTAGTACACTAGAGTTTGCAGTGAGCAACCCCCAACACTTCATCTCCACTATTCCAACCTTTGGGTCCATGATTGTGCAACAATTTGTTTGGCTTTGTATGTTAACTCTCTTTTCAGCCACCAGGTTCCAAATGCAATCAGGATGGCAGCCAGGCTTCCCTGGACTGAAGACCCCACCAATGTGTCCTAGAGCTCTGCTTCCCCAGAGGCTCACCCTACTAGGGAAAGAGAGAGGCAGACTGGGAGTATGGACCGACCAGTCAACGCCCATGTTCAGCGGGGAAGCAATTACAGAAGCCAGACCACAATGACCACCCACAATGACCCTGGGTCCATGCTCCCAGAGGGATAGAGAATGGGAAAGCTATTGAGGAGGGGAGGGGATATGGAGATTGGGTGGTGGGAATTGTGTGGAGTTGTACCCCCCCATCCTATGATTTTGTTAATGTCTCTTTTCTTAAATAAATAAAAAAATGCTGTTACAAGCTGTATATTTAAAAAAAATAATAATAATGATTTCTACTAAACAAGGTCACATACAGAATAAGAAAATTGAACCAACTTTTAAATATAAGTTATAACATTACATTATATCAGGAATTCATAGATGTAAAAATGGACACTTTTTTTGTTAGAAATACCAAGTGTCCTGAGAGGAAAGTTTTGTGAGTTATGCCAAGGCCCACAAATCGGTTTCCACTATATACTCTAACTACATTGAGTGGAAGTATGTAAAATCTTTCTTCTGGGCCTTTCGCCTTAAACTAACAGCATACTTGTTCATCTTACTTTCCATTTCAAACTCCTTTGATTTCTTCTTTTGTTGTATAATGGCATGGCAACTGTGCATTATTAGATTTCCTTTTTATGCAGAATATAAAACTATACCCTTGTAATCCTCTTCATTGAGTACCTAGTTTAGCTGGTTAAATCTTTATGATTACATACTTAAGCCTGCATTTCACATTTGAGTGCCCATGTTTAATTTAAAACAATAATTACCAAATATGCTGACTTCTCTTTATACCCTTTTGACTCTCCCTTAGTTCAAACCTGTGACTGTGAATCATTATTAACCTCCATGATAGAAGAATTTTTAATATTTTAAGATCTCTGTACACTTGAACTTCTATATCTATTTATGGGATAGAGATAGCCAGATATCAAGAAAGGAGTGAGAGATAGAGAGGGAGAAAAACAGAGACACTGCAGCCCTGCTTCACCACTTGTGAAGCTTTCCCCCGCAGGTGGGGACCAGGGGCTTGAATCCAGATCCTTGCACACTGTGTTGTGTACACTTAAACAGGTGTGACACTGTCTGACCCCACCTTGGTTTCTTTCTTCAGGAATTTCTGAGAGAGCATCTGTGGATCTTGGTAGAACTTGCATGTCTGATTTTTTTTCTTGTTTTACAAATTATTGGGCAGTCGGGTGGTAATGCAGTGGGTTAAGAGCACGTGGCACAAAGCGCAAGGACCTCTGTAAGGAGCCTGGTTTGAGCCCCCAGCTCCACACCTACAGGGGAGTCACTTCACAGGTGGTGAAGCAGGTCTGTAGGTGTCTATCTTACTCTCCCCCTCTGTCTTCCCCTCCTCTCTCCATTTCTCTCTGTCATAATTATCCAACAACGAGGACAACAATAATTACTACAATAATAAAACAACAAGGGCAACAAAAAGGAATAAATAAATAAATATTTTTTAAAATTATTTTTATTGAAAAAATTAATTATATTTATTTATTGGATCCAGAAATTAGGGGGTAGGGGGAGGTAAAGAGGGAGTAAGACAGAGAAACACCTGCAGCCCTGCTTTACCATTTCTGAAGCTTTCCCCCTGCAGATGGGGATCTGGGGCTCCAACCTGAGTCCTTGTGCACTGTAATGTGTGTGCTTAACCAGATGTGCCACCACCCAGCCCCTGAATTTCTGGCTGATGGTGAAGACAATATAGGAAATAATCTTAAAATTCTTCAAAAGGGTTGACATTCCATACCTGATGTCTCTGGACATAGTCTGAAGTGAAGCATGCTGAGGTGGTACTCCTTGCTTTGATTAGGTTGTGATCAGCAGATGCAGTGTAAGTTGGTATGAATTGAGAGATACATGCAGGAAAGTGAGCCCCACCCCAGAAGTTCCAGGACTGGGAGGTGGGGTGGGAATATAGGCTCTATAGAGGAAGCAGGAAGTTCCTGCTGGCAATTGGATTAACAGACATGATGGGCCTTGACCTCCAATAAATCCTTCTTGCCATTATTACTGGTCATCTCTAGCAGGAACAACAAAATACACCCCTTTGTGGGCCCCCATAGGACATTGTCTCAACTTGGATCAACAACAGTAGAGAATGTTTCACCCTCTGAAGGGAGGCTGCACAACATACTCTATCTTCCACCTGAGAAAAATGGATCCTGTTATTGGGGCAGCTTGGAACATTCCTACTCATGATCACAGAATGGGAGCTCAGATGTATAGGAATGCAGAGATCACATAGGCTCCTAAGCTGAATATGGGTCCCAGATAAAATCAGATCAGACCAAATTGATGGGATTTACAGTCAACAATATTTATACACTTTTCCCATATTTGGGAGCTTCTCTATTCCCTTATCCAGCTTTCTGGTACTTTTTCCAGCCATGACATCATCTCCCCAGACAATAACTTGGAACCGCTTACATATCAGATGTCAGACTCAGAAAAAACAAAACAAACAAAAACCACACTACTATAGTCATGAACCCTTTGGAATATAAATAAAATTGGCCTATTAACTATCTACAAAACGGAGACCCCCAAATCTTCATCTGCACTATTCCAGCCTTTAGGTCAATAATTGTTCAACAATTTGTTTGGCTTTGTATGTTAACTCTTCTTTCAGCCACCAGGTTCCAGATACTACCTTGATGCCAACCAGACTTCCCTGGGCAGACAACCCCACCAATGTATCCTGGAGGCCCAGTTCCCCAGTGCCCCACCCCACCAGGGAAAGAGAGAGACAGGCTTTGAGTATGGATCAACCTGTCAATGCCCATGTTTAGTGGGGAAGCAATTACAGAAGCCAGACCTTCCACCTTCTTCATCCCATAATGACCATAATGCCCATATTCCCAGAGGGATAAAGAATAGGAAAGCTATCAGGGGAGGGGGTGGAATACGGAGTTCTGGTGGTGGGAATTGTTTGGAGTTGTACCCCTCTTATTCTATAGTTTTTGTTCTCTGTTTCCTTTTTATTAATAAAAATAAAAATAAAAACTCTTCAAAAGAATAGTGCAGTTTTTTTTGTTGTTGTTTTGTTTTGTTTTTTGTTTTTCATGTTTCTCTAACTGGCTAAAACAACAACAGTTGTAAGTAGCATCAAGATGACTGAGTGGCCTTAGAATGGCAGTTGATAAATGAGGAACAGAAAGGAGCAAACTGTAGCCCTAAGTGAAGAGACATTGGTGTTCTACTGACAATGTCAGGATGTTCTGAACATGACAGAAACATATGTATTTCTTGTTTAATATTATTATTCAAAATTTTTGTTTATTGCTTCAGTCCTACCTTATCTTTAATAATACACATTCAAATTTATCTTGAAAACTTGCACCAAGGGTCCAGGCAGTGGAGCACCTGGTTAAGCACACACATAATAGTACACAAGTGTACAGGTTCAAGACCCCGGTCTCCACCTGCAGGGGGAAAGCTTCATGAGTGGTTAAACAGCGCTGCAAGTGTCTCTCTGTCTCTCTCCCTCTCTAGCTCCCCTTCTCTTCTCAATTGCTCTTTGTCTCTATCCAATAATAAATAAATAAAAATATTTTAAAAACCCTGTAGCAATACCCCCTATCTGATCTGATGTTATTCCATACCAAAATATTCAACTCTCAGTTGAAACATCTGACCCCCCAAATTAATCATGTTTAATTACTTAGTTATTCCTGATTATTACCCAATCAGATAAACTCTAAAATACATATCTAACTTATGGGGGAATTTATAGATAGCCCTATACTTTCACAGACATATATTTATGCCACTCTCAACATTGTCTTTGTATCTTCAAACTCTATTTATTGAATTATACTGATTCTGCCTTTTCAAACACTCCTTTCTTCTTCTCAGTCCCATGAGCTCAAAATGACTGTTTATCCTCCTAAAAATGTTTTCTGGGGTGGGGAAACAGCACATGGTTATACAAAAAGACTCTCATGTCTGAGGTTCCAAAGTTCCATGCTCAATCCTCAACATCTCCATAAACCAAAGCTGAGCAGGGCTCTGATAGCTCTCTCCATGTATCTTTATCTCTGTGTCACTTTCTCATTAAAAATAAATTAACTTTTAAAAAATGATAAAATATTCTCCTGTTGTATTCAATAGGGGCTAACATTTCGCTTGATACAGGAAACATTTCATCAATATTTTCTATTTACTCATCATTTCTTCATATGTAGTATTTTTTACAGTATAGTACTTTGTTTTATTTATTCTATCACAGAATAAAACTATAAAGATATTATAATATATTCTAAATTCTTAGTATCTGGGGTAGGAGATAGCATAATTATTATGCAAATAGACTCTCATGCCTGAGACTCCAATATTCCAGGTTCAATCCACCACACCACCATTAGCCAGAGCTGAGCAGTGTTTTGGTAAAAATAAGTAAATAAATAAATAACAATTGATATCAGGCCCACAGTAACACTTATAAAAGTCAGTTAAAAGTGCACTAGTATAATAATTTCAGATCTAAAAGAGAAATTTTGTATTATACTTCTTATTTTATAGATTTATGGAAGTGAAAAATAAAAGCCTTCACATTTCTTTACTAACAGAATCAAGATTTACTCTACTGTTGTTCAGCTCACAAATCAGTGATGGCTCTCCACTGAATGCCAGTTTTATTTTTACACATGATATATTTCTAGTAATTAATCTTATTTGTTTTTCATTTCCTAAACTCTATCAGATCATTTAATGTGAAAATAATGTTTATTTTCTTGGTCTCCTAATGATTTGACTTGCCTTCTAGAAATTAAAACAATAAAAACATAGGCTGAAAGGAGGGTTAATGAAAATAATTAGCTATGCACAATCCTCATAAGCTTTTGTGCCTGAATAGAAAAGATAAAATGCAATATTCTGAATTTTTCTCATGTACAAAATAAAATCCGTTATCTCTCATTATCTCTCTTCCCATAGTACTTGAAATGCATTGCTAACTGACGTGGTAACTGTCAAGACACAGTGGTATATCAGATCTAATGTGGTTCAGTGGTAAAATTTTTTCATAAGGGGTAGGCGAAATGGTTTATGATATACTTTAATTTAAGGTATTAAGACACTGGCTTCTGGTAAATATGTAGAACAAAACAAAACAAAACAAAAACAAATGAATAACAACAAATGCTCCATATCCATTGTAGAAGAAAAGTATAAATCAGTCTTGTTGATTACATGTTTAAAAAGCAGACCAATAAAAGTCGGTGATTTCCAGAAAAGGGCCCAAGTTGAGGGTGCAAGTATTTTGTGGAATTCTATCATTGGGAGATGAGAAATTTTATCCAATATGTCAATGACTGTACCTAAAGCATTAATCTTCCAATAAAGGGATAAAAACAGACAGGTGAGAGGGCTGGGCAGTACCATACCAGGCTAAACACACACAGTGCGAAGTACAAGGACCTGCTCAAGAATCCAGGTTCAGATGTGATTCTCTCCTCTCCTCTCCCTGATAAACTAGGAATACCAAAGGAGACAGACCACCTGGGACCGAAACAAGACTGGACTAGAACAACTTCAGGAACCCACCAAATCACCTGTGAGTGCAAACACGTGTGGCTGGTGGACAGAGAAGAACCTAGGGAGAGATTAAGTGGCTGGTAACAGGCAGTTTATCACTTGAGACACCACCTCCAGTCTGTTCCACCAACAAGGGAACGGCTGACGGGAGGAGAAGACTCCCCTGAGACTCATCAAGTGCAACTCTGAGTCTCCAATGCTACTGCCCTCAGAATCTGGAGCAGTAACAGGGAGGCCCTGTGCTGACACCAGGGGACAGAGAACTAACCAGGAAACTCAGGAGAAGACCTATAGCTTGGTGGTCTAGCCCGGGTGCTTTGAAAATCTCTTTGCATAACCACTTGATTATCTGTCACACCATGTTTTATCTATCTCTTGGTCAGGAGTCAGTGATTAAGCTAAGAAGCCTACTTGTAGTTTAAAAGTCCTCAGGCTCCCATAGCCTACAGGGAAGAAAAAGAACAAAAGAGGCATTTAAGCCACTGAGCTCCAAATCAGGGATTAAAATACTATTGAAACAACTGTTAATTTACACAACTATAAACCCTTTAATTACTTTACTTAGACATAAGTCAATCCAGGCAATAGTGATCAGTAATTTGAAAAGTACTGAGAGAGGGACCTCATAACATAATATGTTAAATTATTAAACCAACAAGAAAAAATATTAGAGAAATGAACCCAGACAAGAGTCCAGCTAAAAGCCCCCCAAAGGGTGAAGCACAAAATAATGAGGTTAACACCCAAACACTAGTTAAGGACATAATCACAGAATGAGTAAAGAGTTTGAAATAATTGTCATCAGAAATGCAGAAACAACAAATGATATTCTGGAAGAAAAAATTAATTATCTCAAGGTTAGTAGAGAGCTAAAAGCTGAAATAGCTGAGCTAAGAACACAACTAGCTCAACAAGCTAAAACAGTATCAGAGTAGGGTAACATAACAGAGGAACTCCAGAAAACAGTAGAGGGGAGAAAGAATAGAATAAATGAGGCTGAAGACATAATTAACAAGATCACCCTCACCATTACTATTCAACATAGTGTTGGATGGTCTTGCCTTAGCAATCAGGCAGGAGCAAGGAATTAAAGGCATACAGATTGGAAGAGAAGAAGTCAAACTCTCCCTATTTGCAGATGACATGATAGTATACATAGAAAAACATAAGGAATCCAGCAATTATTTTTTTGTATATCATCAGGCAATACAGTAAGGTGTCAGGCTACAAAATTAACATTCAAAAGTCAGTGGCATTCCTCTATGCAAACACTAAGGTAAAAGAAGTTGAAATCCAGAAATCAATTCCTTTTATTATAGCAACAAAAACAATAAAATATCTAGGAGTAAACCTAACCAAAGAAGTGAAATACTTATATACTGAAAATTATGAGTCACTACTCAAGAAAATTGAAAGACACAAAGAAGTGGAAAGATATTCCATGTTCATGGGTTGGAAGAATTAACATTATCAAAATGAATATACTACCCAGAGCCATCTACAAATTTAATGCTATTCAAGATCCCAACCACATTTTTTAGGAGAATAGAACAAATGCTTCAAATGTTTATCTGGAACCAGAAAAGACCTAGAATTGCCAAAATAATCTTGAGAAAAAATAACAGAACCGGTGGCATCACACTCCCAGATTTCAAACTGTATTATAGGGACATTGTCATCAAAACTACTTGGTACTGGAACATAAATAGACATACTGACCAATGGAATAGAATTGAGAGCCCAGAAGTAAGCCCTCACACCTAATCTTTGCAAAGGTGCCCAGACTATTCAATGGGAAAGCAGAGTCCCTTCAATAAATGTTGTTGGAAAAAATGGGTTGAAACATGCAGAAGAATGAAACTGAACCACTGTATTTCACCAAATATAAAAGTCACTTCCAAGTGGATCAAGGACTTGGATGTTAGACCAGAAATGATCAGATATTTAGAGTAAAATATTGGCAGAACTCTTTTCTTCATAAATTAAAAAAAAACCTTCAATGCAATGAATCCAATTACAAAGAAGACTAAGGCAAGCATAAACCTATGGGACTACATCAAATTAAAAAGCTTCTGCACAGCTAAAGATACTACCCTCACAGAATGGGAGAAGATTTTTGTATGTCATAATCAGATAAGAGGCTAATAACCAGAATATATAAAGAACTTGCAAATCTCAACTACAAGAAAACAAATAACCCCATTCAAAAATGGGGGAGGACATGGTCAGAATATTCACCACAGAAGAGATCCAAAAGGCCAAGAAACACATGAAAAAAATGCTCCAAGTCTCTGTCAGACAAATGCAAATAAAGACAACAATGAGATACTACTTCACTCCTGTGAGAATGTCATACATCAGAAAAGGTAATAGCAGCAAATACTGGAGAGGTTGTGGGGTCAAAGGAACCCTCCTACACTGCTGGTGGGAATGTAAATTGGTCCAACCTCTGTGGAGAACAGTCTGGAGAACTCTCAGAAGGCTAGTAATGGACCTACCCTATGATCCTGCAGTTCCCTTCCTGAGGATATATCCTAAGGAACCCAATAAACTTATGAACATATGTACACATATGTTCTTGGCATCACAATTTGTAATAGCCAAAACCTGGAAGAAACCCAGGTGTCCAACAACAGATGAGTGACTGAGCAAGTTGTGGTATATATATACAATGGAATACTACTCAGCTATAAAAAATGGTGACTTCACTGTTTTCAGCCGATCTTGGATGGACCTTGAAAAATTCATGTTAAGTGAAATAAGTCAGAAACAGAAGGATGAATATGGGAGATTCAGGCAGAAGTTGAATAACAAGATCAGAAAAGAAAACACAAGTAGAACCTGAACTGGAATTGGTGTATTGCACCAAAGTAAAAGATGCTGGGGTGGGTGGGTGGGGAGAATACAGATCCAAGAAGGATGACAGAGGAGCTAGTGGGGGTTGTATTGTTATATGGAAAACTGGGAAATTTTGTGCATGTACAAAGTATTGTATTTGCTGTTGAATGTAAAACATTAATTCCCCAATAAAGAAATAAAAAAAAAAATCCCTGGCTCCCCACCTGCAGGGGGTCGCTTCACAAGAGTTGAAACAGGTCTGCAGGTGTCTTAGCTTTCTCTTTCTCTCTGTCTTTTTCTCCCCTCTCCATTCCTCTGTGCTCTAACAACAACAGCAGTGGCAACAACAACAAAAACAAAAATAACTACAATGATGGGACAAAAATTAAAGTCGCTCTTGAAAAAATACACAGTGGGAGTCAGGCGGTAGCACAGAGGGTTAAGCACAGGTGGCGCAAAGCACAAGAACCAGCATAAGGATCCTGGTTCAAGCCCCCGGCTCCCCACTTGCAAAGGAGTTGCTTCACAGGTGGTGAAGCAGGTCTGCAGGTGTCTATCTTTTTCTCCCCCTCTATCTTCCCCTCCTCTCTCCATTTCTGTCCTATCCAACAACATCAATAGTAACAATAATAACTACAATAGTAAAACAACAAGGGCAACAAATGGAATAAATAAATAAATAAATAAATAAAAATACACAGTGATAGCTCACATAGGAGAGTACACACTTAAACATGTATGCAGATCTGAGTTCTTTAACCTTCTGGGAGTATGGGCCGAGGGTCATTATGGGGTATTGAAAGTGGAAGGTGTGGCTTCTGTAACTGCTTCCCCACTGAACATGGGCATTGGCAGTTCGATCCATACTTCCAGCCATATTTTCTATGCTGATTTTTGACCAATGAATGAATATGCTACTTCTAGGAGCCAATTTTATTCATTCTCAATTCATACCCCCATTCCTTTTTTAATTTTTTATTTATTTATGTGTTTATTTATTGGATAGAGACAGCCAGAAATCAAGAGGGATATGAATATATATCAAGGGGGGAGATATGGAGGAAGAGAAAGAGAGAGACATCTGTAGCACTGCTTCACCACTGTGAAGCTTTCCCCCTGCAGGTGGGGACTGAGGACTTGAACCTGGGTCCTTAAACACCATAACATGTGCGCTCAACCAAATGCACCACTACCTGGCCCCCACATCCCTATTCTTCAACAGAAACGTTGCTTCAAATTCATCTCCCTCTAATAATCTCTTCAACTTCCTCTTCTCATGTCTCTGTCATTTTCACTTTCTTCTGCTGCTGCTATTTCAGAAAGAATACCGTGACTTTAAGGAGTTTGTCCCATCAAAGGTGGGCCATTTTTGAAGGGTAAATGTGAAATATTATATAACACTTACAAAGGATGTAGTCACTCATAAGAAATACAGAATTCAGAACCTAATGATTATGCCAAGAAACTATGTTGTAACAGTGCATTAAAGAATACTTCAAACACTTCAGATTAGTGTTTTCAAGTCTTTGGGATAAATGCCTAAGAGTGGCATCGTTGGACCTAAGACATTTTCATTTTTATGTTAAGCAGATATTTTTAATATGTAAGGTGATGTACAAGAGCATTTAGCCTTTTTTATTTTTATTTTGCTTATTATCTTTATTTATTTGATAGAGACAGCTAGAAACTGAGAGGAAGGGGGATACAGAGAAGGAAAAAGACAGAGAAACACCTGGAACCATACTTCACCACCCATGAAACTTTGCCCCTGCAGGTGGGGACTGGGGGTCTTGAACCTGAGTTCTTGTGCACTGTAACATGTGTGCTCAACCAGGTGTGCTACCACCCAGCTCCTACATTTAGCCTTCTTTAACAGTTACTATAAAGTTCAACAGTTCAAAGCTAACTGATATAAAGCTCATAACTTGCAAGAAGATCATTAATATATATCTTAGAATAACAAAAATGAATTATTTATTAAAAATTTAGGTAGCTCATTAAAAAAAAAGGCAAAATGCACTAACAGATAATTCACAGTGGGAAATAGAAGTCCCTTACAAATTTATAAAAGAATGTTAACCTTACTGTTAACTAAGAAAATGAGAATAAAAATTAAAATGAAATACTCTTTTTCTCATTTGGTTAGCAAGTAAAAAATATACACAGTCTACCACTTTAGGGAAGATTTAACTGTCCTCTCTGTGTCTGTTTTTCATAATTTGTACCTTAGTACAATATTGAGTATTCACAGTGCACTGTTATTGAAGCAGCAACTCTATAAGACACACCATAATTAATATCTGCATTCTCCACGAACTCATTCTTAATGTATTACACATTTCTGGAACATAAAAAATACTAAGTATAAATTTGAATGGATAAAATCACTGATGTATATACTCATATGTATTCTTTTCAGGAGGGAAAACTATTATCGACTTTTCATGACATCATTTGATGACACTAAAATTATAATGAAGAGTCATTTCACCAAGCAATTTCATTTCTTGAAAAGTATTATACTGAAATTTATTATATAGAAGCTAGTATGCCGATATCATAAATAATTGTTTAAATACATGATTACAAACAGAATTGGTGGAATAAATTATAATATTTCCACAATACTGTTGGCTTTTTAGCAGTTACAAAATAATACAGCACATGAAAATATATTTATGTGGAATTCTCTGCATAAGAAAACAAATAATAGTCATGTCTATATAACATTAGTTAAAAGAAAAAATATTATTTTTCTATTTGTATATCAATGAAAGTGCCAAAAAGAATTAATGAGACGTAAGTGAATCAGATCAAAATGGCCCAATAATTTAGTGCTATAGAGTTACATTTTCAACTCTCTGGACATGAAAAGGAAAGTATACTCACATGGGAAATCAACATTTTGAAGGATAATTTTCAAAAAAAAAAAAAAAGAAGAAGGAGCATGTACAAAAAAATAAATAAATGGAGGTATTTAGAGAAAAAAAGACTGCAAGAAAATTAATAATGTAATCATGGGGTGGAATATGAAAATATAGTGGAATTAACTCATTCTGATAACTCAGCACATGTGAAAAAGTCCAGAGTTCATTGCCAGGTGCTTCACGGAAAGAAAAAAAAAAAGGAGTTTATAATAAATTCATGATGAACACTTCCCTTGGACAACAAACAGTTCAGGAAATCTCAACAAACTTGTTTGGAGAAATAGACAAATTCTGAAAATCTGTATGAAAATGTAAAGGAGTAAGAATAGACTATTTAAAATATATATTTACATATTTTCATTTATTTATTTATTGGATAGAGACAGCCAGAAATTGGGAGGGAAAAGGGGTGATAGAGATGGAGAGGGGAAGAGAGACACCTGCAGCCCCTGTACTGTTCTTAAAATAAAAATAATAAAAAAAAATCTTGCCCTCATGCTGGGGGGTGCTTCACAGGCGGTGAAGCAGGTATGCAAGTATCTATCTTTATCTCCCTCTCTCTGCCTTCCCCTCCTGTCTCTATTTCTCTGTGTTCAATACAACATCAACAACAGCAATAACAACAACAAGGGCACAAATAAAAACAATAAAAATGGGAAAAATGACCTCCAGGAGCAATGGATTTGTAGTGCAGGCACCAAGCCCTAATGATAATCCTGTGGGCAAAAGAACATCCAAATAAATAAAAATTAAAAAATAATAAAATTAAGATACCATTAAAATAACTTCTCCAGGAGGTTTACTTCCTAACAAAGTCCCAAAACCTAGATAAAGGCCAGGTCCCATAAGATAGACCATAAATTAGGGCAAAATATATACCTGAAAGCAAAAATACACAATAGTCTTTAGTGAGTCAGTATCAAGTTCATAATGAATTAGTGTCCACTTAGACTTAGATACCCTCCTCACCTACTTCCTATTACAGTTTTCTCACTCACTCCAAAGCTAACAATAGCAAAGCAAGGACTGCAAAAGCTGAATAAGGGCAAGAGACTGGCATACTTTAACTACTCTTTAGTCACTGTCAGGCCATTCCACCAGCTGGGTCCCTAATTAGGGAGCCCTAAGTCTCCCAAACAGACTCGATGGGCCTAGACCTCAAATAAATTAGTCTCTCCATTGTTTCTGGTCATCTCTATCAGGAACAACACAATAGACCCCTTTGTGGACGCCCATAGAACCTTGCCCTCAACCTGGATCAACAATGGTAGAGAATGTTCCATCTTCCCTTCAGAGGATGGACAACATTCTCTATGCTACTCCTGAGGAAGATGGGTCGGTACTGGGGCAGCATAGAATGTTCCTACTCATGACCACAGTATGTGAGCTCAGATCTAGAGGTATGTAGAGGTCACACAGGCTCCTAAAATAATTATGGGCCCCAGATCACATCCAATTTATAAGGTTTACAGTAATATTTATACCCCTTCCCCTATTAGGGAGCTACTATCTTCCCTGATCCAGCTTTCTGGTCCTTTTCCCAGCCATGACATCATCTCCCCAGACAATAATTAGGATTCACCTGCATGTCAGATTTCAGGCTCAGGCAAAACAAACAAAAACACTAATATAGTTACAGGCCCTTTGAAATATAACTAAAATATACCTACTAGCTATCTACAAAATGGAGGACCCCCCCCCCCAATGCTTCACTTGCACTATTCCAGCCTTTAGGTCCATAATTGTCCAACAATTTGCTTGGCTTTGTGTATTAACTCTCTTTTCTGCCACCAGGTTCCAGATGCTAGCAGGATGTGACCAGAGTTCCCTGGACAGACAACCCCACCAATGTGCCTTGGAGCTCTGCTTCCCCAGAGCCCTTCCCCACTAGGGAAAGAGAGAGACAGGCTGGGAGTAGGGCTTGACCTGTCAATGCCCATGTTCAGCAGGGAAGCAATAACAGAAGCCAGACCTTCTACCTTCTGCATCCCACAATGACCTTGAGTCCATACTCCCAGAGGGTTAAAGAGTAAGAAAGCTATGAGGGGAGGGGTTGGTATACAGAGGTCTGGTGGTGGGAATTGTGTGAAGCTGTACCCCTCTTATCCTATGGTTTTGTCAATGTTTCCTTTTTATAAATAAAAAATTTAAAAAATAAATAACTTCTAGGAACTGTGATCTCCATTATAGTTATTTATAGTATAAAACACAAATATATTTTCATTAAAATTTATTTATTTATTTATTTAGTAATGCACTAATGATAGAGGAGAAAGGGAGAGGGAGAGGAAGAAGACACCAGAAAATCACTCTGGCACATGTGATGCCAGGGATTGAATTTAGGACTTTAGGCTTAAGGGTCCAAGAGCTTTTTCACTGCACCACCTCCTAAGTTGCTAAGCACAAATACCTTTGATGGAATACAGCACATGGTCTATCACCCCTGTTGTAATAATAGAAATGTATTACATGTTACAAAGAATACATAAATTATTATCTATTTTATTGAAATATATTTTCTTTTTTTCATTTAATCTTTGAGTTCTATAGAAAATACAGTTAATTAAACAGTGCATACTGTTTTAAATATTAAAAAGTTATGGTAATTTCCCAGAAACTAACCCAATATTTATATTCCTAGGATAATTGTATTTACTTTTTAGACACCATGTAAGGTCTATACTAAATATTATAAAATATACTCAAAATGACATCATTATAAGTGGTGAAGTGACGAACTCCAAAATCTGTTCATGAAAGCAATGGAAAGGCTAAGGGTGATAGTGTAATGGTTATGAAAAAGTTTTTCATTCCTGAAGCACCAAAAGTCCACGTTTAATCCCCATTGCCACCATAACCCAGAGCTGAGCAGTGCTTAAAAAAAAAAAAAAAGAAAAAAAGAAATATTGGGAGGTTTATGGGTTACAGTTTAGTTGTTTAAAAATGAGAACATCTGGCATTCATCCTTCTCCTGACTGATTTCACTTAAAATGCCTTCCATCCAAGATGAGGCAAAGGTAATGATTTAGTCATTTTGAATAACTGAGTAATATTCTGTAAATATATCACACAATTCTCCTTTTATTATTATTATTATTTTGTTGTTTGTTTGTTTTCTTTTATGTCTCCAGAGTTATCATTGGGGCTCAGTGCCAGGTCTATGAATCCACTGCTCCTGGTGGCCATTTTTTTTTCATTTTATTGGACAGGACAGAGAAATTGAGAGAGGAGGGGATACAGCGAAGGAGAGAGAGAGTGAGAGACACCTTCAGACCTGCTTCACCACTTGCTAATCATCCCTCAGGTGGGTGGGGAGCTGAGGCTCAAACTAAATCCTTGCTCCACTCCTTGCATTTAGTATGATGTATGCTTAGTACTATGTTCACTTAGAACTATGTGTGCTTAATCCTATGTTCACTTAGTACTATGTGTGCTTAATACTATGTTGACTTAGTACTATGTGTGCTTAATACTATGTTCACTTAGTACTATGCATGCTTAACGGAGTGGACCCCCTTACCATAATTTTTTTAACCACTCATTTGTAGCTGGAGATCTGGGTAGCTTCAAAAGTTTGGAGTGTTACAATCAATGCTGCTGTGAACAAAGGAGTCTCTATATATCCTTGGATAAGTGTTTTTGTTTTCTTTTGGTCAATCACCAGGAGTGGAATTGCTGAGTCACAGGAAAGATCCACTTCTAATGTTCAGATATACCTCAAGACCTTCTCTACAGGAGTTGAACTATTTACATTCCCATCAGCAGTATAGGAGGGTTTCTTTTCCCACATCCTTGACAGCATTTGTTGTTTCTGTCCTTTCTGATGTATGACAATCTTACCAATGTAAAAACCATGTCTCACTAATAAGCGGTGACTTTGAGCATGTGTTCATATTTCTATTGGTCCTCCATGGGTCTTTTGGTGAAAAACTTGTCCATGTTTTTCTTAGGAAATTCTGCTGAAAATCAGAAAGACTGGAGCCAATGTGAATGGAGGAGAAAGGAGTTTTTTCTTGTGGCCCTAGAGTCCAGATCACTCTGAAAACCTCTGGCCCCAAACAAATGGACAGTCCAGCTTCTATAGTGGGTGCAGGCTGAGAGCAGAAATCATCATCTGCAAGGTTAAGGGGTGGGACTTGGACCCATTGCTCAGGGTCTGGTTGCTTTAGTTAGTGTTATCTTTCTTTTTAAATATTTATTTATTTATTTTCCCTTTTGTTACCCTTGTTTTTTTATTATTGTTGTTGTTATTTATGTCGTTGTTAGACAGGACAGAGAGAAATGGAGAGAAGAGGGGAAGACAGAGAGGGAGAGAGAAAGATAGACACCTGCAGACCTGCTTCACCGCCTGTGAAGTGACTTCCCTGCAGGTGGGAAGCCGCGGGCTCGAACTGGGATTCTTACGCAGGTCCTTGCGCTTTGCACAACCTGGGCTTAACCCGCTGAGCTACCACCCAACTCCCACTGTTATCTTTTCCTGTACAGCTGTGTCTAAGAAAGTTTAACCTCTGTATCTGGGGCTTCTCTCCTTAGTGAACTCTTTATTTGCTTTGACATTCTCTTTGTCATATAAGGCATTTTACTTTTCTGACCTTGCACTCTACTTGCTCAGTGAAGTTCAGTCTGACCTTCCTCATCTCAATTTTTTTTTAAATTTTTTATTTATAAAAAGGAAACCTTGGCAAACCATAGCATAAAAGGGGTACAGCTTCGCACAATTCCCACCACCAGACCTCCGTATAATATCCCCTCCCCTGATAGCTTTCCTATTCTTTAACCCTCTGGGAGTATGGACCCAAAGTCATTATGGGATGCAGAAAGTGGAAGGTCTGTCTTCTGTAATTGCTTCCCCTCTGAACATAGGCATTGACAGGTCCATCCATACTCCCAGCCTGTCTCTCTCTTTCCCTAGTGGGCAAGGGTTCTGGGGAAGCGGAGCTCCAAGGAACATTGGTGGGGTTGTCTGTCCAGGGAAAACTGGTTGGCATCCTGCTAGCATCTGGCTCAATTCTTTTCACTTACTCAATCTCTCTGCACATTCTCAGCCTTTCTACATATTTTCAGTTTTTCTATTTTGTGTCACTGTGACTTAGTAAGATGCATTTGGTTCTCTTAATTCTATGTTGTTTTCATCAGCTCTGGCTTTCCTGGCAGGGCCACTCTATCCTAGTAGCTGATAGCCAAGAGGGTATAGATATTCTTGGCACCCTCTGGGGCCTTCTTACAAACATACCATAATCATATTAAAAGCACATACTATAAGAATATTCTAAGGCTAAAGTTCTGGAAATCCCCTCACATTCTCTCTTTTTCTTTTAAATGGCTTGTTTTTCTGTTGTTAAATTTTGTGAGTTCTTTATATATTTTGGTTATTAACTCTTTCTCTGATGTATATCATGTAAAGATATCTCCCCTTCTTTAGGATATCTTCTTTGTGAGTGTGTACATGACAACTCTTTTTCCTGTGCAGAAGTTTTACAGTTTGATATAGTCCCGGTGGTTTACTTTTGTATTGTTTACCTTGCTGTTACAGTTAAATTCTCAAAGACTTTCCTGAAGTAAACATCATGAAGTATTCTGTCAATGATTTCTACAATGAGATGTAGTTTCTCGTCTAACATTCATGACTTTGATTCCTTGGTAGTTGACTTTGTGCATGCTAGTATGTGATTGTCATGTTTAATTCTTCAGCACACTTCAACCCAGTTTTCCCAGCACCATTTGTTGGAAAACTCTCCCATTTTCATTCAGTATTTTGGGCCCCCTTGAAAAAAATGTATGGGAGATTGGAAATATAGGGACAGGGTGCTGACACATGTTATTATACATTAAGACCCAGGTTTGAGCCCCCAGTAACCAACTGCAGGGGGAAAGCTTTGAGACTTGTGAAGCAGTGTTGCAGGTGTCCCTCAGTCTCTCTCCCTCTCTACCATGCCCTTCCTCCTTGATTTCTGGCTGTCTCTATTCAATAAATAAAAATATAAAAAAATTAACAAAGAAATTGGAAATATAAATGATATATGAATAACATGTAGATGGTATATAATATATAGATTCGTATTATATATACATATATGCTTATATATTAGCTAGAGACAGAGAAACAGAGAGGCAGAGGGAGAGAGAGGGGTGAGTGGGTGTTGACATACCTGGTTAAATGCATGTATTGCTATCCACAAGGACCCAGATTCAAGCCCCTAGTCCCCACTTGCAGGAGAAAAGCTTCATGAGTGGTGAAGCAGGGCTGCTGGTGCCTTTCTGTCCCCCCTCAACTTCTCTCTGTTCTAGCAAATAAAATAAGTACAGTTAAAATAGAATGAAAATAGAGGTAGAGAGGGAGGGAGAGAGAGAGAGAGAAAGAGAGAGAGAGGTCAAACCACTAAAGCTTACTTCAGTGCTATAGGGATAGGATTTGGGCTTGAACTTGGGCCACAATGTGGCAAAGCAGTGCACTATACAAGAGAGCTGCTCTGCCAACCCTGGAATTACATCTTAATATAACATTCTTTTGCTTTGGAAAGCTATTCAGTGATCTCCATAATGATTCTTTTTAACAAGGCATTTTATGTTGAAGTTTTACGGTAATATCTTGTGATCACAAGTAACAATACCTTTCAGTTTTATATAATGAAAACAAAACATACTTCTAGAAGGATTACATTTTCATTCTATTTTTACTCATGTTTAGGTTTTTTACAGTGAGAATATGTACACATAATGAAACTTTATGGACATTTCACAAAATAAGGTCACTTAATACATTAAAGTTCTTTTTGGTGATCTTTCACATGCCTTCTAATAACATTTCATCAAAGACTTTAGCAATCAGTTCATAATCCAGGCATCTCATGACTACTCACATTACAAAAGCAAAATTTTATAAATTATGAAGCTTGTAGTATTATCTGTGTCACAATCATAGTCTTTTCTAAGTTCCTAGAAATTAAAGCATTAACCTAAGACTTGCCAAGGGAGTATGTTTCACTCAAGAAATTTTATTAAGTAGGGTTGAAATTTGAAATTAGGTAATAACCATAGTAAAGGCCTATTCTTTTTTTTCTTTTACCAGAGCACTACTTAACTCTGGCTTGTGGTGTTGTGGAGGATGGAACTTGAAACTTTGAAGCCTCAGGCAAGCGAATCAGCTTGAATAACAATTATCCTATCTACTCTAGCCCATGGCCTTTTTTTAATTATTATTTTTATTTATAAAAAGGAAACACTTGCAAAACCATAGGATAAGAGGGGTACAACTCCACACAATTCCCACCGCCAGAATTCTATATCCTATCGTCTCCCTTGATGGCTTTCCTACTCTTTAACCCTCTGGGAGTATGGACCCAGGGTAATTATGGTGGAAGATCTAGCTTCTGTAATTGATTCCCTGCTGAAGATGGACGTTAACAGGTACATCCATACTCCCAGCCTGCATCTCTCTTTCCCTAGTGGGGTGAGGCTCTGGGGAAGCAGGGTTCTAGGACACATGGTGGGGTCCAGGGAAGTTGAGTTGGTATCATGGTAGCATCTGGACCTGGTGGCTGAAAAAAAAGAGTTAACATATAAAGCCAAACAAATTGTTGACTAATCATGAATCTAAAGGCTGGAATATTGCAGATGAAGAGTTGGGGTCTCCATTTTGAAGATAGTTAGTAGGCATATTTTAGGTCCATCTGATATGCAGGTGGACCCAAGGTGTTGTTTGGGAGATGATGTCATGGCTAGAAAAAGGGCTAGAAATTTGGGGCAGGGAAGAGTGTAGCTCCCAAATATGGGAAACATTATAAATATTGTTGACTGTAAACTCCATCGATTTGATCTGGGGCCATGGCCTATTTTTAAATAAGTTTAGTTGTACTCAAAATTTATTGATAGCAAATCATAGGTAATGCTGATTACTTGGGTACTATATATGCAGCCTACATTTATAATGAAACTTATTTACTGAATTTAGTGAAAAGTAGATAAGACTCTATTCCCCTAGTAAGTGCAGCACTTACAAAATTATACAAACAACTATCAAATCCATTATTTATACTAATAGCACCAAAATATTCTTATAATTACAGGGATGGCAAAATATCTCACTTAGATGTTGTGCCATTTTATCATGTGTGAAACCCAGGTTCAAGCCTCAGACCCACCATATTAAAGAAAGATTTAATTCTGTGGTCTCCTCTCTCTCTTTCTCTCTCTGTCTTTCTATATCTCTCTCTGTCTACATTTACATATATATGTATATATATATATATATATATATTTCCCTACAGACAACCAATTTTTACAAAAGGGGACAAAACTTTGAATGAAAACAGGAGAGTTATCTCAATAAATTGTGCTGAGAAAATTGGATTAAAACGTACAGTAGAACTAAAAAAGAGAACTAACTACATATCTTCACTGGGGAATTAAATGCATTCAAACAATGCATCCATACAAATGACAGAGTAAAAGAAATCAGTAATATTTCACTTTGCTTTTTAAAGTGGGATGAATATTTGCAATGAAGGGAGAATAAGTTTCAGATATTATCTGAGTCAACATTCTAGAAAAGAGAAGAGTTTAAGAAATAGGGAGGGCTGGAAAAAAATAGGGGGCTTGGTGGTGGTGCACCCAGCTAAGCATACACACTACAAGGTGCAAGGACCTGGGTTCAAGCTCCCTGTCCCCACCTGCAAGAGGGAAGTTTCAGGAATTGTGAAACAGGGCTACAGGTATCTTTCTTTTCCCCCTCTCAATGTATTTTCTGTCTCTAGCCAAAATAAAAATTAATAAAAAAAGTTTAAGAAATATATGTATATTTACATATATGTAAGTATTAAGATATATATAATCTCTGTATAATTTTGTTTTGTTTCCCTGAGCACTGCTCAGCTCTGGCTAATGGTACTAGTGGCTGAACCTGTTATTTCAAAGGTTCAGGCACCAGAGCCTTTTGCATAAGCATTGTGTTATCTTCTATCCTGATATACCACCACTTTATCAGTTACTTATGTATATATAATTGGGTATTCACTTTATTGTAAATATTTATTTATTTGTTGAATGAGAAGAAAGACCAGGCTAGTGAATTTGACATAAGCATATCTAGGGATTTAACCCCACATTTTTTTTCAGATTTTTTTTTCTTTCTTTTTTTTTTTTTTATTTAAGAAAGGATTAATTAACAAAACCATAGGGTAGGAGGGGTACAACTCCACACAATTCCCACCAACCAATGTCCATATCCCACCCCCTCCCCTGTTAGATTTCCCATTCTCTATCCCTCTGGGAGCATGGACCCAGGGTCATTGTGGGTTGCAGAAGGTAGAAGGTCTGGCTTCTGTAATTGCTTCCCCGCTGAACATGGGCGTTGACTGGTCGGTCCATACTCCCAGTCTGCCTCTCTCTTTCCCTAGTAGGGTGGGTCTCTGGGGAAGCTGAGCTCCAGGACACATTGGTGAGCTCTTCAATCCAGGGAAGCCTGGCCAGCATCCTGATGGCATCTGGAACCTGGTGACTGAAAAGAGAATTAACATACGAAGCCAAACAAATTGTTGAGCAATCATGGACCCAAAGCTTGGAATAGTGGAGAGGAAGTGTTAGGGAGGTACTCACTGCAAACTCTAGTGTACTTCTGCTTTCAGGTATATATTTTGCAGTAGTTTATAGATACGTGTGAACATATGCTCTCTCTCACAGAAACTGGTGTATATCTAGGTTTTGGGACTTTGTTAGAAAGTGAACCACCTGAGATGAAATTAGAGTATACTATGAAAGGAAAGGTCTCACCCAAGTGATGAAGCTGAAGGGTTGTCATTCCACACGTGAAGTCTCTGGACACAGTCTGAAGTGAAGCATGTTGAGGTGGCAATCATTGCATTGGTTAGGTTGTGATCGGCAGATGCAATATTATTTGATATGGATTGGGAAAGGCATATGGGAAAGTGGGCCCTATCCAAGGGTTCCAGGACTGGGGTAAGTAGGGGGTCTTTAGTGGAGATGTGAGGTTCCTGCTGTCTTAGGGTTCAAAAAGACAATCGATAGTTAATGTTATCATCACATTATTTGTTAATTGGGTTAACTTTGAAAAGTCCTTTTGTTATGGTTTGCTGTACAGTATCCAGTATCTTGTATATAGCCGTGCTATTGGATCCTTCTGATCTACTTGGTCTAGGCTTTTGAGAGAGTCCGCATATCAAATACACAGCCTATATATTAAAAAGATTCAGTTTGTGTTTTAAAAAACTTTGAGACATACAATTGATTTTCTACCTCTCATATTAATTAACTAGTGATTTATATGACTACATTGTGCTAGGAGTGTACATAAACACCATTCCCACCACCAAAGGACTGTGACCCATCCCTCTCACCCACTCCCACACCCCACTGGCCCAGGAAGCTGCATGTCTACCCCTCACCACAGGGTTTTTACTTTGGTGCCCTACTTACAATTTGGTCAGGTCCTGCTTTTAGTTTCCCTTTCAGATCTTCTTCCTCAACTTCTGTTGTTGAGTGCGATCATCCCATACTCATCTTTCTCTTTCTGACTTAGCTCACTTAACATAATTCCTTCTAGCTCTGTCCAAGATGGGTCAGAGAAGGTGGGTTCATTGTTCTTGACAGCTGCATAATATTCCATTGTGTATATATACCACAGCTCTCTCAGCCACTCATCTGTTGTTAGGCACCTGGGTTGCTTCCAGGTTTTAGTTATTATGAATTGTGCTGCTATGAACATAGGAGTACACACCTCTTTTTGGTTGGTTGTTATGGATTCCTTGGGGTATAAGCCCAGGAGAGGAATTACTGGATCATATGGAAGGTCCATGTCTAGCCTTGTGAGAGTTTTCCAGACTGCTCTCCACAGACGCTGTACCAATTTACATTCCCACCAGCAATGTAAAAGGGTTCCTCTGTCCCCACAACCTCTCCAGCATTTGTTGCTGCTGTCCTTTTTGATGTATGCCATTCGTACAGGAGTGAGGTGGTATCTTAGTGTTGTCTTAGTTTGCATTTCTCTGACAATCAGTGACCTAGAGCAGTTTTTCATATGTTAGCCTTTTGGATCTCCTCTGTGGTGAATGTTTTGTTCATATCCTCTGCCCATTTTTGAATGGTTAACCCCACATTTTCATTCATACAAATTTCTCTCCTACTTCTGAGAGATTGTCCTGGATACAAAATCTTTTTAAATTAATCTTATATTTTCAGATGTTTTTAGAGTTTCATGCAGTTGTAAGTATTCATACAAACAGAACTTATGCATTTTAAATCATCTTATTGGTGGAGTTAATGGTCTATAATATAGTTGTTAACACATGAGTATAACTTCTAAACTCCTTATGAGAGGTGTCTACAGAAAACTCTACTCCCCTCCCCATTTTAGGGTCTGTTTTTACATTTTTTATCCACTTTTCTCTGTGAACATCCTGTAAAAATATAAATCACTAAAAAATATAGTATGTTAAAAATACAAATCACTAGATTATTGACATTGACATAATCTAATAATTTTGCTCAATTATCTCCAGCATGTGGTACCCACGTCTTGATTTATACAGAGCTGCCTATCAGAATGGCTAAATTTGAGATTCTGAGACCACCAAGATGGAGAGGATGCAAAAAAATGATCATACAGACATAGCTGGCAGGAATATAAAAGGACACAGCCATGCCAGAAATCATTTTAATTAAAATAACTTTACAAAAAGACTTGAAAGGAGTTTTCCAGTGTGGCGTATTGCAGTTTCTCTTATGTTATGGATCACATAGTCCTGCCACTCTCTCTACATCTCATAGTGCAGATGAGTGAGTGATGACCTGCTTAGCCAACCTCCAACATGTTTCCAACAATGCGACATGATATAGAGAAAATTGCTGGCAATGTGGATATACATTAACAAAGCAGTTTTTCACAGATGTCTTTGAGGAATCTTTATAATTGACTGTAGCCCATTGTAAATATACAACAGAAGGAAAATGCTAAACCTTGTAAAATATGGACTATTCATTATAAAATGTTTTGTGGCATAATGTTAGTGTGTACTTGAAATGTTTTGAAACCACAAAGGGAAAATGCTTTGCATCTGATGAAATAGAGAAGGTTATTAATGGTGACTACAAAATACAGAAAAACAGCTGCGTAACAGAAAGAACTGCAAAATCCTTTGAATGAATTTTATCTGCCTTTTAAAACTTGAATCCCATAGTTAAGTACAATTTGCTAGCAGAATATCTGCCAATAATTTTTTCAACATTATGACCTCTAAAAAACACAAAAATAATCAGATGCTTATCATACAACGTGAATATATTTATAAATGTCATCATTATTAATAGAATGTTTTGTAGCTTTCATTTTAATAAATAATGAGGAAAGTGTCAACTGAGTTGTTTCTCCTAAAGACACATGAGAGGTAAATGATTTCAGAGGGTAAAAATGAGCACACAAACAAAGAGATGTCATGAGAAAAGGTGATTGAACCATATTGAATTACTGCATTTTTCAGTTGTTCTGCTGATTTTGTGTGTCAGCTGGTGCTTTTGTGAAGATCACTGAACTTCTTAGGATGATTATTCTCAATTAATTATCATGCAGTTCACAAAGCTCTATTTGATAGGACTAATTATTATATTTCTGTATTTCTTTAGTGGTATCGTAATTCTCTGATCATTCATGATCTTACTTAGCCATTGAATTTGTACTTACACAGTTGAAACAAACAAAAAACAGTTACTTTTTTTAGTCTTTAGAAGCAGATTCTATAGGGAGTATTTTTTGCCATCAGCTTGGCAACAGATAGTTTCTGTAGAGGTTCAGAACCAGGGTATGCTGGGGTAGTCCTGGTGCTGAGTACACAGGGCCAGCCTTATTTGGAATAAGGTCATTCTGGAATGTGGACCCATGGAAGTAAGATTAAATATGCATACACAGAGCCAGGGTGGAGCACAATAAGATTGGTCTTGTCCTGGGGTGAAGTCAAACTCCCACTTTACTCTTTATTTATTTATTTTTTTTAAAAAACTATTTATTTTATTTGGTAGAACAGAGATAAATTGAGAGGAGGAGATAAAGAAGGAGAGTGGCACTTCCTTCAGGACCCAGAGAGAGAAGAAGGAAAAGGGTGAACTTTGAAAAGTCCTTTTGTTATGGTTTGCTGTACAGTATCCAGTATCTTGTATATAGCTGTGCTATTGGATGCTTCTAATCTACTTGGTCTAGGCTTTTGAGAGAGTCCACATATCAAATACACAGCCTATATATTAAAAAGATTCAGTTTGTGTTTTGAGAAACTTTGAGACATACAATTGATTTTCCCCCTCTCATATTAATTAACTACTGATTTATATGTCTACATTTTGCTAGGAGTGTACATAAACACCATTCCCACCACCAAAGGACTGTGACCCATCCCTCCCGCCCACTCCCACCCCCCACTGGCCCAGGAAGCTGCATGTCTACCCCTCACCACAGGGTTTTTACTTTGGTGCCCTACTTACAATTTGATCAGGTCCTGCTTTTAGTTTCCCTTTCAGATCTTCTTAGTCAACTTCTGTTGATGAGTGGAATCATCCCATACTCATCTTTATCTTTCTGACTTAAGTTAACCCAATTACCAAATAATGTGATGATAACATTAACTATCGATTGTCTTTTTGAACCCTAAGACAGCAGGAACCTCACATCTCCACTATAGAGCCCCTACTTCTCCCAGTCCTGGAACCCTTGATAGGGCCCACTTTTCCCATATGCATCTCCCAATCCAAACCAAATAATATTGCATCCACCGATCACAACCTAACCAACGCAACAATTGCCACCTCAACATGCTTCACCTCAGACTGTGTCCAGAGACTTCACGTGTGGAATGACAACCCTTCAGCTTCATTACTCGGGTGAGACCTTTCCTTTTATAGTACACTCTAATTTCATCTCAGGTAGTTCACTTTCTAACAAAGTCCCATAACCTAGATATACACCAGTTTCTGTGAGAGAGAGCATATCTTCACACATATCCATAAACTACTGCAAAATATATACCTGAAAGCAGAAGTACACTAGAGTTTGCAGTGAGTACCTCCCTAACACTTCCTCTCCACTATTCCAAGCTTGGGATCCATGATTGCTCAACAAATTGTTTGGCTTCATATGTTAACTCTCTTTTCAATCACCAGGTTCCAGATGCCACCAGGATGCTGGCCAGGCTTCCCTGGATTGAAGACCCCACCAATGTGTCCTGGAGCTCAGCTTCCCCAGAGACCCACCCTACTAGGGAAAGAGAGAGGCAGACTGGGAGTATGGACCGACCAGTCAAATCCCATGTTCAGCGGGGAAGCAATTACAGAAGCCAGACCTTCTACCTTCTGCAACCTTCAACGATCCTGGGTCCATGCTCCCAGAGGGCTAGAGAATGGGAAAACTATCATGGGAGGGGGTGGGTTATGGAGATCGGGTGGTGGAAATTGTTGGAGTTGTACCCCTCCTACCTTATGTTTTTGTTCATTAATCCTTTCTTAATTAAAAAATTTAAAAAAAAAAAAAGGAAAAGGGTGGGATATTTGGGTATAGTAATAGGTGTGACTTGGAAAGGAAGAGAAGATGGGACCATAGGGGGGGACAAAAGATGGGCAAATAATACAGATATAGACAGATAGTTGTAGAAATAATAGTTAACCCATACCTGCAGCCTTGGGAGAACTGCTGTAGCTTCTAATGGAGGGGACAGGGATACAGAACTCTGGTGCTGAAAACAGTGCATAGTTATACCCCTGTTATCTTATAATTTTGTAAATCAATTTAAATCACTAAGAAAAAAGTTAAAAATAAATTAATAAAAGAATATAAAACAAGAGAGAGAGAGAGATAGACACCTGCAGTACTGCTTCACCACTTGTGAATTTTCCTCCCTGCCAATGGGGTCAAGGGTTTGAACCTAGGTTGTTGTGCATGGTAATATGTGTACTTAACCAAGTACACTACCCACCCACCCACATCCAATTTACTCTCTGTCCTAGGAACTAGTATCCTCTTGAGTCCTGTTTGTGATTTTGCAGAAAAGGTGACATAAATGAAAGTTTATTTTGTACCCATTTCAATTCAGCTTTTCTGATTTTGTGCTCTACTTGGGAGCTATACTTTCTAGTCTGCATTTACTCCTGATGTATGGCAGTTAATGGTAAGTCAAGGTATTTCATTTATAGGTTGATTCTTAAACACTTAAGGTAGCATGCCCAGAAAGAAAGGAAAAAATGCTCATATGTAAATGGACATATTAGTCAATCTGATAATGTAGGAGCTTGAAAGTCATTGAGAAGCACTACAAAGTGAAATTGACAATATATTGAGAGAGTGTGCGTGGAGGTGATAATGGTTTTAGGATATGGGGCAAAGGTCTCCTTTGAGTGTTATTCAATTTCATTAAATTCTCAAAAACATGGAATGAAAAGACTGAGCAATAGCAGCCTTAGGGTAAGGATAATCTGACTAACACTACAACTAGGGTTCTAAAGAATAAATACTATATTTGAAACAAAGCAAAGGTATAGACAGTATAGAAGTTACCACTGGTAAGCAAATTATATCAGTAGAAAATAATTTGAGATATTACAAGAAATGCAGACACAACAATTAGGACTAAAGATCACAAAGGATATGGAAGGTAAGACAATAGAACGAGAAAATTTTTTCAGTATTCAAGCATAGTTCTTGTATGCCTGAGGCTCTATAGTCCCTCAATATACCAGATTAACTAGTGCTGTCTTTCTTTCTCTTATGTTCTCTCTCATGAAAATGAATAATGAGATCATTTTTTTTCCATTATTGGGTTTTCAGTACTGCAAGGCTAACTTTTTTTAGATAGAGTGAGACAGAGAGAGGGGAAGATAACAGTGCCAAAACTTCTCCCGCTGCAGTGGGGCCTGGCTCAAAAGTGGGACATGCATATTCCACAGCAGACACCATCCCAGCTCAGCTGTCTTGCTGGTCCAGAAAGTACATTCCTTAGAGAAGTTTACTCTGTAATTCTTTTTTACAGAAAAAATAGATGATATTAAGAGACTTAAAATAAAAATACATTCTAAGTAATAATTATAGGTATCAATGTAATAAACAAATAACAAGGAATAAATAATCAATCACTTACCAAGAGGGAAAAATCTCTTTGTTATTAAGAGTTCTTGGGGCCAGACACCGGTGTACCTGGTTAAGTTTTCAAATCACAGTCTGCAAGGATCCAGGTTTAATCCCTTGGTCCCCACCCGCAGAGGGGGAAGCCTCACAAGTGCTGAAGCAGGTCTACAGTTGTCTCTTTTTCACCCTCCCTCTCTGTTTCTCTCTGTCTCTACCCAATGAAAAGGGAGAGAAAGAGAGAGATTAAGAGTTCTACACAACCACTCAATCCTAGAATATAATTGGAGATCAATAATATCTATAAAGTTTGGAAGTGAAAGGTGATCCAGGGTAATACTTTCCAGTAGAGTTAGCTTTACATACAGACTAGTAATAAGACCATAATAGGAAGCATTAAACAATATATGTATTGTTTATATATATTTATATATTTGAAAGCTGTGAGAATAAAAAGGGCTTAATGAAGAAATCTAAGGAAATCAGAATTGGAGAAGCCATGGTAATCAAACAGAGCTTAATGTTTAGTTTATATTAATATAAATCAAAGAAATCTGGTTATCAAAGAAATTATAGTTACAAAACTAAAATTTCATTAGAAATATTCACAAAGAAGAAACTATGATTAATCAACTTATGCAGTGGTAGTGAGTAGACAGTAGTTAGTAGAAAGAAAGATGGGAAGGTCAATTTCTAACTATGTCAAAGAAAATCAATACTCTAAAATGAAACCAGGTGAACAAAACCACTAAATTTATTTTTTAAAAAATCATCTTTGGGAGTCGGGCTGTAGTGCAGCGGGCTAAGTGCAGGTGGCGCAAAGCACAAGGACCGGCATAAGGATCCCGGTTCGAACCCCGGCTCCCCACCTGCAGGGGAGTTGCTTCACAGGCGATGAAGCAGGTCTGCAGGTGTCTATCTTTCTCTCCTCCTCTCTGTCTTCCCCTCCTTTCTCCATTTCTCTCTGTCCTATCCAACAATGACAACAACAATAATAGCTACAACAATAAAACAACAAGGGCAACAAAAAGGGAATAAATAAATAAAATAAATATAAAAAAAAATTTTTAAAAAATCATCTTTAAAAAAAGTTTAGTTCATCGTTTGTTAAAAAATATTTTAGGTGGCAAAGATTTACCTTCAATTTGTTCCTTTTAATCAGAATAAAGTTATATCTAATACATTTTTTTCTAAATTTATCTTTGTGTTTCTCTTTTTAATCCGTATGGAGATTGGATGAAATAATATTCTTTTAAAATTATGAAAAGCTTCTGGTATATAATTTGAATTAATATGATTTTTCATTTTAATATCATATAAGTGATACTTAATAGAAATACAATTAAAATTACTAGGTTCAATTCCATTTTCTCCTTGTAATCCAACAAGCAAATGCTTTCTCCTCTTGTTTTTAACTGTGCTGCACTGATTAGGGAAGTCAGAAAGGTCAGCAACCAATTTCCCCAGGTTTATTTTTCTGACCGTCAAAATACTTGCAATCATTCAAAGGATAGATAGGAGTGGCAAGAAATCTTTTTAGCAATATCTCCATGCATCCTTCAGAATTACTGATGTGAGAATGTGTCCCGGGAAAACTTGTTACTCTCCAGTGATGAGGAGGATTTGGGATGTGTCAATCAGATGCTGTCATTGTAACTGTTCTCAATAACTGAGTTGCAGTGTGGTGAATAGGTGCAGCCTTTGCCACAATGGATATCCTACAGTTGGTCCCACTCACAGCTCTCTATGAGTAAGACTGTGCTCCTGGAGGTCCTCTCTTTCTTTCTTTCTTTCTTTCTTTCTTTCTTTCTTTCTTTCTTCCTTCCTTCCTTCCTTTCTTTCTTCTCTTCTCTTCTCTTCTCTTCTTCCTTTCTTTCTCCCTTCTTTCCTTCCTCCTTCCCTCCTTTCCTTCCTTCCTTCCTTCCTTCCTTCCTTCCTTCCTTCCTTCCTTTCTTCCTTTCCTTCCCTATTTTTGTAGTACTAAGACATTCTCTCTCTCTCTCTTTCTCTCTGTCTCTCTCTCTCTCTCTCATAGGACCTATGACTTTATTAGTTTTTTTCCTGAGCCTGACCTCTGATATGCAGGTGGACACAAGTTCTTGTCTGGAGAGATGCTGTTATGGCTGGAAAAGGAGCTAGAAAGCTAGATCAGGGAAGAGAGTAGCTCCCAAATATGGGAAAGGTGTATAAATATTGTTGACTGTAAGTCCCATCAATTTGATCTGGGGCTCATATTCAGCATAGAAGAATGTGTAACCTCTGTATTTCTGTAGGTCTGAACTGCATTCTGTGGTCATTGGTACGAACATTCTGAGTTGTACCAATTCGGGACCCATTTTCTTCAGGTGGTAGATAGAGCATGTTATCCAATCTCCCTTTGAGGATGGAACATTCTCTTTCGTTGTTGATCCACATTGAGGGCAAGGTCCTATGGGGGCCCCCAAAGGGGCCCATTGTGTTGTTCCTGATGGAGATGACCAGTGACAATGGAGAGAGGGATCTGTTTGAGGTCTAGGCTCATCCTATCTGTGTGGGAACCCCAGGACTCCCCGACTAGGGCTCCAGCTGATGGGGTGGCCTGATAGTGACTAAAGAGTCATCATTAAAGTATGCCAGTCTCTTCCCCTTATTCAACTTTTGTAGTCCTTGCTTTGATAAGGTTATCTTTGGAGTGACTGAGGGAAGTGTGATAATAGGAAATAGGTGAGGAGGGTATTTTGGTCTAAGTAGAAACTATTTCATTAGGTACTTTATGGTATCTTTTTAGATCTTTCTACTTGCTTTATTTATTGACTCGTTGCAAACTACTATGCACTTTTCAGGTATATATTTTGCCTAACATGTGTATATATGCCCTACCTCATGGGACCTAGTCTATATCTAGCTTTTTGGGCTTTGTTAGGAAGTGAACCACCCAAAATGGAATTAACAGTCCTATGAGAAAAGAAAGGTCTCACCCAAGTAATAATGCTGAAGGGTTGACGTTCCACTCCTGACATCTCTGGACACAGTCCGAAGTGAAGCGTGCCAAGGTGGTACTGGTTGCATTGATTAAGTTGGGATCAGCAGATGCAGTATCAGTTGGTATGAATTGAGAGAAACATGCAAGAAAGTGAGTCCCACCCTAGAGGTTATAGGACTGTGGAAAATATGGGCTCTGTAGAGGAAGCGTTCCTGTTGTCTTAGGGTTTAAGAAGGCAATATATATGTATTGCTATAATCAGATTATTTGGAAATTAGGTTAACTTTGAAAATCCCATGGTTAGTATTTGCTGTAGAATACAAGACCTCACATAACTTGTGTCCTTTTATGGTATTTATATATAGCTGTATCTTATAAAGTAACATCCCAGTTTGCTTCTGTTCACCCTGGTCTAAGCTTTTAGGAAAGTCAACATTTCAAAGAACAAGTCATTATTAAAAATGTACTAACAATTTGAGCCCACTGTTAAGACTCAGTGTGATTACTAATTAGAAATCTTAAGTGCTTAGACTGAAGGAACATATACTCAGCCTATGGTCTGTGCATTAAAAAATTTGAGACATTCAATAAATTTTTCCTTCCCATATTAATTAAAAAGTGATTTATGAGACTACAAGTTAATAGGAGTGTACATCAACACCATTCCCACCACCAAAGGACTGTGTTCCTATCCCCCCACTCATACCTCCTCATTGAAGCTGACCATCTACTCTCTCCCTCCACTGAGATATATTTTACTTGGGTAAAAAATGTTCCATTAACTATATATCCATGGCCTACCCATAAATGTTCCATTATATATATGGTTCCAGGACACATTGGTGAGGTTCCTATCCAGGGAAGTCAGGATGGAATCACAGTAGCATCTGCAATGTGGTGGCTGAAATGCAGTAAACTGAAGCTTCCGTGCTTCTATGGATGTCTCAGATGTAGTTAGTAAGGTTTGTTAAGACTGAAAACTATAGATACTTGTTTTGGAGAAAGTCTGTTCTGTTCATCTTACTCCATGGCCAAGCCTTCTGGAAGTCCTGTTTCAGTAGTTCAGTGGCTTAGCTTATTGTTGATTCTGACAAGTAGTATATGTAAGCTGCAAAGAAAACAACTCAATATGACAGTATTTTTAAATAGAAGCAGAGAGAGTGAGAGAACAAAAAAGAGACCACAGCACCTCACCTTTCTCCAGTGCAGTGAGGGCCAAGCTCACACACAGGTCACAGACATGGCAAAAAACCACACAATATAAATGAGACATTTCACTGACCTGGAAAATTTATATTTTTAAAAAATAATTTATTAGTTATTTAATAATGATTAACAAGATTGTAAGGTAATAGGGGGTACAATTCCATACAGTTCCCACCACCAGTTTCTTAATTTTTTTCTTATTTAATTGTGATTTAACAAGATTTCAACATTTGCTTTCTAGTAGGTGTGTCACTTCTTGCCTCTCCCTTTTTTTTTTGCTTTATTTTAATGAAAAAAGGAGATAAAAAGATAAAAAGAGAGAAAGAGATCAGAGCACTGCTCAGGTTTAGCTTTTGATGATGAGGGAGATTGAATATGGGAATACAGAGGCCCAGGCATGAAAGTCATGTTGTCATCTCCTCCTGCTATTTAAAAGATTATAAAATACCAGGGGTACAGTTCCACAGCCCCAGTTCCCCAGAGCTTTGCCCCCACTAGGGAAAGAGAGAGATAGGCTGGGAGTATAGATTGACCTGTCAATCCCCATGTTTATTGGGAAACAATTACAGAAACCAGACCTGCCACCTTCTGCACCCGATAATGACCCTGGGTCCATACTCCCAGAGGGATAAAGAATAGGAAAACTATCAGGGAAGGTGATGGGATATAGAGTTCTGCTGGTGGGAATAGTACCCCTCTATGTTTCATTTTTATAAATAAAAATTAAATATATATATTTATTATTGGATAGAAACAGAGACAAATTGAGAGGGGGAGATAGAGAGGGAAGAGAGACAGAGAGACATCTGCAAATCCTGCTTTATCACTCATAAGCTTTATTGAAATATAAAAATTCTTATAGAATCTAGAGATTTAGTAATCAAGAATTGTAACCATTAATTCAAAAAGATAAAAATAATTATAAGCTACATAAATTGCACATATATAATAAATAAAATGACAGTGTAAATAAAATGTTTCTTTTTGCAAATGCCAAAGTAAAAGAGGGTTGGTGAGATAGCATAATGTGCAGGCTGGCTGATCCCTGGCCAGGGGAAGCAAGGATCATAGCTACCCCCCTGGGAGTCCTGGGGTAACTCTGCATATCAGGGGCGATGTGTGCGGAAAAAAAATCACATCCTCATTCAGCTCTGGGAGCGGCCTCAGCAAGGTGGGCAACTAGTTTATTGAAAGAAAAGGCAGACAAATATACCCATAACTCGGGGGCAAAGATTGAGGTGACCATTAACCCAAACACAGAGCAATGCAATATATAGTAGCATTTTGACCTACAGACTGTTTGATCACAAGTAAAAGATTATTATACAAGGTTTGGTCACAAGCTTTACAATGTACATTTTTCCAGAAGTTGATTGCAGGCACTTAGGACAGCATGGGGGGAAAGGGAGGCAGCTGAGCAATCAGGATGTTTGCTGGCAGTTTTAAGTTAACCATTCACAGTATCCGTGGCTTTTGATTAAAGAAGGGAATAAAGGAGGGGTGGCATATCAAGAAAGGTGCCCATGTCTGGAGGTCCAGCTGTCATAAATTCCAGAGGTCAGGGGGGACCTGCCATATCTCAATGCGTGGTGGGGGTAGGATTAGGGGTCAGACCTCATGGAAACTATGGCCTGAACTTTCCCGGACAATGGGTCCAGCCCCCAACAATAATGGTTATACACAAGATCAATGGTTATACAAAAGATCAAAATTCTGAAGTCCCAGGTTCAATCCTTAGCACAACCAAAACTGAGCAGTGCTCTGGCCACTCTTCTCTCTCTCTCCCTATCTGCATCTCTCTCATTAATCAATTAATTAAAAAGTGTAAGGTAAAACACAAAAGAAATTTTAATTACTACAGAGTTAATTTTTATATTTATTTTATAGTGTTTAATAATAATTGACAAGATTGTAAGCTAAGAGGGGTACAATTCCATACATTTCCCACTACCACAGTCCCACTACCCAGTTGCATCCCCTCCATTGGAAACTTCTCTATTTCTTTTCCCTCTGTGTGTATGGACCAAAGATTTTTACGGGGTGCAGAATGTGGGAGGCCTGGTTTCTGTAATTGCTTCTCCATTGGACATGGACATTGACAGGTGAATCCATACCCCCTGCCTGTTTTTATCTTTCCATAGTGGGGCAGGGCTCCAGCGAGATGAGGTTTCAGGACACACTGATAAAATTATCTACCTGGGGAAGTCAGATTGGCATCATGATAGCATAGATTCAATATTTAAAAATTTGTGTTCTTAGTGGTTGGCCTAGGAATCACACTTAACATCTTAGCTAAATAATTAATTAAGATTAATACCAGTACTGTAAGTGTTGGGCATTGTTTAATTTTATGAAATAGCCAATCATTTAGCAATTTAAAGATAGCTGATAAAAGTAGTTTTCAAAGCAAAAGTCACAGACATTACAAAGATTATATAAATCACTAAAGAGCAAATAGCAACAACAGCAATAAATAGAAACATCAGACTGCAGAGGAGAGGAAATTTCCAGAGCTGTCCAATTATTGTTCATGAAGCAGTTTTATGTTTTTCTTATACCTTTTATCTCTGTGATGTTCTCTCATTGATTGAAATGATGTTCATACATTCCTTTTGTTCTTTAGATATGGTTCTTCTAGAACCTTGGACAAACTCAAGACAGTTGCTTAGTATTTAAATATAGCATCTGGACTTGTTCAATGATAGTTCATATTGTTTGCTATGTGATTATTTTTTGTTTGTTTTCTTTTTTCTACTTATATGGAATATATTATATATTACATATTACACATCACATATTATATATATATTCTGTGTATCTTACACATAAAAATAGTGATATAAATCTTTCCTTGGCGTGTCAGGTTTCTTCAGTTCTTGAAAGTTTGCTGCAGTAACTCTGTTTATTTAAGTCTGCCTGTAGAGTACTTAGTAGCTCCTCAGAGCAGATTTGATGACTTAAAGTGCCAACTATTGATTCACTTTTCAGTGTTCTCTTAGTATTTAAGTTTATTCTCTTTTCAGCTTTGATTTATTATACTTTAATAATACCTTTTAAATTTTTCTGTAGAGTTAGCTCTTATTTCCAAGCCCAAAATGTTTTTATTAGTAGTAGTACTTATAAAATGGAAACATTGACAGACCATAGGATAAGAGGGGTACAATTCCACACAGTTCCCACCACCAGAGTTCTGCATACCATCTCCTCCCCTGACAGCTTTCCTGGGTCATTATGGTGTACAGAAAATGGAAGGTCTGACTTCTGTAATTGTTTCCCCACTGAACATAGGTGTTGGCACATCTATCCATACTCCCAGCCTGTATTTCTCTTTCCCTAATGGGGCAGTATGATTTCTCACCTCTTCAAAATGCATAACCACATGAAAGCACCAACATCACTCTACCAAAGTTCATAGGACAGGACCCCCCTCCTCCCTACCAACATCATTACTCTCAGAATCCTTAGGTAACCTCAGGTTTTCATTTCATAGGTTGTTTCTGTTGAGAATTCGGTCTTGTGGAATGTCCATTATAAGCGACTCTTTTCTCTAACAACGTTTAGATTTTTCTATTTGTCTTTGATCTTTCCCATTTTATATTGGTATTATATGCCTTTTGACCCTGCTAGGGCCTCACTATTCTGGATTGACATTTCTGATAGAAAGATAGAGACATGCGGCCAGGTGGTGGTGTGCCTGGTTAAGTGATCATATTACAGTGCACAAGGACCTGGGTTCAAGTCCCTGTCCCTGCCTACGGGGAAAAGCTTCACAGCTCCTCAAATGGTGAGATAGAACTGCAGGTCTTTCTTAGTCTCTTCATGTCTCTCTGTCTCCCCCTACTCTCTCAATTTATCTGTCTCTATACAATAATAAATAAATAAAATAAATAAATAAATAGATTTTTATAGAAATAGAGAGACAAGGGAGAGTCAGGGAAAACACCATAGCACCAAAACTTGGCCCAGTGTGGTCAGGATGTTATTTGAATCTGGGCACCACACATAAAAAAGCAGGCAACATCTAAAGGGAGCTATCTTGTTGATCCCCACACCTTTTTTTTTTTTTAAATAAAACTCTCAGTTAAAATTCTGTCCCTTTCTTACTCTTCTTGTGTTCCTATGATGTGAATGTTCCTCATAATGTTTCTCATACTTCTCATATTATCTTCATAACTTTCTTAATTTTATTAATTAACTTTCATAACTTTATTAATTTTACTGTTTTTCTCTCTTGCTTTATTTTTTTGGTATGAAACGGGGTTTGTTTCTTCTAGATTATTATCCTGCTCTACCCTTAGGTTCTTCCAAGCAGTTTTCAGATGTTTTCATCTGCTGTATTTTTTTTAAATTTTTTATTTAAGAAAGGATTTACACAACAACTGAGGAACAACAGAGCATTAAAAAAAAAAAGAGAGAGAGAAACACATAAATAAAAAAAAATGGGTAGATTAAAAACAAATAAAACTGCTACCCCAATGAATGAAGACAAGAGCCCAGAAGAAACCACAAATCAGTCAGAAGTAACCATAGATAAGAAAAGTATGCAAGCAATAATAAACTTATTAATCACAGAAATGAAAACAACATTGGAGGAAAGGAATGGCAGTATTAGGGAAACAACAGTTGAGACCCCCAAGGAAAATACTGATTATCTTGAGACAATTAGAAAACTGAAAGCTGAAATAGCTGTAATGAAGAAAGAAGCTGAGGCAAGGGAAAGCAGACTAACAGAAGCAGAAAACAGAATTAGTCAGACAGAGGATGAGTTAGAGAAAACTAAGAAAGAGGTGAAAGAGCTTAAAAAGAGATTGAGAGACACTGAAAACAACAACAGAGACATATGGGATGATCTCAAAAGAAGTAACATTCGTATAATTGGCCTGCCAGAGGAAGAAAGAGAGGAAGGGGAAGCAAACATTCTAGAGGAAATAATACAAGAAAATTTCCCAGACCTGAATAACAGAAAGGATATCAAGGTGCAAGAGGCCCAGAGAGTACCAAACAGAATCAACCCAGACCTGAAAACACCAAGACACATCATAGTCACAATGAGAAGAAGTAAGGATAAAGAAAGGATCCTAAAGGCTGAAAGAGAGAAACAAAAAGTCACATACAGGGGAAAACCCATAAGACTTTCTGCAGATTTCTCAACTCAAACTCTAAAAGCCAGAAGGGAGTGGCAAGATATCTATCGAGCCCTGAATGAAAAAGGGTTTCAACCAAGGATAATATATCCTGCTAGACTTTCATTCAAGCTAGATGGAGGGATCAAAACCTTCTTAGACAAACAACAGTTAAAGGAGGCAACTATCACCAAGCCGGCCCTGAAAGAGGTACTAAAAGACCTCTTATAAACAAGAACATCACTATAATACTTGTAATATATCAGAGTAAACAAATCGTTTTTTAGAACAATGGCACTACAATACATTAAATCCATAATATCAATAAATGTCAATGGCTTAAACTCATCCATCAAAAGGCACAGGGTGGGGGGATGGATCAGAAAACATAACCCAACCATATGCTGCTTGCAAGAATCCCATCTGTCACAACAAGATAAACACAGACTTAAAGTGAAAGGATGGAAAACTATCATACAGGCTAACGATCCACAAAAAAGGGCAGGAACAGCCATTCTCATCTCAGACACGATAGATTTTAAATTAAATAAAGTAATAAAAGATAGGCAAGGACATTACATAATGATTAGAGGATCAATCAGCCAAGAAGACTTAACAATTATTAACATCTATGCACCCAACGAGGGACCATCTAAATACATTAAACACCTATTGAAAGAATTTCAAAAATACATCAATAGTAATACAATAATAGTGGGAGACTTCAATACCCCACTCTCACACTTAGACAGATCAACAAAGCAGAGAACCAATAAAGATACAAGAGAATTGAATGAAGAGATTGACAGACTAGACCTCTTGGACATTTTCAGACTCCTCCACCCCAAAAAACTGGAATACACCTTCTTTTCAAATCCACACAACACATACTCAAGGATAGACCACATGTTAGGCCACAAAGACAGCATCAATAAATTCAAGAGCATTGAAATCATCCCAAGTATCTTCTCAGACCACAGTGGAGTAAAACTAACTTTTAACAACAAACGGAAAATTATTAAAAGACATAGAATTTGGAAACTAAACAACATGCTCCTTAAGAACCACTGGGTCAGAGACTCACTAAAACAGGAAATTCAAATGTTCCTGGAAACTAATGAAAATGAAGACACAACCTATCAAAATATTTGGGACACAGCTAAAGCAGTACTGAGAGGGAAACTTATAGCTATACAATCACATATTAAACACCAAGAAGAAGCCCAAATGAACGACCTTACTACACACCTCAAGGACTTAGAGAAAGAGGAACAAAGGAACCCTAAAGCAACCAGAAGGACAGAAATCACTAAAGTTAGAGCAGAAATAAACAACATCGAAAGTAAAAGAACCATACAAAAGATCAATGAAGCCAAATGTTGGTTCTTTGAAAGATTAAACAAAATTGACAAACCCCTAGCCAGACTCACCAAACATAAAAGAGAGAAGACTCAAATTAATAGAATTGTAAACGATGCAGGAGATATCACAACTGACACCACCGAAATCCAGAGAGTTCTGCGAAACTTCTATAAAGAACTATATGCCACCAAGCTAGAGAATCTGGAAGAAATGGAACAATTCCTAGAAACCTATGCACTTCCAAAACTGAACCAAGAAGAACTACAAAATCTAAATGCACCAATCACAGACAAAGAAATTGAAACCGTTATTAAGAATCTCCCCAACAACAAAAGTCCTGGACCAGATGGCTTCACAAATGAATTCTACAAAACTTTCAGGAAACAGTTAATACCCATACTTCTTAAGCTATTCCATAAGATTGAAGAAACAGGAATACTCCCTTCCACCTTTTATGAAGCCAACATCACCCTGATACCAAAAGCTGATAGGGACAGAACAAAAAAGGAAAACTACAGACCAATATCTCTGATGAACATAGATGCCAAAATATTAAACAAGATCTTGGCCAACCGGATACAGCAACACATCAAAAAGATTGTTCATCATGACCAAGTGGGATTCATCCCAGGAATGCAAGGCTGGTTCAACATCCGTAAATCAATCAATGTCATTCATCACATCAATAAAAGCAAAGCCAAAAACCACATGATTATCTCAATAGATGCAGAGAAAGCCTTTGACAAAATCCAACACCCATTCATGCTCAAAACTCTACAGAAAATGGGAATAGATGGGAAATTCCTCAAGATAGTGGAGTCTATATATAGCAAACCTACAGCCAACATCATACTCAATGGAGAGAAGCTGAAAGCATTCCCCCTCAGATCGGGGACTAGACAGGGCTGTCCACTGTCACCGTTACTCTTCAACATAGTATTGGAAGTTCTTGCCATAGCAATCAGTTAAGAGAAAGAAATCAAAGGGATACAGATTGGAAGGGAAGAAGTCAAGCTCTCACTATTTGCAGATGATATGATAGTATACATAGAAAGACCTAAAGAATCCAGTAGAAAATTAATGGAAGTTGTTAGGCAATATAGCAAGGTATCAGGCTACAAAATCAATGTACAAAAATCAGTGGCATTTCTTTATGAAACACTAAATCTGAAGAAGAAGACATCCAGAAATCACTCCCATTTACTGTTTCAGCAAAATCAATCAAATACCTAGGAATAAAGTTGACCAAAAAAGTGAAAGACTTGTATACTGAAAACTATGAGTCGCTACTCAAGGAGATAGAAACTGATACCAAGAAATGGAAAGATATCCCATGCTCATGGATTGGAAGAATAAATATCATCAAAATGAATATTCTCCCCAGAGCCATATACAAATTTAATGCAATACCCATCAAAGTTCCACCAGGCTTCTTTAAGAGAATAGAACAAACACTACAATCATTTATCTGGAACCTGAAAACACCTAGAATTGCCAAAATCATCTTAAGGAAAAGAAACAATAATGGATGCATCACACTCCCAGACCTTAAACTATATTATAAAGCTATCATCATCAAAACAGCATGGTACTGGAACAAAAATAGGCATACAGACCAGTGGAACAGAATTGAAAGCCCAGAAGTAAATCCCAACACCTATGGGCATCTAATCTTTGATAAGGGGGCCCAAAGGATTAAATGGAAAAAGGAGGCTCTCTTCAATAAATGGTGCTGGGAAAACTGGGTTGAAACATGCAGAAGAATGAAATTGAACCACTTTATCTCACCAGAAACAAAAATTAACACCAAATGGATCAAAGACCTAGATGTCAGACCAGAAACAATCAAATACTTAGAGGAAAACATTGGTAAAACACTTTCCCACATACACCTCAAGGACATCTTTGATGAATCAAACCCAATTGCAAGGAAGACCAAAGCAGAAACAAACCAATGGGACTACATCAAATTGAAAAGCTTCTGCACATCCAAAGAAACTATTAAACAAACAGAGAGACCCGTCACAGAATGGGAGAAGATCTTCACATGCCAGACATCAGACAAGAAACTAATCACCAAAATATATAAAGAGCTCAGCAAACTTAGCCGCAAAAAAGCAAATGACCCCATCCAAAAATGGGCAGAGGAAATGAACAAAACATTCACCACAGAGGAGATCCAAAAGGCTAACAAACATATGAAAAACTGCTCTAGGTCACTGATTGTCAGAGAAATGCAAATCAAGACAACACTAAGATACCACCTCACTCCTGTAAGAATGGCATACATCAAAAAGGACAGCAGCAACAAATGCTGGAGAGGATGTGGGGACAGAGGAACCCTTTTACATTGCTGGTGGGAATGTAAATTGGTACAGCCTCTGTGGAGAGCAGTCTGGAAAACTCTCAGAAGGCTAGACATGGACCTTCCATATGACCCAATAATTCCTCTCCTGGGGTTATACCCAAAGGACTCCATAACACCCAACCAAAAAGAGGTGTGTACTCCTATGTTCATAGCAGCACAATTCATAATAGCTAAAACCTGGTAGCAACCCAGGTGCCCAACACCAGATGAGTGGCTGAGAAAGCTGTGGTATATATACACAATGGAATACTATGCAGCTATCAAGAACAATGAACCCACCTTCTCTGACCCATCTTGGACAGAGCTAGAAGGAATTATGTTAAGTGAACTAAGTCAGAAAGATAAAGATGAGTATGGGATGATCCCACTCATTAACAGAAGCTGACTAAGAAGATCTGAAAGGGAAACTAAAAGCAGGACCTGATCAAATTGTAAGTAGGGCACCAAAGTAAAAACCCAGTGGTGAGGGGTAGGCATGTAGCTTCCTGGGCCAGTGGGGGGTGGGAGTGGGTGGGAGGGATGGGTCACAGTCCTTTGGTGGTGGGAATGGTGTTTATGTACACTCCTAGCAAAATGTAGACATATTAATCAGTAGCTAATTAATATGAGAGGGGGAAATCAATTGTATGTCTCAAAGTTTCTCAAAACACAAACTGAATCTTTTTAATATTTAGACTATGTATTTGATATGCGGACTCTCTCAAAAGCCTAGACCAAGTAGATTAGAAGCTTCCAATAGCACAGCTATATACAAGATACTGGGTACTGTCCAGCAAACCATAACAAAGGGACTTTTCAAAGTTAACCCAATTAACAAATAATGTGATGATAATATTAACTATTGATTGTCTTTTTGAACCCTAAGACAGCAGGAACCTCACATCTTCACTATAGAGCCCCTACTTCCCCCAGTCCTGGAACCCTTGGATAGGGCCCACTTTCCCGTATGCATCTCCCAATCCAAACCAGATAATATTGCATCTGCTGATCACAATCTAACCAAAGCAACGATTGCTACCTCAACATGCTTCACCTCAGAATGTATCCAGAGACTTCACATGTGGAATGACAACCCTTCAGCTTCATTACTCGGTTTCCAGATGCCACCAGGATGCTGGCTAGGCTTCCCTGGATTGAAGACCCCACCAATGTGTCCTGGAGCTCAGCTTCCCCAGAGTCACACCCTACTAGGGAAAGAGAGAGGCAGACTGGGGGTATGGACCCACCAGTCAACGCCCATGTTCAGCGGGGAAGCAATTACAGAAGCCAGACCTTCTACCTTCTGCAACCCTCAACGACCCTGGGTCCATGCTCCCAGAGGGATAGAGAATGGGAAAGCTACCATGGGAGAGGGTGGGTTATGGGGATTGGGTGTTGGGAATTGTGTGGAGTTGTAGCCCTCCTACCTTATGCTTTTGTTCACTAATCCTTTCTTAAATAAAAAATTTAAAAAAAAAAAGAAAGAAAGGATTAATGAACAAAAACATAAGGTAGGAGGGGTACAACTCCACACAATTCCCAACACCCAATCTCCATAACCCACCCCCTCCCATGATAGTTTTCCCATTCTCTAGCCCTCTGGTAGCATGGACCCAGGATCATTGTGGGTTGCAGAAGGTAGAAGGTCTGGCTTCTGTAATTGCTTCCCCGCTGAACATGGGATTTGACTGGTCGGTCCATACTCCCAGTCTGCCTCTCTCTTTCCCTAGTAGGGTGGGTCTCTGGGGAAGCTGAGCTCCAGGACACATTGGTGGGGTCTTCAATCCAGGGAAGCCTGGCCAGCATCCTGGTGGCATCTGGAACCTGGTGATTGAAAAGAGAGTTAACATATGAAGCCAAACAATTTGTTGAGCAATCATGGATCCCAAGCTTGGAATAGTGGAGAGGAAGTGTTAGGGAGGTACTCACTGCAAACTCTAGTGTACTTCTGCTTTCAGGTATATATTTTGCAGTAGTTTATGGATATGTGTGCACATAAGCTCTCTCTCACAGAAACTGGTGTATATCTAGGTTATGGGACTTTGTTAGAAAGTGAACTACCTGAGATGAAATTAGAGTGTACTATAAAAGGAAAGGTCTCACCCGAGTAATGAAGCTGAAGGGTTGTCATTCCACACGTGAAGTCTCTGGACACAGTCTGAGGTGAAGCGTGTTGAGGTGGCAATCGTTGTGTTGGTTAGGTTGTGATCGGTGGATGCAATATTATTTGGTTTGGATTGGGAGATGCATATGGGAAAAGTGGGCCCTATCCAAGGGTTCCAGGACTGGGAGAAGTAGGGGCTCTATAGTGGAGATGTGAGGTTCCTGCTGTCTTAGGGTTCAAAAAGACAATAGATAGTTAATGTTATCATCACATTATTTGGTAATTGGGTTAACTGTGAAAAGTCCTTTTGTTATGGTTTGCTGTACAGTATCCAGTATCTTGTATATAGCTGTGCTATTGGATGCTTCTAATCTACTTGGTCTAGGCTTTTGAGAGAGTCTGCATATCAAATACACAGCCTATATATTAAAAAGATTCAGTTTGTGTTTTGAGAAACTTTGAGACATACAATTGATTTTCCCCCTCTCATATTAATTAACTACTGATTTATATGTCTACATTTTGCTAGGAGTGTACATAAACACCATTCCCACCACCAAAGGACTGTGACCCATCCCTCCCGCCCACTCCCACCCCCCACTGGCCCAGGAAGCTGCATTTCTACCCCTCACCACAGGGTTTTTACTTTGGTGCCCTACTTACAATTTGATCAGGTCCTGCTTTTAGTTTCCCTTTCAGATCTTCTTAGTCAACTTCTGTTGATGAGTGGGATCATCCCATACTCATCTTTATCTTTCTGACTTAGTTCACTTAGCATAATTCCTTGTATTTTTTTTAACTCATTATTATATTCTTTTACTCTCTATCTTCTGTCTTTTAAAAGAATTAATCTTCTGCCATTTCAGAGAATTTTTGCAGTTTTATTCATAATTATAAGTAATTAACATTTAACATGCTATTTTTGAAAACATAAATAAAATTATAAATGAATGTTAAAATTAGGCCTAGAGTATTTGGTCTTGATAATCTAATTATTCTAGTTTTTTTAGTATTACCATATTTAATAATTTGAGAAAGAGGTAGAATTCTTTGAACAGTTCATTTATCTGATCATTTCTTTGTTTAGATTGTCACTGATTTTTTCATTGAATTGGCACATATAATTCCATTTATTTTACATATTTTTCCTTTTTTTTTAATTTGTTTTCCCTTTTGTTTTTTTATTGTTGTTGTATATAACTATTGTTGTTGTTATTGATGTTATCAGTTAGATTGAATAGAGAAAAATGGAGAGAGGAGGCGTAGACAGAGAGGAGGAGAGAAAGATAGATTCCTGAAAACTAGCTTCACTGCCTGTGAAGCGACTCCCCTGATGGTGGGGAGCCAGGGGCTCAAACCTGTATCTTTAGGCCAGTCCTTGCGCTTTGTGTCACATGCTGCTGCTGCCTCCACTGACTCCCTATTTTACATATTTTTTAAAAGTATAATCTACGTCAAAATCTTTCATTTTACTCTGAGATTATTGTTACTTAAATCATTTTAACTTTTTCTTCATCGTTTATTTGTGATAAATATTATTTGTCATCAATTTTCTTCTAAACTTTTGTGCTTAAAAATAACAAAACCCCCCACCTGCTGTGAGGGAAGGGCTTCTCCCAAGCACCAAAGCAGGCCTGTAGGCATCTCTCTTCCTCTCTATCTCCCCTTCCCCTCGAAATTTCTCTCTGTCCTATCCAGTAAGAAAAAGAAAAAAAATAAAATTTAGATACATTTTAATATGAGTAATACATTTATTTACTATATTCCTGCATATATTCTACAATCTTTGCTGTTTGTATACAATAATTACATAAACCACATGCCACTAGTTACTCATTTTCCATATCACAATAGCTTGAACTTTACCTGTGTTTTTGTTTTTTTCCTCCAGGGTTATTGCTGGGGCTCAGTGCCCGCACCATGAATCCACTGCTCCTGGAAGCTATTTTTCCCCCTTTTGTTGCCTTTGTTGTAGCCTTGCTGTAGTTATTATTGTTATTGTTGATGTTATTGGATAGGACAGAGAGAAATGGAGAGAGAAAGGGAAGACAGAGAGGGGGAGAGAAAGACAGACACCTGCAGACCTGCTTCACTGCCTGTCCCTGTAGGTGGGGTGCCAGGGTCTCGAGCTGGGATCCTTCCTCTGGTCATTGCGCCATGCGCCAAGTGTGCCCAATCCGCTGCTAGCTCTCTGGTGTGAAATAAGCAAACATAAATGTCATCTTTCATGGCAGATAGCACAGTGCTGACCTATAGAAGTGAATACCTGTGGTGATTTCCTCCATTGCTTGGAGAAGTCCATCATCACATCATCAATTGATGAAACTAAATATTACCTGATAGATTGTCTTGATCTATACAGAGATTGAACCGTTCTTTGAAACACTGTTTATAACCAAGTAGGGCAAATCAACACATGACTTTACTGCTTAATGGCAGTATGAAGACACTCAATAGGATATGGACATTTATTGCCAAGTTAAATCTCCTGCAGAGAAGCATAAAGTAATACTTGAATATCTGTGATTCAAAAATGTGTAGTGTGTATGATTAGATGTGCCTGGGTACGAAGGTATGGCTGCAAGTTATTCCAGAAGTCTTTGCTAATCAACACAGCAATGAGTTTGCTAACTCTGGGTAACCAGGTGCCTTAAGATAGCTTCAAAAATAGCTAATACTGTCACATGAAGTAAAGACAATGAGATTTTGTGTATTATGACAAACAGCTGTATGCTATCAGACCTGATTGGAGATTGTTTTTACTATATTGTTGGAAACATTTGCAAGAATTAATTTTATCATCTGTGACATCTGCTGTTATAAGAAGTGGCATCTGGCTACAAGAGCACTGGTCGGCTATAATTACATGAAAATGACAATTTCCTTTTTGCATATTTGGTATTCATGAAATGTGATGCTATAGATTTGATATATTTTAAAATATTTTTTTTCAAAACTACATGAATACAAAATCATCTGTCATTTTAAACTTTATGCTTACCCTTATTTTTCACTATGACCTGGGCAAAAACAGTGTTTCAAAAGAGAAATCATTTCTAATTTCTTTTCTATGGTATAGAATCAAAAAAAGGGATTTTCTAGAAAAAGTTCACATATATTACCTCTTACTTCCCAACCAATAAATTCTGATTCTACCCAAGTTGTGTCTTCTAGTTTATATATTCACTGCTTTTTAAAGAAATGTTACTGGGGGCTGGGTGGTGGCACACCTGGTTGAGCACACATGTTACAATGTGCAAGGACCTGGGTTCGATCCCCTGATCCCCACATGCAGGGGGAAAACTTCACAAGTGGTAAAGCAGTGCTTCAGGTGTCTCTCTGTCTCTCTCCTTCTCTATCACCCCCTTCCCTCTCGATTTCTACCTGTATCTATCCAATAAATAAATAAAGATAATTTTAAAAAGAAAAAAGAAATGTTACTGTATTTTTGTTATATAATTTATGTATGCTTATGTATGGAAAAATATAGTAAGGGGCTGGGTGGTGGTGCACCTGGTTGTGCATACATGTTACAGTGCTCAAGGACCCAGTTTCAAGTCCTCAGTCCCAACCTGCAGGGGGGAAGCTTTGCGAGTGGTAAAGCAGGGCTGCAGGTGTCTGTCTCTCTCCCTTATCACCCCCTCCCTTCTCAATTTCTGACTGTCCCTATCCAATATATAAATAAAGGTATTGCAAAAAAATAAAAAATAAAGAACCATAGAAAAAGAGATAAAGAAAGGGAGAAACTGAGGGTGGAAGGGAAGGAGAGAGCAATAGATGATAGATAGACAGACAGACAGATAGATAGATAGATGATAAATAGATAGAGATGTTAGATAGAGACTCAATGAAGATATAACAGAACACCATTCTGGTGCATGTGGTAGCCAGGAATGGAACCAGAAGTTCAGTCAAATAAATCTAGTACTCTACTAGTTGAATTATTTCCCAAGCCATTATAACTATTCTTGCACATTCTCTAGATAGCCTTATCTATATTATTAATCTTGTGATGCTTAATGAATTTTCATATTATTTATTAATTTATTATTGGATAGAATCACTTAGAAGGGGAAGATAAGGAAAGAGTCAGAGAGACACCTGCAGCCCTACTTCACTACTCTTGAAGCTTTCCCCCTGCAGCTGGGGATCAGGGGCTTGAACCTGCATCCTTGCACAGTGTAATGTGTGTACTTAATCAAATGCGCCACTGCCTGGCCCTGAAAATGAATTTTTAAAAAAAAAATTGTATGTTATGTTTGTTGCTAACAAAGAATGCAGTTGACATATATAATTATACTGACTGTGAGTTGATTACATTGATTGTTAGACAAAGGGTTAATTACCAAAGTATATAGAAAACACAAAACTCCACAAGAGTCTTATTTCTGAATTTTTGTATTTACACCAGCATATCAAATTCATTGATAACTTCCTTGTGGAAATTACATTCCCAGGCTAGGTAGGAGATGGATAATGTATATCAGTAATAGATACATTTGAAAGTAAATAATTTAGCATCTTAAAAGAGAATAAATATTGTGGAAATAGATTAAGAGCAATGAGAAAGAACTTTAAATAGAATGAACAATGCTTTGAGGGGGTAGCATCTGGATAAAATTTTCAGAGAGGAGTAAGGGTATGTCTTTCCTAGCCTGATGTACTGAACTGCAGAGATGGGTAGATGTGAATCTTCCATTTACTTAGAGGGATAAGACTTGGACATTCAGCATTAATAGTCAGAAACACTTAGAAACAAAAGGTGATGAGGTTATCAATACTGATAAAATGTGTGTGATAGGATAAAGATGTGGAAAATTGGGGAGGGGGTGGCAGTGGCACACCTGGTTAGGAGCTCACATTATAGTGCACAAGGACCCATGTTCAATCCCCTGGCCCCACCTGCAGGGGAAAACGTTCACTAGTGATGAAACAGGACTGACTGTTGGTGTTTCTGTCTTTCTCCCTCTCTTTCCCTCACGTCTCCTCAATTTCTCTCCATCTGTAACCAATAATGAAAATAAATAAAAATATTTTAAATATCTATGGAAAATTAATTAGCATGGAATACAAATGGAGTTTTAGAACACATGATTTATTCTCCTTGACCAAAAAAAATTTCCCTTAGTGGTTTAAGGTAATTTGAGTCACTAACTACACACCCAGTGGTTTTTTTTATTTTACTTCTTTCAAAGCTTCAATTTTCTTAATTATAGTCTAACAATTGCACAGGTTTATCAGGATCATACATTTCTAACTGAAATAATTTCTATTTTGAAAAAAACTTAAAGTATGATAAGATAGATATTTTACCAGGAAAAGAGATTTAATAGGGGACTCTAAAATCAGCTCCGTGGTGTCCTTTTGAAACACAGCTTATTTGGGGGAAAGTGCTGAATGTATGTGTTCATATTCTGGATTATTTACCCCTTGTTTTGCCTTAATTAGTATTTTCCATAGATGAGAGGTAAACTCAGGCATTTCTGAGTTGTTCTCTATACTATTGCAAGAAGGAATCAGAGAAGAGGAAGAAGAATGACAATTGTGCTATCCAGATCAAGGCAATTTTGGTATTTAACAAATTTGCATGTCATAAACATATACATCAGCACTTGAGAACCTGCCCTTGTAAGCAAACATTTTAATAAGCAGATGGTTCTGACTGAGTGACCACTTTAAACACTTACTCCATCGAGGCTTTGACAACTTGCTTGAAACAGGTTTGTACCCTTCATCAATTTCATGGCATTTTTCAAGAGCAACCAACTGACTTATATCCTTCCCAAAAAAGTTAAAATATGTGTGCATAATTTGAATTTTATTTTTAAGTTGAGTACCAGCACTTATTTTTCCTTATTTACTCATATTTGTGATACAAGTTAATTGCTTAGGCTAATCCATATCATGTCTTCTTTCCTATCATACCTTAAAGCCCTTATGTCTCATTATTTCCAAGTTTTTTTGTGATGTTTTTTTCTGTGCCACCAGTCTAGCTCTCGTTCCATATTTAATTCTATCATTTCCTAGCTGAGAATTTACTGATCCTTCCCAATCCAATGTAGTCATTGTCTTTCTTTTTTTTTAAGTATTTTTAATATTTATTTATTGCCTTTTACTGCCCTTGTTTTTTTATTGTTATAGTTATTATTGTTGTTATTGATATCATCATTGTTGGATAGAACAGAGAGAAATAGAAGAAGGGAAGACAGAGAGGGGGAAAGATAGGCACTTGCAGTCCTGCTTCACCTCTTGTGAAGCAACCCCCTGCAGGTGGGAAGCCAGGGGCTCGAACTTGGATCTTTACACCGGTTCTTTCACTTTGCACCATGTGCGCTTAACCTGCTGTGCTGCCGCCTGACTCCCATTATCTTTCTTTTTTCTTTTCCTTTTTTATTTAAGAAAGGAGTCATTAACAAAACCATAGGATAAGAGGGATACAGTTCCACCCCATCTTCATATCCCATTCTCTGTCCCTCTGGGAGTAGGGACCCAGGGTCATTATGGGGTGCAGAAGGTGGAAGGTCTGGCTTCTGTAATTGCTTCTCCACTGAACATGGGCATTGACTGGTTGATCCATACTCCCAGTCTGCCTCTCTCTTTCCCTATTAGGGTGGGTCTCTGGAGAAGCAGAGCTCCAGTACACATTTGGTGGGATCGTCTGTCTAGGGAAGTCTGGTCAGCATCTTGCTGGCATCCAGAACCTGGTGGCTGAAAAAAGAGTTAACATACAAAGCCAAAGAAATTGTTGAACAACCATGGACCTAAAGACTGGAATAGTGCAGAGGAAGTGTTGGGGGGTATTCCCTGCAGGCTCTTGTGTACTTCAGCTTTCAGGTATATATTTTTCCCTAGCTTATGGGCACATGTGAACATATGTTCTATCTCAGGGGACCTGGACTATATCTAGGTTTGGGGACTTTATTGGGGAGTGGACCACCTGGAATGAAATTAGAGAATACTATTGAAAGGAAAGGTCTCACCCAAGTGATGAAGCTAAAGGGTTGTTCTCATTGTCTTTCTTTATTCCCCTAGCACATCATTCAAGATGGCTGCACTGAGCTGCAATAAAATGTTGAGAGAAGCAGTTACCTCTGTCTGGCCACTCCTGATATGGGGCCAGAATTCCTTAGAACAAAAAGATCTATTTTTATATTTATATTAATCTGTTCCTAATACTTCTGTCTACTGTTTTTATAGACATTCCTTTAAATGAAGATTTGCTTTGAACTTAAATGGAAGACTAAAGAGTAGAGAAGGAGATTCTGGAAGACTGGGAGATAGTTAAGTCAGTAGAGCATACACTTTACCTTGTGTGAGTACTTAGGACTGAGCCCTTGGTCATCACAGGGGAGCAGGAAAGCTTTAAAGAGTAGTGCTGTGGTGTCTATCATTTTCCCTTTCTCTTTCTATCCCTCTGCTTCTCACTCTTTATCTAGAGGAAAGGATAAAATGACCTCCAAAAGCAGTAGTCATATAAGCACCAAGCCTCTTTGATAAATTTAGTGACAAAAAGGAAGAAAGGAAGGGAGAAAGAAAGGGGGAGAAAGGAAAAAGAAAAAAAGAAAGAAAAAGGAAAGGAAGAAGGAATGAAAGGAGGTATCATTATGTAGTTGGGATGCATTGGATCGACCTTCTCCTGGTGCATCCCGTGAGTACCCATTCATTGGGGAAACTGACGATCCTTCCTAGCCGACTGAACCCACATGGATCCCAGTCACTTTCAAAGCCAGCAACAAGCAGCTCCTGACAGCTTTCAACCTGACCTGTTGACTGGCTACGGAAGAAGGGCAAACGCTAGAAGAATTATGTAGTTACCGTTTTCAAAATCTTGTGTAAATATACATCTTGTGTTAAGACTTTTACATGAATATTTATGTAACACAAAGTACAGAATATGTTGTATTGCACTAAAGTAAAGAATTCTGGGGCGGGGGGGGGTGTTTAGGTCCTTGTACATGATGGTGGAGGAGGAGTATAGCGTTATGTGAAAAACTGAGAAACATTGCACATGTACCAACTACTGTATTTTACTGTCAGCTGTAAACCATTAGCTCCCCCAATAAAGGAGAAAAAGTATAGATTAGGATGAATAACAAGGGTGTACTAACATCCATTGTGAATATTATAGCACAGTGTTATTGAAATAACATTACTAAAATTATATCAAAGGGCCAGAGAGACAGCTTGTTGTGTAGAACTCCTGCATTGCTCAGTGTGCCACCGAGAGCCGAGTTCTGATAACTCTTGGAAATTGTTCTGGCTGTGGAGGAAGATCTTTTGCTCTGGTAGGTCTTTTTCTCTGTCAACCTAAATGAAAAAAAAAAAAAGTAGTGTACAACACTGAAATCATGCATGAGGGAGATCTGACTACAAACACACATCATTGTCATCATCATTTTAAAACTTACATTAAGCATTAAGACAGACTTAAATTTTCAATAAATAAAATGTAATTAGGAATGCTAGGCAAATGGATTATTACCTCCAGGAAGGTAGACAAATATGATGTTTTAAAACATTTTTAACCTCTTTCTAAATTGATTATGCCACTATAGTCTTCCTTAGAAGTGTAACACTTCATCTGAAGTTTTCAGAGTTATCAAATATTCAAATAAAAACTAAAAATCAAATAGAACACTATAAGAAGCCATTTGTTGAACAATTCCTCTATGCCAAGCACTGTCCTAAGAGTACATGGAATTTTTATTCCATGTATTACTTAACAATGGTTCTACAATACTTTAAGTGAATAAAACATAGGAGGGGGGAATGTAGGTGTATGGGTGATGTTCAGATAACCTCAAAATGTTATAAAGAGGATACAATTCATGTGTGAGTGAGTCTAAAGTTTATTGTTCCACTGAATCCTGAAATGTATTTCTGAATAGTTCCTGAAATGTATTAGTAACCTCTATTACTCCAAATTCTGCTTGCTGTGCTGGATTTTAAATCTCTGCTCCCTGGTCTAGACTGGATTTTTTAAATGTTTATTCTTCCTTTTAGTTTATGAAACAGTTTATGAACCTGGGCCCTTGCACACTGTAATGTGTGCACTTAACCAAGTGTGCCACTGCCTGGCCCTAGAAGTTTTTTTTTTTTTTTTTTAAGTTCATTTCTTTTTTAAGATGTGAAATAGAGAAACCAAAGGACTACTTGCCATTGCCATACTGTGGTAGTGGGTAGTTTAACCTGGACATTGAGGATGGAAATCCAGTGTCCCAATAAACTGGAGTATTTCCCTGACCTGGAAGATCCTATCTTGAGTGTCTGTTATGCTTACTTTTCCCTCTTTATTCCTGATGCCTCCTTCCTGAAAATGAAGCTACAACAACTGAAAATACATGATTGTGTTCCATGTTTTTGTATAAGGAACGTAAGTGAAATATATGATTATAACTACAGATGTGTGGTGACAATAGCAAAAAGGTTCCAGAAACTGAAACTCTAGTTTTAGAATCACAAAACATAGTTTTTTTTTCTTTATAGAAAATTTAAGAAGAGGGGAAGTATAGCTTATTTGGGAAAGCAGCTAGCTGGCAATGTCACATTTCATTACATATAATGAAAACAATTCTCTTTGCATTAATGAAAATTTTGACTGGCAGAATGATTAAATTACAGGTGGCTGTGATGTCACACATATGGTTGAAAACTGTCTTGATTTCTAACAGATGCATATTCCAAGTTGACACCAAATAAGTACATCTTGAATACCTCAACTATCGCAGTCTAACGTTCACGGAATATTGTGATTTTATTCTTTCCCAAGATAGCACCAGCAACTTCAAGAGAATCGTTTAACATTGTATTATTTGGAAAGGCTAGCTATGAATATTTCTATGTTAGGAAATAAACGGTAAGGAAAATATACTTCCTCAAAAAATATTTATAAATTCCCATGTCTTGAATATGTACTGTACCAGAGATATTTTTAAACAATTCTAGAGTAATAGGCATCCTTAATATGGAATAATCCCAAAATTTCAACTGATATGATCTGCAAAACTTAATATGACATAGAAATTACTGATCATCTACTATATTATAAAATCTAGTCTAGTTTCTGTGAGAATTGCAAATATGGATAATCATGGTACAAGTGATGATATATAGTAGGAATATTAGTAAACTATAAAATTATAAAAGTAGAGTATAATGGAAAACAACTGCAATTGGAATACACAAATACAGATATTTTCTCATTGAATTTTAATAAAATAATTTATGGGTGATATTTGATCAGAATTTTGAGGAGTAAGAATCATTTTTACAGATCCAAGAAAGATGACAGAGGACCTAGTGGGTGTTGTATTGTTATATGGAAAACTGGGAAATGTTATGCATGTACAAACTATTGTATTTACTATTGAATGTAAAACATTAATTCCCCAATAAAGAAATTAAAAAATTAAAGTTGGGTTAGAGAAGCTTAAGCTTAGTAAGACATTCAGTTAAGAATACTAATACTATGGCCCACCAATATCCTTCCTAGGAATTTTTTTTTAATTTTTTTATTTAATAAAGGATTAATTAACAAAACCATAGGGTAGGAGGGGTACAACTCCACACATTTCCCACCACCCAACCTCCATATCCTACCGTCTCCCCTGATAGCTTTCCCATTCTCTATCCCTCTGGAAGCATAGACCCAGGGTCATTGAGGGTTGCAGAAGGTAGAAGGTCTGGCTTCTGTAATTGCTTCCCCGCTGAACATGGGCTTTGACTGGTCGGTCCATACTCCCAGTCTGCCTCTCTTTTTCCCTAGTAGGGTGGGTCTCTGGGGAAGCTGAGCTCCAGGACACATTGGTGGGGTCTTCAATCCAGGGAAGCCTGGCTAGCATCCTGATGGCATCTGGAACCTGGTGATTGAAAAGAGAGTTAACATACAAAGCCAAACAAATTGTTGAGCAATCATGCACCCAAAGCTTGGAATAGAGAAGAGGAAGTGTTAGGGAGGTACTCACTGCAAACTCTAGTGTACTTCTGCTTTCAGGTATATATTTTGCAGTAGTTTATGGATATGTGTGAACATAAGCTCTCTCTCACAGAAACTGGTGTATATCTAGGTTTTGGGACTTTGTTAGAAAGTGAACCACCTGAGATGAAATTAGAGTGTACTATAAAAGGAAAGGTCTCACCCGAGTAATGAAGCTGAAGGGTTGTCATTCCACACGTGAAGTCTCTGGACACAGTCTGAGGTGAAGCATGTTGAGGTGGCAATCATTGCGTTGGTTAGGTTGTGATCGGCGGATGCAATATTATTTGATATGGATTGGGAGAGGCATAGGGGAAAGTGGGCCCTATCCAAGGGTTCCAGGACTGGGGGAAGTAGGGGCTCTATAGTGGAGATGTGAGGTTCCTACTGTCTTAGGGTTCAAAAAGACAATTAATAGTTAATGTTATCATCACATTATTTGTTAATTGGGCTAACTTTGAAAAGTCCTTTTGTTATGGTTTGCTGTACAGTACCCAGTATCTTGTATATAGCTGTGCTATTGGATGCTTCTAATCTACTTGGTCTAGGCTTTTGAGATCCCACTCATCAACAGAAGTTGACTAAGAAGATCTGAAAGGGAAACCTTCCTAGGAATTTATTTAGTAAAAGCAAATGCACTCATCCAAAGAGATCTATATGCACCCAAGTTCTTACTTTCAGAATTTTTAATATCACAAACTTGGAAGCAACCTAAATACCTAATGAAAAATTAGTATCTAAGAAAGTTGTGATATATATATATTATATATATATATATATATATATATATATATATATATATATCATCTGTAAGACAGAATGAACTTATCTCTTTTGACTCATCTGGGGTAGATCTTGAAGGAGTCATGTTGAATGACATAAGCCAAAAAGGGAAGGACAAATACCAGATTATCTTACTTATGAATGTGGCTATAAGGTATGTTAAGAAATGGAGAGAGGACGTGGGCAGAATCCTCACTTGGATAAATGATTCAATAGGGCAACAGAAACAAAGAAAGAGGGTTGTGGCTATAGCATAATGGATACAAAAAATACTTTTATGCCTGAGGCTCTGAGGTTCTAGGTTCAAACCCAGGAGCATTATAAACCAGTGCTGAGAGTTGCACTGCTCTCTCTCTCTCTCTCTCTCTCTGTTTCTGCCTCATTAAAACATAATAAAGAAACAATTCAGAAAGAAAACAAAAAGAAGTAAAGAAAGAAATACAAAATGAAACTTGGACAGATTGTGGTGCATTGCATCAAAACCAAGGACCCTGAAGGGGGTTGGAGAGGGAGGGGGCAGAGAGAATATTGACGATCTGGTGCATGATGGCAGAAAAGGACCCAAGTTGAGGGTGAGGGTGTTTTGCAGACACTTATCACAAGGAGATAAGAAACTGTCCTGATTTGTCAATGACTATATTGGAAACCACTAACTTCCAAAAAAATGATTTGGGGGAAAAAAGGATACAATTAAGAGTGTAAGTAGAAATATCTCAGATAAAAAGAAATAAATGGTTGAGTTAGCTTGCACCCTGATGAACACATTTGCATTGAAATATAAAATATCCTCACCCCAGGGTTGTCCTGTAGCACAGGACTAGCCCTTGGCTCAAAGCACACAGACTAGCGTAAAGATCCCAGTTGAGCCTCCTGCTCCCCACCTGGTAGTGAAGCAGGTCTGCAGGTGTCTTTCTCTCCCCCTCTCTGTCTTCCCCTCCTCTCTCCATTTCTCTCTGTTCTATCCAACAACAAGGACAGCAATAGCAACAATAATAACAATAAAGGCAACAAAAGGGAAAAAAATAGCCTCTAGGAGCAGTAGATTTATAGTGCAGGCACTGAGCCCCAGCAATAACCCAAGAGACCCCCCCCAAAAAAAAACTAACATTAAAAAGAAAAATGCCCAGCCCCCCTTTTAAAAGCCCTCCCTGGGCCTTTTACTCATGACCCACTGAGCCATCAAGAAAGGAAAGAGTAAAGACACCACTTTGGGGTGAAGCAGCTGCATATCATGTTGTTTGCTTCAATCCAATGTGTGACAAGTTAAAAATAAATAAACAAATAAAATAGAAATTATTCCCCATATATTGAAAAGTAAAATAGACACAGGACAAACTTTCAACAGCATATAAATTAGACCTTAATTATTGTAAGAAAAATACATTTCTTTATCAATGTAGGGCATTGACTGGCATTCAAAAAATACATTAAAATATTTGGAATAATTGCTTTATCTGGTAGCAGTATAAATATTTCAAATTATCTCAATAAATATAACCCACTTAGTTATACAATTTAAGAATTAATTTGACACTTCATTTATTTCTTCCCTTGTTCTATTAAATATAATTTGAATGTGCGACTACAGTTCTAGCAGCTTGTATAAAACCACAAAGTAAAATATGATGAACTTTAATTTTTAATGTGAGAGCCTAAGAATGAAGTTTAGTCTATTCATGAAAACTATAGTGAATTAGGTCAAAAGAAACAAAATGCTGACAGATGACACAAGCGATAGGAAAAGTCTTTTTGAATATTTCAAGCATAAAATTCAGAATATGAAAACCCAAGTCTATTAATAAATAAAGTTCACATAAAATCTACATTAGCATCAAAATATCTTGAATTGTTCACCTGCTTTTACAATGGGTGTTTTACAAAGTGTCATTTTATTTATTTATTGACTGACTTTTCTAAAAGCAAGACATTTTTTACTGGAGAGCTAATAGATTACAGTATGACTACTGACACATGTACAGTTCCTCATCTCCTTGTAGCAGATGTCTGAAAAACACTCTTTTTTTTTTTTTTGCCTCCAGTGTTATTGCTGGGGCTCGGTGCCTGCACTACAAATCCACTGCTCCTGGAGGCTATTTTTCCCATTTTGTTGCTCTTGTTGTTGTGCTTGTTATAGTTGTTATTGTTGTCATAGCTGTTGTTGTTGTTGTATAGGACAGAGAGAAATGGAAAGAGGAAGGGAAGACAGAGAGGAGGAGAGAAAAGAAAGAGAGACACCAGCAGACCTGCTTCACTGCTTGGAAGCGACCTCCTGCAGTTGGGGAGCTGAGAGCTGGAACTGGGATCCTTAAGTGGGCCCTTGCGCTTTGCACCATGTGCGCTTAACCTGCTGTGTTACCGCCTGACTCCCTAAAAAACACTCTTACCCCCAGCTTAGATCCTTTTCTGCCATCTTGCTCCAGGATCCAATGTTCCTCTCCCTGCTCCCTTGCCTCTCCTTCTCCAGAGTCCTTTGCTTTGGTTTTTAAATGACTAATGCATAAATAATTGATTCTTAAAAGGTTTAGTGATAAAGGTTAAAGTGACAGAAATAAGTATTTTAAACAATAAAAGCTAAACAAATCACTATCTTGATGACACACATTTCAGAACATTGAAAATTAAGCAATACATGATATTGATAAAACCATGAAGGAAATCAAATGTAGTTTTCTGGTAGTGTGTTAATAAAACTGTAAGACACTAGATTTTAGATGCAATTAAAAATAATAGGAAAAATGCTTATATAAAACTGTATACAATTCAAAAATGGGAGATGACATGGACAGAATCCTCCCCAAAGAAGAAATCCAATGAGGAAGCAGATATATAAAGAGCAATTCCTCTCCTGGGGATGTATCCTAAGTAAACAAGCACATGCAAAAAGATTTTTTTTGTGTGGGTACAACTCCACACAATTCCCACCGCCAGAACTCCATATCACATACTCTTTTCTGATAGCTTTCCTATTATTTAGCCCTCTGGGAGTATGGACCCAGGGTTGTTATGTGGTGCAGAAGGTGAAAGGTCTGGCTTCTGTTATTACTTCTCCACTGAACATGGGCATTGGCAGGTTGATCCATATTCCCAGCCTGTCTCTCTCCTTCCTTAGTGGGGCAGGGTTCTAAGGAAGCAGGGAGCCAGAACAGATTGGTGAGGTCATCTGTTCAGAGAAGTCTGGTTGGCATCATGGTAGCATCTGGAACCTGGTGGCTGAAAAAGACTTAACATATAAAGCAAAACAAACTGTTGAATAATCATGAACCTAAAGGCTGGATTATTGCAGATGAAGAGTTGAGGTCACCATTATGTAGATAGCTAGCAGGCCTATTTGTGTTATATTCCATATGCCCATTATTTTACTAGTTTTTTTTTTTCCTGAGCCTGACATCTGATATGCAGGCGGACCCAAGTTATTGTCTGGGAGATAATGCCATGGCTGAAATAGGACTAGGAAGCTGGATCAGGGAAGAGAGTAGCTCCCAAATATGAGGTAAATGTATAAATATTGTTGACTGTAAACCCCATCAATTTGATCTGGGGCCCATATTCAGCAAGGAGCCTATATAACCTTGGTATTCCTGTAGGTCTGAACTCACATTCTATAGTCATGAGTAGGAACATTCCAGCCTGCCCCAATATCAGGACCCATCTTCCTCAGGTTGTAGAATATGTTGTCCAGCTTCCCTTCAGTGGATGAAACATTCCCTACCATTGTTGATCCACATTGAGGGCAAGGTCCTATGGGAGCCCCCAAAGGGGTCTATTATGTTGTTCCTGATGGAGATGAACAGTGACGATGGAGAGAGAGATCTATTCGAGGTCTAGGCCCATCATGTCTGTTTGGGAATCTCAGGTTTCCCTTACTGAAGCCTCAGCTGATGGGGTGACCTGATAATGACTAAAGAGTCATCATTAAAATATGCTGGTCTCTTGCCCTAATTCAGCTTTTTCAGGCCTTACTTTAATAAGGTTAGCTTGAAGTGACTGAGGGAAGGGTAATAGGAAGTAGGTGAGAGGGGTATCTAAGTCTGAGTAGAAACTATTTTATTGGGCACTTTATGGTGTCTTTTTAGGTCTTTCTACTTGCTTGCTTCATTTATTGACTCACTGCAAACCACTGTACACTTTTCAGGTATATATTATGCCCTAATTTATGGACACATGTGAACTAGATATAGACCAGGTCCCTATCTCATGGGACCTGATCTATATCTAGTTTGGGGGGCTTTGTTAGGAAGTGGACCACCCGAAATGGGATTAAAGAATCCTATGAGAAAGGAAAAGTCTCACCCGAGTAATAAAGCTGAAGGGTTGGCATTCCATGCCTCTGACATGTTCTTCTATGAAGTGGGGCAATGGTGTTGTCCTCTGCCAGAGCTCTAAATTCTTTATATCTGGCTTCATCCCAATCCCCTTCTCTCTCTCACCACCTACATGAGCACTCACCTGAGGCTGTGGTGCTTCTATGGATGTCTCAGCTGTAGCTTGTGAGTTTTGTTAAGTTCCATAGTAGTAGATGCTTGTTGTTTGGGAGGCGATTACATCTGACTAAAACAGGTATTTCAACAATGGCAGTTGGGAAGTTTACAAAATAGAGCCAAGCCTTCTCACAAAATCTGATGAAACACTATTGGTTACTGGTTACCAAGAGGACAGCTTAGCATTGCACTAGAAAGCTGACAGTTCAGTTTGCTCCCTTTTGCCCATTTTTCATTTCCTCCCTTTTTTTGGTCTATTTGCTTTATTTTTCCTTTATTTTTTCATTTTTTATATTTTATTTTTTTATTCATAAAAAGGAAACACTAACAAAACCATAGGATAAGAGGAGTACAACTCCACACAATTCCCATCACCAGAACTCCGTATCCCATTCCCTCCCCTGATAGCTTTCTTATTCTTTATCCCTCTGGGAGTATGGAACCAAGGTCATTGTGGGATGCAAAAGGTGGAAGGTCTGGCTTCTGTAATTGCTTCCCTGCTGAATGGGGTATTGACAGGTCGATCCATACTCCCAGCTTCTCTCTCTCTTTCCCAGTGGGGTGGGGGTTCTAGGGAATTGGAGCTCCAGGACACATTGGTGGGGTTGTCTATCCAGGGAAATCTGGTTGGCATCATGGTAGCATCTGGAACATGGTGGCTGAAAAGAGAGTTAACATATAAAGCCAAACAAATTGTTGACTAATCATGAAACTAAAGGCTGAAATAGTGCCTACATATCAGATTTAAGGCTCAGGGAAAAAGAAAAAAAACTAGTATAGCCACAGGCCCTTTAGAATATAACTAAAATATGCTTACTAGCTATCTACAAAATGGAGACCCACCCCAACTTTTCCTTTCCTCCTTTATAGAACTTTGTGAGTTAGCTTATACGCAGAAATTCTGCCTACATAAACTTTGTATTTTATCCCACACAGGAACACTTACACAGACTTACCAAATAGTTTCCCTGAACTGCAATTATCTGAAGACTTCAAATAAAAACTTGGTTTTTACTTACAGATAAAGTTCTGGCTCTTGAATGAGTTATTTATTTACTTAGTTTTAAATTTTTAATTAGAGACTCAATAATAATTAACAAAATTATAAAATAACAGAGGTACAATTCCATACAGTTCCTACCACCAGAATTCCATATCACATCCCCTCCATTAGAAGCTTCCCTTTTCTTTAGACCTCTGGGAGTATGGACCAAAATTCTTTATGAGGTGCAGAAGGTGGAAAGTCTGGCTTCTGTAATTTCTTCTCCACTGGACATGAGCATTGACAGGTAGACCCATAACCCCATTCTGTTTCTATCTTTCTCTAGTGGAGTAGGGTTCTAGGGAGGTGAAATTCTAGGACACATTGTTGAGGCTGCCTGCCAAGGAAGTCAGGATGGTGTCATGATAGTATCTGCAGTGCAGTGGCTGAAAGGTAGTAAGATATAAAGCAGGGCAAATCATTTAATCTACAGGAACCCAAAGGTAAGAATAGAGCAGATGAAATTAGAGGTCTTTATTTGGGAAAAAGCTAGGAAGTCTATTTGAGGCATGTTCCAAAGGGCCCATGGCATGAGTAATATTGCCAGATAACTAACATGAAGGTGGACTAAAAATATTGTGTGGGAAGATGGTGACAGAGTTGAGCATAAGAACAGAAATCTGGGTTAGGGCAGAGAGTACCTCCCAAACATGAGGAAAGTATACAAATAACAGTAGGTAATGTTCAGGATCTTCACAGAATTTACTTGATAACTATATTATGTTGGAATTAGGATGAAGTCAAATTGGACCTAAGCTTAGATCGACACTAACCTCAGTAGAACAGAAAAGAGCAGAGCATCAGGAGGGAGTGTGTGTGAACACAGAGAAAGTGTTTGTATGGTAAAGATCCACAAACATGAAGACTTCATGCCAAACCATGAAGAACCAGGCAGAAGGGTAAGGTTAGCAGCACGTAGTGAGCCAGGTTAGCAGCACTGAGATCATGAAGAGTTCAGACTCAATTCCCTGCAGACGACAGAGAAAAAGCACTAAGCAGTTTCCTGTCTCCCTGTCTTCCTGAACCCTCTTAGATACTTGAAGGTTGGATGCACCTGAGGGCTACAGTTTGTTGGTTAAGTGACTTTTTAAAAGATAGTCATTGATAGTATAGTATGTCTTTGTAACAAGCGACTTTACATAAGACTAGAATGTTTTGTTCTTTCTTCTAGAAGATTATGGAGAATAAATTGCTTAAGGTGCCATCAATAGAAAATCAATTAAAAGAGATTTTATGCAATAACAAGTTAAGCAACTTAATTTGTAGATTATTAAGTATGCTGGCTGTGTGAGCTCTGCCATCTTGGATGATAAAATTGCAAATAATTAGAATATAATTAAATACTTAAGAAATTAAAATGGGATAAAATAGCTTATCTGTCTTTGAGACATCCAATTAGATATACTACCTTACTTGGTAGTTTATAATATTCTTTTATTTGTATTCTAATTTCCCACCAAAACCAAAACTTATCACATAACAAAGGTTGTCAAACAAACAGAAATTTACCTAAAATTCAAAAGACTAATTTCTTTTCATTTTTTATATCTTATTTTTTAGAGAGATGCAGAGAGAGAGAGAGAGAGAGAGAAAGAGAGAGAGAGAGAGAGAAACACCAGAGCACTGCTCAGCTCTAGCTTATGGTGGTGCAAGGGCTTGAACCTGGGATATGGAGCTTCACACATGATAGTCTGTTTGCATAACCATTATGCTATCTACCCCCATCCTTAAGATGTTTTTTTATTCTATCATTTCTTTTTTCCCCTTTATTGGGGGATTAATGTTTTATATTCTATAGTAAATATAATAGTTTATACATGCATAACATTTCTCGGTTTTCCACAAAACACTACAAACCCCACTAGGTACTTTGTCATCCTTTTCCAAGACCTGTGTTCTCCCCCCCACCACCACCACCCCTGAGTTTTCTACTTTGGTGCAATACACCAATTCCAGTCCAGGTTCTGCTTATTTTTTTTCTCTTCAAAACACTAATTTCTGTTGGCGGTTCTGGAATTAAGAAACTATAGATAGGAACTGTTCATTGGATCCCTGTGGTGTGTGTGTGTGTGTGTTACTATCAAGACTTTTGTAATCAGTGCATTCTAGTTATCTATTAGTAAGTATCAGATGACTGAAATCATATAATTTATGTGTTTATACTGTTTTCCTTTACTTTACACTCTGTTTTTATCTGTATACTCTATAGTTTGTAAAAGTGGCATATTTTTATCATTGTTTCTTTATTTTGATTTCCTAATGAGAAAATTTCTTTAATTTATTATAAGGACATTTGCATTATATGCTATATCACATATGCTTAGCTTAGCTTCAGATGATAACATCATAAAGTTTCAAAAAGTGGTTAGATCACATTAATCTCTGGATATCAATGTGTAAATTCCATATTTAACCCATATTATTGCATTTCTTATTAGTGATATAGCAATGATCAACATAATTGTAGTATAACGGGGGTACAGTTTCACACAATTCCCACCACCATAGTTCCATATCTCATCCCCTCCATTGGAAGGATCCCTAGTCTTTATCTGTTGTTTTCTCCGGGCTAGCTTCACAGACGGGTAACAGATGACCAGAAACTCGTAGCTGAGCTGAGAACACAGTTTAATCTTTATTCACGAGCGGGCAAACAACCTAATCACCACACCATGTGCTCCTCCATCTTTCTCCTCTGGCGGCAGAGTCAAACTCAGGAAGTACATAGGGTAGGGGGCAGGGAGAAGGGAGAAGCATGAAACTAGCAAGGGCTAAACCAAATCTCCCGGAGGCGGCAGAAGGGGGGGAGTGAGACCAAACCAGTGTAACAGAAAAGACCATGTAAATAGACCACAGTGTCAAGCAATGTAACAGAAGCATAACTAGATCCCAGAAGCAGAACTAGAAGCATATCAATAATTCCCCCTTTTCTTTTTAACTAATTGACCATAGTATCAGGAGTGTGGGGTGAACAGAAACCTATATCGTACAGGCATTTTCAAAAAAGAAACTGGCATAAACATGGAGGAACATGTAAGCGAGCAACAAGAACCAGTGTGCTATCAAGGGAAGGTCTGAGGGGGACGTTTCTTGCCTCTGTGGGCAAGGCTTTATTAAGCTAAAGAACTTTTCTTGCCTCTGTTGGCTTCTCTTGCCTCTGGGGTGTTAGTTGCCTCGACGGGAATTTCTTGCCTCTGTGGGCATTACCTAGTAAGGAGGGAGGGGGTACGGTCTATAAAGTCCTAAGGCAGCTGGCTGCAGTCAGTCTTTGAGAAACCCAGCAGTGTAAAGGGAAACTGCTGTAAAGTTGTGTAAAGTGTCCAAGAGGTGTACCAGTAAGTCTGATGGAAGTGTCAGTCGAAAGCAGATGACCACAGTAGAAATGCCAGGGGATGGAATGATGCACATCTGTCTCAATGGGGAATGTCAGCCATCAGATTTCTGCTTTTCTGTAGAGAACTTGACAGCTGCAATTCACTTACTTATGAAACAAAACTTGTAGCAGGTTAGAAGTTTACCACAATTGATAACTCGATGATTATAATTGATTATAATTGGTTTAAGTATCTTTATAAATTTGGAAGGTCTTTTTGTTTCATTTTAAGGCTCCTAACCAATCTAAGCACAATAAGATGTGGTAAGGCAAAGAACTGTTGCTAGAGCCTCAGGCATGAGAATAATTAGCATAACCAATGTGCATTCCAACTTTTCTAATTGAGAAGGTATTTGAGAGTTTTACATATCAACAACATCTTATTTAACCTTTTGTTAACACCCATTCAAGATGGAGACACACCCTAGGTGTGCGCAGGTTTTTTAGACCAACTTAGTTAAAATATATTGATTTTAAACTAATTTTTACCTCAGACTTTAAATGTAAGTTAATTTTACCTTTATGAGAACTATGTTGAAAACCTTTTCCATTTAACTTTGCCTGGTAAGAATGTAGCCTTAAAGTTACATTTCTAACCTTAAAGTTAATGTTTACCAAACTTTAAACACACACATAAACATCGTCTTCAATACACAAAGAGAAAAACTTTTGTTATGAAGACATGTCATTTTAAACATGAATTTAGATCTATACTGTCTTAGTTGTCCGGTGGTGGCTTCTTGCGCAACTTCAGCTCCAGGAATTGTAGGTTGTGATCTCTGTAGGGATCTCTGCATATTCTAGCTCCTCTGCCTTCAGAGCTGAGCTGAGAATCTCAGCCAGGGGGAGTCCCGGCAGGGAGCCCATGGTCTCCAGGTGGTCCGGGATCTGCCCAGACTTCATAGAAGGAGGGCCAGCGGGCTGGCTGTGCAGAAGGCATGGGCCGAGGTGCCCCGGGGTGGCAGCCAGGATAGGCTGCAGCCCTGCCCACCATGCCTGCTGCCCTGCTCCTGACAGCCGAGCAGCATGGAGGGAGCTCGTGCCCAATGCCCCATGTCACAAGGCGGCGAGCTGTCTCCTGCGGGAAGGCAGCAGGCAGAAACCAGAGTATGGTCTAAAGAGAAATGTTCCAGAAACAGAAAAACAGTCTCATGAAGAAAGGACAGAGGCCTTTGGAAACCTCTTCACAAGCAGAAAAGAAGGCCATTGTGGCTTTACTTATCTGATCTTCTTTGGTCTGTTGCATGTGTGTGGAGCCGAGATTCTTGTACGTGTTCAGGGGCCATTATGTTGTTTTCTCCAGGCTGGCTTCACGGGCGGGTAACAGACGACCAGAAACACATGGCTGAGCTGAGAACGCAGTTTAATATTTATTTATGAGCGGGCAAACAGTCCCAACACCTAATCACCACACCATGTGCTCCTCCATCTTTCTCCTCCAGTGGCAGAGTTGAACTCAGGAAGTAGGGTAGGGGGCAGGGAGAAGGGAGAAGCATGAAACTAGCAAGGGCTAAAACAAATCTCCCGGAGGTGGGTGGGGGGAGTGATACCAAACCAATGTAACAGAAAAGACCATGTAAATAGACTACAATGTCAAGCAATGTAACAGAAGCAGAACTAGATCCCAGAAGCAGAACTAGAAGCATACCAACATTTATCCCTCTAGAGTAAGGACCAAAATTCTTTTTTTTTATTTCTTTATTAGAAAATTAATGTTTTACATTCAACAGTAAATACAATAGTTTGTACATGCATAGCATTTCCCAGTTTTCCATATAACAATACAACCCCTACTACATCCTCTGTCATCCTTTTTGGACCTGTATTCTCCCCACTCTCACTCATGCCAGAGTCTTTTACATTGGTGAAACATGCCAATTCCTGTTCAGGTTCTACTTGTGTTTTCACTTCTGATCTCGTTTTTCAACTTTTGCGTGAGAGTGAGATCATCCCATATTTATCCTTCTGTTTCTGACTTATTTCACTTAACATGATTTCTTCAAGCTTCATTGAAGATTGGCTGAAAATGGTGAAGTCGCCATTTTATAAAGCTGAATAGTGTTCCATTGTGTATATATACCAAAACTTGCGCAGCCACTCATCTGTTGTTGGACATCTGCATTGCTTCCAGGTTTTGGCTATTATAAATTGTGCTGCCAAGAATATATGTACACACAGATCTTTTAAGATGGGTGTGTTAAATTTCTTAGGATATATCCCCAGAAGAGGAATTGCGGGATCTTAGGATAGGTTCATTACTAGCCTTCTGAGAGTTCTCCAGTCTGTTCTCCACAGAGGTTGGACCCATTGACATTCCCACCAGCAGTGCAAGAGGGAACCTCTCCAGCATTTGCTGCTGTTACCTTTTCTGATGTGTGACATTCTCACAGGAGTGAAGTGATATCTCATTGTTGTCTACATTTGCTTTTCTCTGACAATCAAAGCACTGGAGCATTTTTTCATGTGTTTCTCAGGCTTTTGGATCTCTTCTGTGGTAAATTTTCTGTCCATGTCTTCTCCCCATTTTTGGATGGGGTTATTTGTATTCTTGTTGTTGAGTTTGGTAAGCTCTTTATATATTTTGGTTATTAGCCTATTGTCTGATGTATGGCATGTAAAGATCTTCTCCAATTCTGTGTAGGGTCTCTTTATATTTAGGTAGTGGTTTATTTTTCTGTGCAGAAGCTTTTTAATTTGATGTAGTCCCATAGGTTTATATTTGCCTTAGTCTTCTTTGCAATTGGATTCTTTTCATTGAAAATATCTTTAAAATTTATGTGGAAAAGAGTTCTGTCAATATTTTCCTCTAAGTATCTAATAGTTTCTGGAGTAACATCCAAGTCCTTGATCCACTTGGAACTTACATTTGTATTTGGTGAATTATAGTGGTTCAGTTTCATTCTTCTGCATGTTTCAACCCATTTTTTCCAACACCATTTGTTGAAGAGACTCTGCTTTCCCCATTTAATAGCCTGGTACCTTTGTCAAAGTTTAGATGTCCATAGGTGTGGGAGATTACTTCTGGGCTCTCAATTATATTCAACTGGTCAGTGTGTCTATTCATGTTCTGGTACCAAGCAGTTTTGATGACAATGACCCTATAATACAACTTAAGATCTGAGAGTGTGATGCCTCCAGTTTTGTTCTTTCTTCTCAAGATTGTTTTGGTAACTCTAGGTCTTTTCTGGTTCCAGATAAACATTTGTATCATTTTTTCTATTCTCCTAAAAGTTGTGGTTGGCATCTTGATGGGGATAGCATTAAATTTGTAGATGGCTCTGGGTAGTATATTTATTTTGATGATGTTAATTCTTCCAACCCATAAACATATAATATATTTCCACTCCTTAGTGTCTTTTTCTATCTTCTTGAGTAGTGACTTATAATTTTCAGTGTACAAGTCTTTCACTTCTTTGGTTAGGTTTATTCCTACATATTTTATTATTTTTGTTGCTATAGTAAAAGGAATTGATTTCTGGATTTCACCTTCTTCTAACTTAGTGTTTGCATAGAGGAATGCCACTGACTTTTGAATGTTAATTTTGTAACCTGACACCTTACTGTACTGCCTGATGATTTCCAAAAGCTTCTAGCTGGATTCCTTAGGTATTTCTGTGTATACTATCATGTCATCTGCAAATAGGGAGAGTTTGACTTCTTCTCTTCCAGTCTGTATCCTTTTATTTCATTGCTCCTGCCTAATTGCTATGGTCAGAACTTCCAACACTATGTTGAATAGTAATGGTGATAGTGGTCAGCCTATCTCATACCTGTTCTGAGGGGAAATGCTTCCAGTTTTTCAACATTGAGCTTGATGTTGGCTGTAGGTTTGCTATATATAGATTCCACTATCATCAGGAATTTTCCATCTACTCCCATTTTTGTAATTTTTTGATCATAAAGGGATATTGTATTTTGTCAAAGGCTTTCTCATCATCTATTGATATGACCCTGTGGTTTTTTATCTTGCTTTTATTGATATGGTGGATCATGTTTATTGATTTACATTTATTAAACAAACCTTGCATCCCTGGGATAAACCCCACTTGGTTTTGATGAACACTCTTTTTAATATACTGCTATATCCAGTTGGCTAGCATTTTGTTTAATATGAAACAAATATAGTTAATATAGTTTAGCATCTATGTTCATCAGAGATATTGGTCTATAGTTTTCTTTTTTGGTTGTGTACCTGTCTGCTTTTGATGTCAAAGTGATGTTGGCTTCACAGAAGCTGGAAGGGAATATTTCAGTGTCTTCAATCTTCTGGAAGACTTTTAAATGTAGAGGTATTAGGTATTCTTTGAAAGTTTTGTAGAATTCATTTGTAAAGCCATTTGCTCCAGGACTTTTATTCTTGGTAAGGTTTTTGATAACTGTTTCAATTTTATTAGCTGTTATGGGCTTGTTCATGTTATCTACTTCATGTTTACTTAATTTGGAAGTTCCTAGGTACCTAGGAAATTGTCCATTTCTTCCAGGTTCTCTACCTTGGTGGCATATACTTGGTCATAGAAGTCACGCATGATATGCTGAATTTCTGCAGTGTCTGTTGTGATATCTACTCTTTCATTTATGATCCAATTTATTTGGGTCTTCTCCCTTTTTTGTTTTGTGAGTCTGGCTAAAGTCTTGTCAATTTTGTTCACTCATTCAAAGAACCAACATTTACTTTCATTAATCTTTTGTATGTTTTTCTTATTTTCAATGATTTTCTGCCTGGATGATCAGTCAAGGTGAGAGTGTGGGCTGTTGAAGTCCCCTAATATGACTGTATTGCTGTTAATATATTGCTATAGCTCTTTCAGTAGATATTTGATGTATTTAGATGGTTTCTCATTGGGTACATAGGTGTTAATAATTGTTAAGTCCTCTTGATTGACTGATCCACTGAGCATTAAGTAGTGTCCATCACTATATTTTTAAATTTTATTTATTTTAAAGTCTGTCTTGTCAGATACGAGATTAGCTGTTACTGCCCTTTTTTATGGGCCATTGGCTTGTATGATAGTTTTCTATCATTTCACTTTGAGTCTGTGTTTGTCTTGTTGAGTTAGGTGGGTTTCCTATAGACAGCACATTGCTGGGTTGTGTTTTCTGATCCATCTTCCTACTATGTGCCTTTTAATATGTGAATTCAAGCCATTGACATTTACTGATACCAAAGATTGAAGACATTTTAATGCCATCCTTGTAGAATTTTAGAGTGTTCTGATAGATGGCTTACTTACAGTGGTCTGACTGTCTATAGGAGAAGTTTCAGAACTTCTTTCAAGGCAGGCTTGATGATGGTTGATTCTTCCAACTGTTGCTTGTCTGAGAAGGTTTTTATGCCTCTATCTAATCTGAATGACAGTCTATCAGGATACAGTGTGTTCTTGGTTGAAGGCCTTTTTCATTGAGCACTTGATAGATATCTTGCCATTCTCTTCTGGCCTGTAGTGTTTCTGTGGAGAAGTCTACTGCTAATATTATGGGTTTTCCTCTGTAGGTGACTCTTTGTTTTTCTCTGGCAGCCTTCAGGATCCTTTCTTTATCCTTTATTTTAAATTTATTTTTTATTTAAGAAAGGATAAATTAACAAAACCATAGGGTAGAAGGGGTACAACTCCACACAATTCCCACCACCCAATCTCCATATCCCATCCCCTCCCTATAGCTTTCCCATTCTCTATCCCTCTGGGAGCATGGACCCAGGGTCATTGTGAGTTGCGGAAGGTGGAAGGTCTGGCTTCTGTAATTGCTTCCCCGCTGAACATGGATGTTGACTGGTCGGTCCATACTCCCAGTCTGCCTCTCTCTTTCCCTAGTAGGGTGGGACTCTGGGGAAGTGGAGCTCCAGGACACATTGGTGGGGCCTTCAGTCCAGGGAAGCCTGACCAGCATCCTGATGACATCTGGAACCTGGTGACTGAAAAGAGAGTTAGCATACAAAGCCAAACAAATTGTTGAGCAATCATGGACCCAAAGGTTGGAATAGTGTAGAGGAAGTGTTGGGAGGGTACTCACTGCAAACTCTAGTGTACTTCTGCTTTCAGGTATATATTTTGCACTAGTTTATGGATAAGTGTGAGCATATGCTCTCTCTCATAGAACCTGGTGTATGTCTAGGTTTTGAGACTTTGTTAGAAAGTGACCCACTGGGATGGAATTAGAGAATGCTATGAAAGGAAAGGTCTCACCTGAGTAATGAAGCTGAAGGGTTGCCATTCCACACCTGAAGTCTCTAGACACAGTCTGAGCTGAAGCATGTTGAGGTGGCAATTGTTGCATTGATTAGGTTGTGATCGGCTGATGCAATCCTTATTCCTTTCCATTCTAAATATGATGTGCCTTGGTGTCTTTAAGTCTGGGTTAATTCTGTTTGGGACCCTCTGGGCTTCTTGAACCTTTATGTCTTTGATGTTGTCTAGACTAGAGAAGTTCTCCGCTATTATGTCCTGAAGAATGCTTTCTTCCCCTCCCTCTCTTTCTTCCTCTGGTAAGCCAATAATGTGTATATTATTTCTTTTGAAGTTATCCCATAGGTCTCTGTTGATGTTTTCAGTATCTCTTAATCTCTTTTTGAGATCTCTTACTTCTTTGTTAGTTGTCTCTAATTTGTCCTCGACCTTGCTAATTCTGTCTTCAGCCTCATTGATTCTATTCTCTCTGCCCTCTTCTGTTTTCTGGAGTTCATCTATTTTGCTACCCTATTCTGATACTGTTTTAGCTTGTTCAGCTAGTTGTGTTCTTAGCTCAGTATTTCATGTTTCAGCTCCCTAATAACCTTGAGATAGTTAGTGTTTTCTTCCAGGATCTTACTTGTTGTTTCTGCATTTCTGGTGACAATTCTTTCAAACCTTTTACTCACTCCTGTGATTATTTCCTTAACTAGTGTTTGGATGTTGACCTCATTATTTTGTGCTTCAACCTTTTAGCTGGACTCTTGTCCTGGTTCATTTCTCCAATATTTATTCTTGTTGGTTTAACCATTTTATATAATATGTTACGTGTACTTCTCTCTGTACTTCTCAAATTACTGATAACTTTTGCCTGGATTGACTTGTGTCTAAGTAAGGTAATTAAAGGGTTCACCACTGTGGAAATTGACAGTTATTTCAATATTATTTTAATCCTTGAGTTGGAGCTCAATGGCTTAAAAGCCATTGCATCCCTGTAGGTCTGAGCTTGCATTCTGTGGTCATGAGTAGGAGCATTCCAAGTTGCCCTAATTTCAGGACCCATCTTCCTCAGATGGTAGATAAAGTATGTTATCCAACCCCCCTGTAAGAACCAAAATTCTGGTCTGGCTTCTGTAATTGCTTCTCTGCTGGACATGGGTATTGACAGATTGATACATACCCCCATCCTATTTCTTTCTTTCCTTAGTGGAGCAGGGCTTTGGGGAGGTGGGGTTCCAAGACTCATTGGGGAGTTTGTCCAGAAAAATCAGGTTGGTATAATGTTAGCATCTGCAACTTGGTGGCTTAAAATCATTAAGATACAAAGCAGAACAAATTTTTTAATAATCAGGAACCTAAAAGTAAGAATATAGCAGATAATATTTGGGGCCTTCATGTTGGAAGAAGCTAAGAAGTCTATTTTAGGTATATTCCAAGGAGACTTCAGTACTTCAGTACTTTTTGCCTGAACTGACAGCTAACATGCATATGGGCTGAAAGTATTGTTAGGGAAGATGGTGTCAGGATTGGGACTACAACTAGAAAGCTGTATCAGGAGAGAGTAGCTCCAAAATATGGGAAAAATATATAAATACCACTAACTGTAAACTTCATTGGTCTAATCTAGGACCCATGTCTATTCATATTTAGCATAGAAGCCTGTGTAACCTCTGAGTCCCTGTCAGTCTGAGATCACAGTCCATGGTCACAGCTGGTACATTCTAGGCTGCTCTCATTTCAGGACCAGTCTTCTTTGGGTGGCAGAGTAGGCTGACCCAGCCTCCCTTCTGAGAGTGGTGCAATCTCCACAGTTGAGGGCAAGGTCCTATACAGGTCCACAAGAGGATTTATGATGTTGTTCCTGATGGAGATGACCACTGATGGTGTAGAAAGTCCATTGATGATCATGTTGTTCCTGATGGAGATGACCATTGATGGTGTTAGAGGTCTAGGCCCATCATGTCTGTGTTTAACCCATAATCTTGTCAATAGTAGGCATTATTGCTACTTTAAGAGTTTAATATCTCCAAATCATTATTGCATTGGTTAATTTTAATACCTTAATTAGATATTTAATATATATATTATTTTTGCAGTTGTTTATAACAGGAGTCAAAATAGTCCGTTGTTTATATTTTTGTATATTATTTAAATAACAACCCAATCATGTCTATCCATTGGAAATGATTGACTTGCTTCTTAAATCTTTTTAACCTACAGATTTCCATTACTTTTTTCTTCCTTTCTAGCTATTATTTACTGAGAGAAAAGGTCATTCATCATGCAGAATCTCTTACAACCTGCATTTTAAAAATTTATCACCATGGTACCAGCCATCATTTTCAGTGACTGGAAGTAAGTAGATGTAACAAGCTACATACGATTATGGTTTAGCTTTTCCAGCAAACACACTTATCAGCAGAGTTTTGATATTCCATGAAATTCAGTCTTCATTCCTTAATGATGTTAGTACCTACTAATAGTCATTTTCTTGATCATTTCTTATTTTCAGGAACTGGTACACCTGTGTTCTATATTAATTTAAAATACTTATAGAGTTCTAAGTGCAGTCTCTTTTAGGTGTGATTAATTTTACTGTAAGTTCTGATGATCGTCATTGGATAATAATAATCTTCATTATTTTATTGAAAATATATTTTTTAATTTCTTATGATCTTTATTTATCGGATAGAGACAGTTATAAATTGAGGAGGTGGAAGGGAGTGATAGAGAGAGAGACACACACACACCTGAAACACTCCTTCATCATTCATGAAGTTTTTTTTCTCCTGCAGGTGGGAACAAGGGGCTTGAACTTGGGCCCTTGCACATTGTAACTTGCACTCTTAACCAGGTGTGCCACCTCCTGATTGCTGGAAGAAAATTTCTTATTAGAAATTTATTTATTAAGCATAAATGGGTTCAAAAATAAGAAAAAAGGGAACTATTTAAGTCTTGTGAGAAAATGATAGGGTGCTTCACATATTTTCTCTGTTTTCATTGCTATAGCAAATTTCTGACTATATTTTAGAATGTTTGGAGAGCAAATTTAGTATCCAATATGTTAGGATGTTAGGTAGTCTGAGACATTTATTTCTAAATCCAAATATAACCCTAACCAGACATTGTATTCTACCACATTAAAATAAACATGTTTATTCATATTTTTTACAGAGTTATTTCATACCTTATTGGGTTTACAAGATAATATTGGAAAGAATATTTTCTACAAGCTTTTACAAAAGAACTGCTGATTCCAAATCCCATTTATAGCATCATGGGGGGTAGGTCTAAAGTTATGTATATATAATGTAACAAAAAGCTGAAGATAATGAAAATACTTTGTTTTGTATACAAAGGCAGGGTGATCCACTTATGTACTCGGCATTTAAAAATAGTTCAGTACTAATTTTCACTAATATTCTATGTTGTCTATATGTAAACTCTTTTTTTTTCCCCTTTCTTCCTTTTTTTCTTTCTTCCTTTTTTAATTTTTTTTTAATTTTTTGCCTCCAGAGTTATTGCTGGGGCTTGGTGCATGCACTATGAATCCACTGCTCCTGGAGGCCATCTTTCTTATTTTGCTGCCTTTTTTGTTACCCTTGCTGTTGTTGATGTTATTGTTGACATTGCTGTTGTTATTGTTGTTGGACAGGACAGAGAGAAATTGAGAGAGGAGGGAAAGACAGAGAGGGGGGAGACACCCCTCAGGAAGCGACCCCCCTGCAGGTAGGGAGCAGAGGGTCCCAAACCAGGATCCTTGTGCCAGTCCTTGCACTTAGTGCCAAGTGAGCTTAATGCACTGTGCCACTGCCTGGCCTGCAATATACAAATTCTGTCACATATCTGTAAATTCTGTTTTTCTCTGTACAAGTATTTAGGTAGCAACACAGGGTTTTGGGGTTTTTTTTTTGGGGGGGGTCTCTATTAACAAGCACGTCCTATTACAGATGAAGTTTTTCTTTAAAAGTGAGCAGCAGCATAATGACCTAGAGCGGAGAAACAGATGACAGATAAGGCACTTCAATAAAGTGCTTGAATTTGGTTTATCGTCTGGGACTAGAAAGAAAGTGCATTGGAACCTGCTAATGTCAATTAGCCAAATCTAAAAGATGCTGATTATCTATTCTAGCAGAGACTCTCTGCAAGACCTTGAGTTAACAGCATACAAAGCATGTGGATATTTACAGGCTCTTGAGTCATGCTACAACACATTTACAAAACAATCTTATCTTTTTGCTCGCAGTGAGATTGTATTAGCCATTGTGGAAATAATCATTTTGACAATTCTTGCTTAAATTGAATTTAATTTAGCTAAAAATGGATTTTTGTTTGTTTGTTTTAGTTTTTAATCATCACACTGAGTTAAGAGTTAAGTTACTTACCAGATGATTTGAATTGCAGGCGAAACTTAAGAAATACAGCCAGAGAGGGGAAACAGAAGGTGAAACTTAGACTAGGTATGATATATTGCAGCAAAGCAAAGGACTCTGGGGAAAGCAGAGAGTGGAGAGGTTATGCTGAGGTCCTGCCACACAATGTTGAAAAATGACACAAATGACAGCGAGAGTTTTTTGCAGATACCTATCACAGGGAGATGAGAAATTATACCTATGTGCCAACAACTGTACTATAAACTATTACCCTGCCAATAAAATGAGTAAAAAAGATTAACTTAATTTATAATTAGCAATATTCATTGTAAATTTAATAGACCCTGAACAGAAGATATTGATAAAAGAATCCTTTTATGAAATCTCAGTTTTCTACAAAAGTGCCCACACTATTTTTATATAAAATTACATAAAAAGGAACCTCCAAACTGTTTTCCACAGGAGTTGAAGCAATTTATACTCCTACCAACAGTATCAAAGTGCTCTTCTGCCATCATGTCCTCTCCAGAATTTGTAGTTTCTGTCTATTCTAATATATAGTATTCTTACAGCTATAAAGTACTCTTCCATTGTTGTTTTTATTTGCATTTGTCTAGTAATCATTGACTTTGAACATTTGCTCATATGTCTGTTGGACATCTGTAATTTTCTTTAGTAAAAAATTTAAAGAAATTTTCTTTAGTAAAAACTCTAGCCATTTTCTCTCCCAAAGTGAAAAAGGAATAGCAAATATTTGAAAAATAACATTTCATCTTAAAAGAATCTATAACAGTTCAAAAGACTTCCTGGGTTTCTGCCTCTACTTTATCAGATTGAACTGTTGAGATGAACCAATCAGACTTTAGTGCCTTGTTTTCTTATTCTGTAGGAGACAAGTTCTCCAACAGCTTGAACTTCTGTGACACACACACACACACACACACACACACACACACACACACACACACACACACACACACACACACACACACATTGTCGTTATAGTGACCACAGTGTCTGGGACACCCTAAGACTCCATGAACACAAGTCTTATCAAGGCTTCTTTTCTATGGATGCACATGGAAACTACATGACTGAGTCACTGGTGGGTGAACATGTTACTATCATTAATGTATATCTGAAGTGTTTGGTAAACTAAAATGAGGTTTAACTGAGTTACATTTCTAATACTCAGGAATTGACTGGGGCACAGTGGTTATGTCCATTACCTGCAAAATAATCAGCATAGCTATTTTATAACTTACATGTTCTTATTATTTTCTATTAATTAGATTTTATAATTTCCCTCATGTGCAAATGGCTTGTAAGTAGCAGAGGCAGGACTTAAGGTCTCTTATATTTCTAGCTCACTTTTATGTGCCATTTTATCTCCTCTGTGGTTAGTGGAGGAGAGTTTTTATTTTGAGTTAATATAGACTAGGAATTAAAAGGGCTAAAACACTTTCAATGAAATCAAAGGTATTTGAAAAGTAAGAATTATATTGAAGAGAAATAGAAAGGAATTCAAATAAATGCTTAAGAATATGATTAGAGACACCTTCCAGGCATGTAGTTTTAGAATAGTATTAGTCGTGTTTTGCTATCTCCAATCAGCTAAAAAAAAAGCAATAAAAATCACCTGGAAACTCAACAAAATATGACCAGAATCTCTTCAAAAACTCATCGAATCACAGGTGAGAACAAACACCTGTGGCTCGTGGGCAGCGGGGGGGGGGGGGGGTGAGAGAGTGATTCCCAGGTTTTAGGAATGACTGTTAAGAGGAAAGAAAGAAAGAAAAAAAGAAAATTACCCGGAGCCAGGTGGTGGCGCAGCGGTTAAGCACACATGGTGGAATGCGCAGGGACCAGCATCCGGATCCTGGTTCCAGCCCCTGGCTCCCCACCTGCAGGGGGAAAGCTTTGCAAGTGGTGAAGCAGGGTTGCAGATGTGTGTGTGTGTGTCTCTCTCTCTCTGTATATCACTCTCCCCTATCAATTTCTGGCTGTCTCTATCAAAAAAATAAATAAATAGCGAAAAAAAAAATTACCTAAGCTTAAAAGGAGTGGCTTGTGGCCAGAAAGGCAGTGAGTGAGAGATTCCTAGGATTCAAAACTGATGCAGCCTCTTTGGAAGACTATATTAACAGTCCTTAAACAAATAAAAATAGAATTGCTTTATGACCCAGCAATATCACTGTTAGGCATTTATTCACTGGACACTCAAAAACACTAATTAAGAGGGACATATGCACCCCTGTGTCCATAGCTGCATTATCCACAATAGCCAAAGCACTTTACACTAAAAGGAAGCAGCCTAAATACCCATCAATGTTATGGTATATATATACATTTTCCATGGAATATTACTTCACAATAAAAAAGGTGATATTGTGTCCTTTGGGACAAAATGGATGGAACTGGAGGTGACTATGCTTAGTGATGAAAGACAACTACCAGATGGTTACACTCAGATGTGGAATATAGAGATCTGACCTATATGAACTTGCCAAACAAAAAAAATCCAAACAAAACAGAAGCAAGCAAACTATTAGTAAGACTTCTGAAAATTATGGACATCATTTTTGGGAGGTTGGAAGGTGGGTGTGGTTTGGAACTATACTTTGTAATCTTACAATCTTGTAGTGAACTAATAATACCAAAAAAGAAATTTAAATGTGCTCAGACCTAATAAAATCTAGTCTTAGCAAATCTGGTCTTTATTATATGGTCAGATTAGTGCTTATTACACAGAAGTATCAGCATAATAGTGGCTTATTATAGTGATGACACTATAAGAAAAATTGAAGTATTTTCAGCACATTCATTTTTGTATAAGTAAAACAAAAGTATCCTGATGTGGGTGAACTATTGGATGACTAGACTTGCTAAATAGTATAGGATTAAAAGAACTTTTAGGGTTTTTTTTTAATGTTCAGGAAGTAAATCATCTTAGAAATGTCTGGGTTACTCTGTTTTTCATTCTGGTGCAGTAAAGTTTTCCCTTTCATAGAGGAATTAATAGATGATAGAAAAATCATAATAATAAATCAATTTGTAAAGACTGTTTTGTTTTCTAATATAACTCCATCACTTACAAAGAATTGACAAATTCAAGAATTATATGGGTGAATAACTTTCACTAAGCTAACATATCATTTCAATTAACAGAATCTGGTTTTATAGAGTATACTATTATAAAGATTACAGAACTGGAAACACATTATTCAAATGAGCCTAGAAAGATTTTAATCTTTGCTCTTTATAAGACACTCTACTTGGGTTAAGAAGTTAGGAACATAATCACAGTTGAGATAGCTCAGCTGGGGTTATCTGCTTTGCCAGGAGCTTGACCCAGGTTTGAGTCCCAGCTTCCATCACATGAGAGAAAGCTTTGGTTTCATGCATGGTATTCTCTATCTGTCTGTCTATCTATCTGTCTATCTGTCTGTCTATCTATCTATCTATCATCTATCTGCAAATGTCACCCAGGGCGAGTAAAGACCTAAAGAAGATGAAGAAAGAAAAGTTACATTATATATATATTACAAAATTAAAGTGCCAACTAAACTCAAAAAACCATTTTGTAGGAGGAATCAGGAGACAGATCAGTGAATAGAGTTCAGATTTTGCATTGCTCAAAGATCTGGCTAGTGTGGTTAGTCACCACACAGAAGCACCAAGCAAAGGCAAACATCAAAGATGTGGTGGGAACAGTGCTGTGCTCTCTCTCTCTCTCTCTCTCTCTCTCTCTCTCTCTCTCTCTCTCTCTCTCCTCTCTCTCTCTCTCTCTTTTTCTCTCTCTCTCTCCCTTTCTCTCTCCCCCCTCTCTCTCCCTCCTTCTACTCTCCTTTTCTCTTTCCCTCCTGATCTCCCTCTCCTTTCCTTTTTTTAACCAGACCACTGCTCAGCTGGTTCATGGCTGTGTGAGGGACTGAACCTGGGACTTTGGAGCCTCAGACATGACAGTCTCTATGCATAATCATTATGTTATCTACACTGCTCCCATTTCCTTCTCCTACTCCCTCTCTCTCCTTCCCTGTCTTCCTCTCCTTTCTCTTTCCCTTTCCCTCTCCCTCCTCCTCCCTCTCTCTCTATTCCTTTCTCTCTCCCTTCCCTTCTCCCTCTCCCACTCCCTACTACTCTCCCCTACTCCTCTCTTTCTCCCTTTCTCTGCCACCTTCTATCTCCCTCCCTCTCCCTCTACCTCTGTCTCTCCTATCAATCTTGCTCCCTCTCTATCTCTTACCTTCTATCTGGAAAAAAGCCTCTAGGAGTGATTGGGTCATGTAGCCAGGCAGGTACAAAACACTAGTGAAAGTCCTATAACCAAAAGGAGAAAAAAAAAAAAAAGTAACCATTGTAGGGGACCAGGTCAGGAGAGAGATGGTGGAAAATCTTTTCTGACACAAACCTCATAGTAAAATCTTTGAATCAGCTATCAGAGGACAGATCCTCTGTGGCACATCTATGCAGCTTCCAGAGGCAAAACCTCCATGTCCTATGTGCTGTGGTGACATGTGCTGCTGAAACAGCTTTCAATGTGCTACGTGCTGAAGCTCACAAGATCTCTGAGGTACGTGCAGTAAAGGACACCATCATCTCTGACCTTCTCTCAGTCTAAATTAGGGAATTAGAAAATGTCTCAAGTCCATAAGACAAATAATTACATAATTGGGTGAAGGATCCAAAGTCATGGGGAAGGTTGCCAAAATTTGATTACATATTTATGTAATATTTAAATATTATAATATTTATTAGGGCCATATATATGTGTAATACCCACCATCCATGGAGCTTTCCTAGTGCTGTTCATGATGTTTCCATATGGAACTGGAGTTCGAACCCAGAATTTCAATCATAGCAAAGTCTATGATCTACCACAGGAATTATATCCTGACCCCAAATCAAATTCTTTTTAATATTTTTATTTATTTTCCCTTTTTGTTGTGGGAAATTCATCTCTCATAAGATACAATTTAATATCAGCTACATAAAAGTTAATGTTAAGATACTATTAAAGCATGAAGTAGGGGACTTCCAGAGGTGTGGCTATGAAGTAGCAGCAAACTCGTTCTTGATCTCACCCTTCAACTAGGAAAAGCAATGAAAATCACCTGAAAACTCAAGAAAATAAGACCAGGATTTCTTTAGAAACTCAGCAAGCTACAGATGAGAAGATAGATACATGTGTGGTTCATGGACATAAGAGGGTTAAAAGGGAGATAATCCCAGGACTAGAAGGCCAAACTCAAGGACAGCTGGCACCAGACTGGGAGCTTGGCAGCTGAGGCTCACCACTTCTTGGTCTGAGTCAAAGAAATAACTGGAGAGAGAGAGAGAGAGAGAGAGAGAGAGAGGAGAGAGAGGAAAACCACATAAGCCACAGGGAGTACAAACACATGTGGCTTATGGATGGAAGGAAGGCGATGGTGTGATTCCCAAGACTAAAAACTGGTGCTCAGTGACAGCAGGCACCAAAATGGGAGCTTGGTGGCTGAGCTACACCACTTCCAGGTCTGAGTTTAAGCAGCAAAGAACTGTTAAAAAGAAAAGAAAAAAAAAAATCACATAATGACTCAGCAATTTACAACTGTGACTTCTTAAGTTCCCAATGCAGTTACCCCACAGAGGCTAGAACAGCAGCAGCAGGGTGGCCCTATATTGATGTCAGGGACATCAATGTTAGGGACTCAGGATAAAATCTCTCCTCTCCAACTAAACAGGGAAATTCAACACCTTAAACACTTTGCCTCCTCCTGGTACAATAACCAAAGCAACACTAAATGCAGAAAATGAGAAATAAAGACAGCAATGACAGAATCCCCCAATAACCAAACAGGCACAGATCTAGGAAAAAAAAAGAGTTCAGAAAACTCACTATGAAATAAATTCAGGAAAATAAAGTTAAGATTCAAGAACTCAGCAATCAATTTACTAAAAAATCACAAAGTACAGGAAAAACAAAGCAAAAATTCCAAACAGAACTGCAGGGCTTAAAGGGCACTGAATACAGCTCAGGTTGAGGTAAGAGGCCTCAGAAATAGACCAGGTGGAGGAGAGAATATCAACACTAGAAGATACACTTTGAATTTAAATCTCTTGGAGAGGACAGGCTTGGGAAAAATGAAGCACTTCTCAACAAAATAGCAGACTTCATCAGAAAGATGAATATTCTAGTTATGGGGGGGGGGGGTCCTTGAGGGAAAAGAGAGGTAAAAGGGAATAGAGAACATATTCAAAGAAATTTTAGCAGAAATTTTGCCTTATCTTAGCAGTGTACAAAATATAGAAATCCAAGGAAATGAACACACATCTAAATTCTTGAATCCAAAACAGCACACACAAAGACACATCATTGTAAAACTATCAAAGCTAGAAACAAGGAAAAAATATTGCAGTCTGTGAGGGGAAGGAAGAAAGCCACATACAGAAGCAGGACCATCAGCCTTTCATCAGATTTCTCATCACAAACCCTAGAGGCAAGGAGGGAGTGGAATGGCATAATCAATGTATTAAAAGATAAGAATTTCCAGCCATGAATTCTGTACCCTGCTATATTATTCTTCAGATATGACAGAGAAATAAAGATCTTTTCAAACATTCAGAAACTAAAGGGATTTTCCACTACCAACCCTGCTTTGCAAGAATTACTGAGAAGGAGTCTGACATGAAAAGAAGCAAAGGAATTCCAACTCTAAATGAGATGATCAGTATTAGAACAGAACCAGGATACAACAACAGCTATGTTCATAGCTGCCTTATTCACAGTAGCCCAAGAGTGGAAGCAGCGTAACTTCTCATCAACAGATGACTGGCTAAAGAAGTTATGGGATATATAGTCTATAAATATTACTATGCAATCAAAAAAAGATAATTTTGTGTCCTTTGGGACAAAATGGATGTAACTGGAAGTGCTTATGCTTAGTGAAATAAGAGATGGAAGCCACCTACCAGATGGTTTCACTCATATGTAGAATCTAGAGTGCTGATTTACATGAATTTGCCAAAAACAAATAAACCCCAGAAAATACAAACAAAAGAAGCAAGCAAACTGCTTATAAGACTTGTGAAAACTCTGGTGGTTATCTTTGGGAGGTTGGAAGGCAGGGATACAGAACCTTGGTGGTGAGTGTTGTGTGGAACCATAAATTACAACAAACTATTTATGACAAATAAAATATAAGCATATTATTAGATAAAATTTAATATTAATAAGATATAAGTTAACATATTTAAAATATACTCCTATTGCCTGTTGGCCCATTTGTCCAATCTTTTTACCTACTTACCAAGTAATCTCACATTACCATTAAAAATGGTGAAGGGGAGTCAGGCAATAGTGCAGCAGGTTAAGGACACGTGACATGAAGTGCAAGGACCAGTCTAAGGATCCAGGTTTCAGCCCCTGGATCCCCACCTGCATGGGAGTCACTTCACAGGTATGCAGGTATCTGTCTTTCTCTCACCCTCTGTCTTCCCCTCCTCTCTCCATTTCTCTCGGTCCTATCCAACAATAACGACAACAATAATAACTACAACAAGGGCAACAAAAGGGAATAAATAAAATAAATATTAAAAAATAAAAATTGTGATGTAGGGAACTCTAAAAGATCATTCCCCCACTAAAGCAATGATTAAGTTATGTGTGAACATTGGAGATCATTTGAAATACAGTCCTGTGTACATGTATATATAATAGTTTGTATGTATAATAATATAAATATTACTTATATCTCCTCACCTCGAATAGTGGAGGAAAAATAAAATTTAAACATGGGAGAAAAATAAATCAGAAATAATAACAGACTGATGAAATAAATTATTTATGTTAATAGTTTTCAAATTATTGTGTTAAATGACCTAAAACATCAGGAAGTGAACCAAAGAAATTAGAAAGTCAGAGGGGGTTCCCAGAAGATGGCGGACTGAGAAGCTGCTAGTGGCTTGAGCTCTGACCACATTTCCTGGAAATGGTAGGATTTTCTGCCTTTAGTGGGCCAGTCAATAAGGGGTCCTAGCGGTGACACCAAGGAGGTGACTATAACTTAATTTGGGTGAAAAAAAAAGAGTAGAAAAAAAGGGAAAATATTTTTTTCTTTCTTTTAAATTATTAAGCACACTTCCTCCCCCTCCCCCCCATAATCAGTCCCTGGGGACCAGCTCCTAGCAAGCTCCCCTGCTGAGCCTCTTTCTTTACCAAAATTCCTGTCCAACCAGGGAGTATCATTCATTCTAAGTCTATACCCTTCTGAAACCTCTGGCCTTTTTTCTTTCTAAGTAGCCAAGCCCCCCACCTCACCCCACATATTTAATTAAATAATTAAAAATAAATAAATAAATAAACTCTTTCTTTTCACCGCTCTTTTATGACTGTTCTTTTTCTTATCTTTTTCTTTTTTTTCTCTCTCTTTTTTTTATTTTTCTCATTCTTGTCATCCTTTCTTCCTTAATCCTACAGCTTCCAAAGGCACAGGCCCCATCCCCTACACCACCAAACTGTGCTTTTTTGAATTCACTGATACACATTTGGGAATTATTTTGGGGAAGAATTCTGACTCAGAGTTAAACTCTCACTGCGAGTATCTATGCTCAACTTCCCTTCCTCCTTTTGCTACCCCTAGAATATACAGTGGATAGTACATTTGCATAACTGTCTATTTCAGCTATCCTTGTCTAGTCCTGAGGTTTGTTTTTTTTTCTCTTTCTTAACAATCAGCTGAAACAAAAATCAACTCCAAATATCAAAGACCTAGATGTAAGACCAGAAACAATCAAATACTTAGAGGAAAACATTGGTAAAACAGTTTCCCACCTACACCTCAAGGACATCTTTGATGAATCAAACCCAATTGCAAGGAAGACTAAAGCAGAAACAAACCAATGGGACTACATCAAATTGAAAAGCTTCTGCACGTCCAAAGAAACTATTAAACAAACAAAGAGACCCCTCAAAGAATGGGATAAGATCTTCACATGCCATACATCAGACAAGAAACTAATCACCAAAATATATAAAGAGCTCAGCAAACTCAGCACAAAAAAAGCAAATGACCCCATCCAAAAATGGGCAGAGGATATGAACAAAACATTCACTACAAAGGAGATCCAAAAGGCTAACAAACATATGAAAAACTGTTCTAGGTCACTGATTGTCAGAGAAATGCAAATTAAGGCAACACTAAGATACCACCTCACTCCTGTAAGAATGGCATACATCAAAAAGGACAGCAGCAACAAATGCTGGAGAGGGTATGGGGACAGAGGAACCCTTTTACATTGCTGGTGGGAATGTAAATTGGTACAGCCTCTGTGGAGAGCAGTCTGGAAAACTCTCAGAAGGCTAGACATGGACCTTCCATATGATCCAGTAATTCCTCTCCTGGGCTTATACCCCAAGGACTCCATAACACCCAACCAAAAAGAGGTGTGTACTCCTATGTTCATAGCAGCACAATTCATAATAGCTAGCTAAAACCTGGAAGCAACCCAGGTGCCCAACACCAGATGAGTGGCTGAGAAAGCTGTGGTATATATACACAATGGAATACTATGCAGCTATCAATAACAATGAACCCACCTTCTCTGACCCATCTTGGACAGAGCTAGAAGGAATTATGTTAAGTGAGCTAAGTCAGAAAGAGAAAGATGAGTATGGGATGATCCCACTCATCAACAGAAGTTGAGGAAGAAGATCTGAAAGGGAAACTAAAAGCAGGACCTGACCAAATTGTAAGTAGGGCACCAAAGTAAAAACCCAGTGGTGAGGGGTAGACATGCAGCTTCCTGGGCCAGTGGGGGGTGGGAGTGGGTGGGAGGGATGGGTCACAGTCTTTTGGTGGTGGGAATGGTGTTTATGTACACTCCTAATAAAATGTAGACATATAAATCACTAGTTAATTAATATGAGAGGGGGAAAATTAATTGTATGTATCTAAGTTTTTCAAAACACAAACTGAATCTTTTCAATATATAGGCTGTGTAATTGATATGCAGACTCTCTCAAAAGCCTAGACCAAGTAGATTAGAAGCATCCAATAGCACAGCTATATACAAGATACTGGGTACTGTACAGCAAACCCTAACAAAAGGACTTTTCAAAGTTAACCCAATTACTGATTAATGTGATGAAAACATTAACTATCGATTGTCTTTTTGAACCCTAAAACAGCAGGAACCTCACATCTCCACTGTAGAGCCTCTACTTCCCCCAGTCCTGGAACCATTGGATAGGGCCCACTTTCCCGTAAGCCTCTCCCAATCCATATCAAATAATATTGCATCTGCCGATCACAACCTAACCAATGCAATGATTACCACCTCAACATGCTTCACTTCAGACTGTGTCCAGAAACTTCAGGTGTGGAATGACAACCCTTCAGCTTCATTACTTGGGTGAGACCTTTACTTTCATAGTATACTCTAATTCCATCTCAGGTGGTTCACTTTCTAACAAAGTCCCAAAACCTAGATATACACCAATTTCTGTGTGAGAGAGCATATGTTCACACGTATCTATAAACTACTGCAAAATATATACCTGAAAGCAGAAGTACACTAGAGTTTGCAGTGAGTACCCCCCTAACACTTCCTCTCCACTATTCCAAGCTTTGGGTCCATGATTGCTCAACAATTTGTTTGCTTCGTATGTTAACTCTCTTTTCAATCACCAGGTTCCAGATGTCATCAGTATGCCGGCCATGCTTCCCTGGACTGAAGACCCCACCAATTTGTCCTGGAGCTCCACTTCCCCAGAGACCCACCCTACTGGGGAAAGAGAGAGGCAGACTGGGAGTATGGACCGACCAGTCATCGTCCATGTTCATCAGGGAAGCAATTACAGAAGCCACACCTTCTACCTTCTGCAACCCACAATGACCCTGGGTCCATGCTCCCAGAGGGATAGAGAATGGGAAAGCTATCAGGGGAGGGGGTGGGATATGGAGATTGAGTGGTGGGAATTGTGTGGAACTGTGCCCCTCCTACCCTATGGTTTTGTTAATTAATCCTTTCTTAAATAAAAAAAAAAAAAGAAATTAGAAAGTCAAGCAATGACTATACACTTCTGAGAAATACTAGCAAACATTTCTGTGTATAAAAATAAAGAAAATGCTATCTGTACATGCTTACAACCTGTCATGCTATGTTTTAAATATGGAATTTTGAAAACTAAGCTATATTGCAAAAAAAATTAGAATTTAATGGTTATCGTGAAGATTACTGTGGGTGGAAATATTAAAGTTAGGGAATGAGACACTTTTTTGATATATGCAAATTAAGCATGAGGCCAATATAAACAACAGTGATTATTTTCCAAAGGATTAAAAGAATAAGAAGAAGCTATACAAATATTCAGGACTGAAACCCATAGCAGGCAAGTAGGCATGAAATTAATAATTATTTTAAAATGCAAGCATATTAAATTCATTTTAAATCCTGGCATTAATAAGGAAAGCAGGTGAGTGCATTTTCCACAATTAAGTAGTAACAGAGAATTTGTAAAATACCTATTAATTAAATATAGCAAGGTGAATATTTTTAAATGAACATTAAAAAACCATTAATTTTAGATAAAGTTATTCTAATAGGATAAGGAAATTATCTCACTAATTTGACAAAGAAATTCACTTTAAAGTGGCAGCATAAGGTAGAACAAGGAATGCAATTAGGAAAAATAGAGATGGTTCACTTCTTTCAGCCAGTGTGCAAGGCTATTCTGAAAATTACTTCTATTCACAGGGCTAGGATTCAGATTTAGAAATAAATTGAATAATAAAGTGGCAAAGAATATGTATCACCTTATAGTGAATAGAATTTATCATTTACAGTTAGATCAACTGTCCTGTCACAGGAATGAGGTCCTTAGAATCCTGTGAAGTCTGCTTTTTAGGGTATTACATAGAACGTCCGTTTTTCAGACAGTGTCCTCAGACATCACAGAGACAGTCCTAGGAAGTTCTTACTTTCCAAATAAGAACTGTATCTACAGACCAGCTATATGTTTTCTTTTTTTTTTGAAGTCTGCTGTTCAAAATTCTAAAAAGACTTCTCAACCAAAAATTTAAATACCTAATTATGACTTACTTAAAGCTTCTCCTAAATACCTTTCACCTTTCACACCCTGGAAGGGTACCAGGAAAGATAAATGTTGAAGGCCCATTGGGTAAAGGATTTCAGATGGAACTTTAGGCCCAAGAGAGGAAGGTATTTATACTGAAAATGAGACATTTTTTTTTATTAACAGGAAATTTACTCTTTTTAATTTTTTTAATTTGTTCATAAAATAAAAAATATCAACAAGTCCATAGGATAAGAGGGGTGCAAATTCCACATAATTCCCACTACCAGAACTCTGTACCCCAACCCCTCCCTTGAAAGCTTTCCTATTCTTTATCTGTCTGGGAGTACAGACCCAGGGTAATTATGGGCTGCAGAAGGTGGAAGATCTGGCTTCTGTAATTGCTTCTCTGCTGGACATGTTCAATCCATACCCCCAGCCTGTTTCTATCTTTTGATAGTGGGTGAGGGCTCTGGAGAGGTGGGGTTCTAGGACACATTGGTGAGATTATCTGTCTACCCAGGGAAGGCAGGTTGGCATCATGGTAGCATCTGCAACTTGGTGGCTGAAAAGTATTAAGATATAAAGCAGAACAACTTGTTTAATAATCAGGAAACTAAAGGCAGAAGTATAGCAGATGAGATTTGGGGGCTGCGTTTTGGAAAAAGCTAGTAGGTCTATTTTAAGTATATTCCAAGGGGCCCATAACTTTACTTGTTTTTGCCTGAGCCTGACAGCTAACATGCAGGTGGACTAAAGATAATTGTCTGAGGAGATGGTGTCACAGCTGGAAATAGGACTAGAAAGCTGGATCAGAGAGTAACTCCCAAATATGGGAGAAGTATATAAATATGATTAACTGAAAGTTAATCAGTGTAGGAGCCTGTGTAACCTTTGCATCCATGTAGGACTGAGCTTGTATTTGAGAAATGATTTTATTTATTTATTTATTTATTTATGGATAGAGACAAAGAGAAATTGAGAGGGGAAAGATAGAGAGATGCCTGCAGTACTGCTTCACCACTCCTGAAACGTCCCTCTGCAGGTAGGAAGCAGGGAATTGCACCTAGGTCCTTGTGCACTATATTTTGTGAGATTAACCAGGTGAGCCATCACCTGGCCCCCAAATTTTTATAGTTAAGATTATGCCTCATATCAAACTAATTTGCTGTTTCTATGGAGATGAATTTGATAAAAAAATGTCTCTCATTTTTTCTGTGAAATATCAATTTAAATGCATCATCCCAAAAGTCTTCCATATGTCACTTTCCCTGAAACACAGTCTATGTTATTCATTCTTCACATAAAACCATACTTCACAGAATATGTCCATGTCAAATTTGAGATGATAGCACCCAGTATTTATACTGAGTGTACCTGTGCTATTATTTTTTTTTATTGAGGGGGTTAAGGCTTAACAGAGCAGTCATTGCAATATGCATACAATTTCAGACCCCCAAAGTTTTGTCCCTCTCCCCCACCTCCATCTCCCTCCCCAGAGTCCTTCGTTTTGGTCCAGTCCATGTCCAGTCCATTCGTCACTCTGTGCTCTTCCTCTTCATTTCTACTGTTGTACCCAGAAGTTCAGGCCCCGATCTCTCGCAAAGAAGACCAGAATCACATGCAATAGCAAGAGCCTTTATTATCAAGCTTAAGCTTGGGCCGCTGACACCCTTCCAAGCAAAGGGAGAGTCTGTGACCTCGATCACTTCTCATCCCACCTTTTCATAGTTATCACAGGGTGGGCACAGGTGGAAATATCCACATGAAACAAGGAACAATTGGCCTTGAGTCAACAGCTGCTCTCAATATTTGGTCCCCCCCTTCAACCCCTCATTCCCCCTTTGTCTTTTTGTAACTTTTAGGGCCCAATCTTGGGCCAATTTCTGTTTCTGACCACTGTCCTGGTCCATGAGGAGCAGTACTAGCAGGAACGAAGATTAAAGTCACCAGGAGAGGAAGAATCTACAGTCACGAGCAGATCAACCGGAGCTTGAGCGGGTATTTGGGAACAGACTTGAGTTGCCATCTGGTCTTGAACTCCTCCATCTCCTCTGCATGGACATGGGAGTGGTGGATCCACGAGCCATTACCATCCACCTTCAGGGCTGTGGGGGTGGCTAAAATGACAGTATACGGTCCTTTCCACCGGGGCTCGAGTGTCTCTTTTTGGTGGCATTTTACCAGGACTGAGTTTCCAGGCTAGAAGGGTTGAGGGTTTGGAGGGGGTGCAGCTTCATATATTGCTCAGTCTTGGCCACACACACTTTTGGACTTGAGCTATTATCTGTAAGGATGTAAGCAAATTCTGATCATTAATATCAGTGAGCAAGTCTGATCTCAAGGCTGGGATTATGGGAGGGGGATGACCGAACATGATTTTAAATGGGGTCAGCTTTGCAGTATAGGAGGTATTTCTTATTCTATAAAGGGCAAAGGGTTAGAGAGTTACCCAGTCTACACCAGTCTCCATAGTTAATTTTGTTAAGGTCTCTTTTAGAGTTCTATTCATCCTTTCTACTTGTCCTGAGCTATGGGGCCTATAGGCACAATGTAATTTCCATTTTGCCTAAAGGATGCCCACTAAGTTCTGGGTTATCTGGGAAGCGAAGGCTGGGATACCATCTGAACTTAATTGAAGGGGCATACCAGGCCTGGGAAAAAATCTCTTCAAGTAGTTTCTTCACCACTATCTGGGCCATCTCCCTTTTGGTAGGGAACGCCTCAGTCCATCCTGAAAAGGTGTCTACAAACACTAACATATTTACACCCATATTTTCCAGGTTTTACCTCAGTGAAGTCTATCTCCCAGTAGGCACCTGGTCTGGTTCCTTTCTGACGCACCCCAGGAGTTCTAGACTGGTTGCTAGCCTTTACAAACCTGCAGGCTTTGCATTCTGCAACTATTTCCTTAATCATTTGGTTCTTTTTATTTATTTATTTATTCCCTTTTGTTGCCCTTGTTGTTTTATTGTTGTAGTTATTATTGTTGTTGTCATTGTTGGATAGGACAGAGAGAAATGGAGAGAGGAGGGGAAGACAGAGAGGAGGAGAGAAAGATAGACACCTGCAGACCTGCTTCACCGCTTGGGAAGCGACTCCCCTGCAGGTGGGGAGCCAGGGTTCGAACCGGGATCCTTATGCCAGTCCTTGTGCTTTGCACCACTTGCGCTTAACCCGCTGCACTATAGCCCGACTCCCAATCATTTCGTTCTTGTTGTAAATTCTCAGGTTGACTTTTTGTAAAAGTTGTCATTTTTCTTCGTCCCAGGTGGGAAGTTCTGTGTATATGCTGTAGTAGTTGTTTAGCCATGGCTTGGGGCAAGATGAGTTTACCATCAGCTGTTACCCACCAATTACCGCACTTGTCAGCGAAAGGTAACTTTTTTATCTGGAGCTCTTCATCTGATGTATATTCTGGCTCATCAGGCAGGATGGGTTCTCCAGGGTTTGGCAGACAAAGGGCTAATTTATCAGTTCTTTCCAATGCAGCTTGTCTGGCTGTGGCATCCGCTAGGCGGTTGCCCCGTGTCACATGATCTTCTCCCTTTTGGTGTCTAGGGCAGTGTATTATAGCCACTTCATCTGGCATCCAGATAGCCTCTAATAAGTCCAGTATTTCTTGCTGGTTTTTAATAGCTTTACCTTCAGCTGTGAATAGTTGCCTTTCTCAATATATAGCCCCATGGATGTGGGCTGTGGCAAAAGCATAGCGGCTATCGGTGTAGATGTTAAGTCTTTCCCTTTTCCTAGGTTGAGGGCTTTTGTGAGGGCAATTAATTCACCTTTTTGGGCTGAAGTCCCTGCGGGCAGGGCAGCTGCCCACACCGTCTCTTGTTCAGTAATTACCGTGGCTCCAGCATACCTTACCCCATCCCTGATGAGGCTGTTCCTATCCATATACCAGTTCACCCCTGCTCCCTCCAAAGGCTGGTCCCTCAGGTCTTCCCAGAGGCTAGATGCACAGCTCATAATCCCAGAGCAGCCATGCAAGGGAGTGTTCAATTTGGGGTCAGGAAGCAAGGCAGCTGGGTTCAAGGACACTTCATCAGTCAAATTCAAGGCAAGGATAAGAACTGCAAGGAGCTGGTGGTCACAACCACTGGTCCTCGAGGCCGGAAAGCAATGGTTGCTCCCATCCCAGAAAGCAGGTCTCTCCCAAGAAGGGGGCAGGGGCATTCAGGAGCAAGAATAAAAGAATGAGATACCTGTCCCTTCTCTAAGTGCACAGTCCTCTAGGTGGTCTAGGAATATTGTTTCATGCCAGTTGCTCCTTGTACCCAGGTCTTTTGTTTGGATAGCTTTCCCATAGACTGGGCCAACACCGAATGCTGAGCCACCGCATCCACCAAAAAGCCAAGAAGTTCCCCCCCCTCTATTAAAGTTACCCTGGGTTCGGGGAGGGGACCCGAACCCTGTCATCCCTAGTCACCCAGTTCTAGGATTTTTGTCTCAGTGTCTTTTTGTCTCCCTTTTCTTCTCGGACACTCTCTGGCCCAGTGTCCCATTTCCCTGCAATATGCACGCTGATTTTCAAGGAGCTTCTTTTTTCCCTCCCCGTATGGACCTCTGCTTTTTTCATACCTTTGGGGAGGATGGACCTCTTGGACTTTCCACCAAGGGCATTCTGCAGCAGCTGTCAACAATACCTTAGTGAGGTTGCAAGTCTGTCGCTCATTAGCTGCTGTCATTGTCCGCAATAGGCATTCCTCAGTTATTTCTCAGTTAACAACTTTCTCCGCTACTGCTAATAGTTCCTGTAAAGACTTATCTGCTGTATCAGTGGTAGCTTGGTTTACAAAGGCCATTATTACTGACTTATTCCCTGGAGCTTCTGGATCTAGGGGAGTGAACATTCGATATGCCTCCATAATTCTAAGAAAGCAGCTGAGGAAGATCAGCATCTATCAGGGATGGGTTTAAGATAGGGTTCCCATTTGTCCCAGGCACAAGCTGCTGGCAGTCATCCCAGGTTAGCTGATGGGTAAAAACAACAGACTAATAAATTAATGAATGCTGCTGGTTTTTCTGAAAACATAGGGTTCTGCATTTTCCAATTATAAAGGTCATTAGTGGAAAATGGACAATATAAAGCAAGAACGGTGGGTCTCGAACCCTATGGAGGAAGAAAAAGCTCTATCCAAGAGGCAGGGCTCTCCATCAGATCCTGCCAAGCAAAGATCTAAGAATCCTGGTCCAGGTGTCCTGGATGTCCCAAGATGACATCCTTGGTGGCACAGATAGCAGGCAGATCCCCAGGCTCCCTCTGGGGGCCAACTGGCAAAGAAGGCGGGCCACCCACCTTTGCAACAAGTGATCATCCTGTCCTGTTTCACGACCTCTAGACCCAACTCATGAGCTCCATATCTGAATTTTCCAAAATGACCCAGGACCATAGTCAGAGGAGTCGAAATAGCCTGACTCCTGATTTTGGAGTTAAACACAAAACTGACAGAGACAACACCCATAAGAAATATGCAGAAGCAACACACACAAAAGACAACATACTCAAAGAAAATTCCAGCGGCCCAGCCACCAACACTCTGAACCAACAGATGGGAGGACACCCTCTCACACTGCTTCCCTACAGATGGGAGGACAGCCTCTCGCTCCCCCTTCCCTACAGATGTGGGAACAGCCTCTCACGCCACTCCCCTACAGATGGGAGAACAGCCTTTCACTGCTTCATGGGAGCGACCCACTCTCCCCTTCCAAATTTGCGAGGGGGATCCAATCCCCTACAGCAGGGCCTGAGAAGTCTCCCAGGACCCTGGACCCAGAGCTGCCCAGCCCATCTGCCTTCAACTCCAAGGGTCTCTCGCTACAGACTGGTCCTGAAGGCTCAGTGAAGCTGGCGTTCTTCTAGTGAGATGGGGATCCCAGCCGAGACCCCATATGTTGTACCCAGAAATTCGAGGCCCGATCTCTCGCAAAGAAGACCAGAATCACATGCAATAGCAAGAGCCTTTATTAATAAGCTTAGGCTTGGGCCGCTGACACCCTTCCAAGCAAAAGGAGAATCTGTGACCTCGATCACATCTCCTCCCACCTTTTTATAGTTATCACAGGGTGGGCACAGGTGGAAATATCCACACGAAACAAGGAACAATGGCCTTGAGCCAACAGCTGCTCTCAATATTTGGTGCCCCCCTCCAACCCCACACCTACTTTACATAATAAAGTCTCACTAACAAGTGAAATCATTTATTCTTTTAAAAAATATTTTTATTTGGGACTGAAAGGTGGCGCACCTAGTTGAGTGGACATGTTACAATGCATGAGGACCTGGTTTGAGCCCCTGGTCCCCACCTGCAGGGGGAAAGCTTTGTGAGTGGTGAAGCAGGGCTGCAGGTGTCTCTCTGTCTCTCTCCCTCTCTACCCTCCTTCCCTCTTGATTCCTGGCTGTCTTTATCCAATAAATAAAGAGAAGATTCTTTTTTAATTTTATATTTGTTTATTTGGATGGAAATAGAGAAGGAGAATAAAAGAGACAGTATGTGCAGTATTGTCTCATTACTCATGAAGCTACCCCCACCACTTGCAGGTGGGCACCAGGGGCTTGACCACAGGTCTTTGTGCACCGTACCTTTTGTGCTCTACTTTATTTTTTTTAAGAAAGGAGACATTAACAAAATAATAGGGTAGAAGGGGTACAACTCTACACAATTCCTGCCACCCAGTCTTCATATCCCATCCCCTCCCCTGATAGCTTTCCCATTCTCTATCCCTCTGGGAGCATGGACCCAGGGTCATTGTGAGTTGCAGAAGGTGGGAGGTCTGGCTTCTGTAATTGCTTCCCCACTGAACATGGGCTTTGACTGGTCGATCCATACTCCCAGTCTGCTTCTTTCTTTCTCTAATAGGGTGAGTCCCTGGGGAAGCAGAGCTCCAGGATGCATTGGTGGGGTATTCATTCCAAGGAAGCCTGTCCAGCATCCTGATGGTATCTGGAACTTGGGGGCTGAAAAGAGAGTTAACATACAAAGCCAAACAAATTGTTGAAGACTCATGGACCCAAAGACTGGAATAGTGGAGATGAAGTGTTGAGGGTTACTCACTGCAAACTCTAGTGTACTACTGCTTTCAGGTATATATTTGCCCTAGTTTATGGATACATGTGAACATATGCTCTATCTCCTGGAACCTGGTCTATATCTAGGTTTTGGGACTTTGTTAAGAAGTGAACCACCTGGGATGGAATTAGAGAATACTATGAAAGGAAAGGTCCCACCTGAGTGATGAAGCTGAAGGGTTGTTGTTCCACACCTGAAGTCTCTGGACACAGTCTGAAGTGAAGCATGCTGGGGTGGCACTCGTTGTGTTGATTAGGTTGCGATCAGTGGATGCAGTATTATTTGATAAGAATTGGGAGAAACATACAGGAAAGTGGGCCCTACCCTAGGGTCCCAGGACTGGGGGAAGTTTAGGCTCTATAGTGGAAATGTGAGGTTCCTGCTGTCTTAGGGTTCAAGAAGACAATGGATAGTTACCGTTATCATCGCATTATTTGGTAATTGGGTTAACTTTGGAAAGTTGCTTTGTTAGATATACAATCAATTTTCCCCCCTCTCATATTAATTAAATAGGGACTTAAATGACTACAATTTAGTAGGTGTGTACATAAACACCATTCGCATCAACAAAAGTTTGTGTCCCATCCCACTCATCCCCACCCTGGCCAGCCCAGGAAGCCACATGTCCACCCTCCCCCTCACCACAGGGTTTTTAACTTGGTGCCCTACTTTCAATTTAGTCAGATCCTGATTTTAGTTTCCCTTTCTGATCTTCTTTCTCAACTTCTGTTGATGAGTGGGATCATTCCATACTCATCTTTATCTTTCTGACTTAGCTCACTTAAAATAATTCCTTCTAGCTCTGACCAAGATGGGTCAGAGAAGTTGAGTTCATTGTTCTTAGTAGCTGCATAGTATTCCATCATTCCATCGTGTATATATACCACAGCTTTGTCAGCCACTCATCTGTTGTTGGGCACCTGGGATGCTTCCATGTTTTAGCTATTATAAATTGTGCTGCTATGAACATAAATTGTGCTGCTATGAACATAGGAGTACACACATCTTTTTGTTTGGGTGTTATGGAGTCCTTGGCGCATATCCCCAGGAGAGGAATTACTGGGTCATATGGAAGGTCCATGTCTACAGTTGTGAAAGTTCTCCAGACAGCTCTCCACAGAGGCTGGACCTATTTACATTCCCATCAGCACTGCAAAAGGGTTCTTCTGTCCCCACAGCCTCTCCAGCATTTGTTGCTGTTGTTCCATTTTTAAATCTCTCTTCATGTTTCCACATCCTGCTTATACACTCCATCTGCTGATCTATTTATTTCTTCTATTAGAATTTTAAAGTTTGAAGTTTTTTCAGTTAATTTTTTTTCCATCAGAGTTATGCTGGGGTTCATTGCCTGTACAATGACTCCATTCCCAGTGATATTTTTATAGCAATCATATTTATTTTAATAACCTATCACATATCAATAACTTTATCATACCTAACTGTGGTTGGTGGTTGCTTTTTTCTCTCCAAACTGATTTTTCTTACATCTTCATATATTTTTTTTTGCTGAAATGCTGATGTGATAGATCAGACAGGATGAACTAAAACCTATAGACATATAGTGTGAAGATTTATATTAATTTGAGTAAGCTGAATTTGGTGTTTTTTGTAGCAATAGGTCTCAAATGATTCAAATTTCTCTTGTTTCTGTTTTGGTTTGTGACTTGGCTTCAAGTTTTTTAAAAAACTCACTGAAAGAGACTGGATGGTGGTGTACCTGGTTTAGCACACATGTTACAGTTCTCAGGGAACCAGGTTAGAGCCCCCAGTTCCAACCTGCAGGGGGAAAGCTTTGCAAGTGGTGAAGCAGGTGTCTTTCTGTCTCTCTCCCATCTATCAGTCCCTTCCCTCTCGATTTCTGGCTGTCTCTATCCAATAAATAAATAAAGATAATGCAAAAAAAATTTTAAATCTCACTGAAAAAATAGAAATATCCTGTAGCATTTTCAGTTTTGATCCATTTCCACTAATGTAGTCCATTAGTAGGTTAATGTGTTGTCAACTTAATTAACTAATTTATGACTTTTTCTGTTAAATAGTAGCATTTTTATGATCTTGTGTCTCAGGACAATGACTTTGCTCTCATATTTCTCTAGTAGTATTTTCCCCTTAATCCTCCTAATGACTTTTTTTGGTATCCCCTAATATATTTACTTGACTATTTAACCTAGTCAATATATTTGTACCTTAGATGAGGCAAAACTCCTGCAAGAGTTGCAAAGTTAATATCATTCCTCTACCTAGTATAAGAATTTGACAAAAAGTATTGTGTAACTTTTTTTTAATCAAAACTATTACAAATATATTTGCAGTGAGTATGCTTTTTTACTCTACTAGGGGTATCAGAACATCTTTTTTATTTAATTTTATATTTAGAAAAAGGAAACATTGAATAAACCATAGGATAAGAGGGGTACAGCTCCACATAATTCCCACAACCAGAACTCTGTATCCCATTCCATCCCCTGATAGCTTTCCTATTCTTTAACCCTCTGGGAGTATGGACTCAAGGTCATTGTGGACTGCAGAAGGTGGAAGGTCTGGCTTCTGTAGTTGCTTCCCTGCTGAACATGTGCATTGACAGGTCGATCCATACTCCCAGCCTGTCTTTCTCTTTCTCTAGTGGAGAAGGGCTCTGGGGAAGCAGAGCTCCAGGACATATTGGTGGGGTTGTCTGTCCAGGGAAGTCTGGTCGGCATCATGCTAACATCTGGAACCTGGTCATTGAAAACAGAGTTAACATGTAAAGCCAAAAAAATTGTTGAACAATCATGGACCTAAAGGCTGGAATAAAGCCGATGAAGAGTTGGGGGGTCCTCCATATTATAGATAGCTAGTAGGCATATTTTAGTTATATTCCAAAGGGCTATGACCATACTAGTGGTTTTTTGTTTGTTTTTTTATCTGAGCTTGAAATCTGATATGCAGGTGGATCCTAATTATTGTCTGAGGAGGTGATGTCATGGCTGGCAAAAGACCAGAAAGCTGGATCAGGGAAGAGAGTAGCTCCCAAATATGAGAAAGGTGTATAAATATTGTTGACTATAAAGCCCATCGATTTGAGGTCATCTGGGGCCCATATTCAGTTTAGGAGCCCATGTTACCTCTGCCTCCCTGCTCACATTCTGTGGTCTTAATAGGAACGTTCCAAGCTGCCCCAATATCAGGACCCATCTTCCTCAGATGTAGTATAGAGTATATTGTCCAGCCTTCCTTCTAAGAATGGAACATTCTCTACCATTGTTGATCCAAGTTGAGGGCAAGTTCCCATGGGGGCCCACAAAGGGGTCTATTGTGTTGTTCCTGATAGGAATGAATTATAACAATGGAGAGAGGGATTTATTCATGGGTTAGGCCCATCATGACTGTGTGGGAGTCTTAGGACTCCTTAATAGGGCCCCAGTTGATGGGGTGGCCTGATAGTTACTAAAGAGTCATCGTTAAAGTATGCCAGTCTCTTGCCCTTATTCAACTTTTCCAGTCCTTGCTTTGATGAAGTTAGCTTTGGAGTGAGTGAGAGAACTGTAATAGGAAGTAGGTGAGGAGGGTATCTAAGTCTAAGTAGACACTATTTCATTATGAACTTTTACTGACTCTCTACAGACTATTGTGTATTTTTGCTCTCATGTATATATTTTGCCCAAATTTATGGATACATGTGAACATATGTTCTGTTTTATGGGACCTGGTCTATATCCAGGTTTTGGGATTTTGTTAGGAAATGAACCTCCTGGAATGGAATTAGAGAATACTATGAAAGGAAAGATCTCACCTGAGTAATGATGGTGAAGGGTTGACATTCCATGCCTGATGAACTGAAGCATGCTGAGGTAGTACTCCTTGCGTTGATTAGGTTGGGGTCTGCAGATGCAATATAATTTGGTATGACTTGAGAGAAGCATGTAGGAAACTGAGCCCCACCCTAGAGGTTCCAGGACTGTGGGAAAGATGGGCTCTAAAGAGGAAGCAGGAGGATCCTGCTGTTTTAGGGTTTAAGAAGATAATAGATAGTTATTACTATAATCACATTATTTGGCAATTGGATTAACTTTGAAAAATCCCTTTGTTAGGCTTTGCTATATTATACACAACATCACCATAATTTATGTTCTTTCACATTATTTGCATATAGCTGTGCCACCAGTTGCTTCTTTTCTCCCTGGTCTAAGCTTTTAAGAGAGTCAACACATGAAAATCTTAGCCTATGTATTAAAAATACTAAGTCTGTGATTTGAAAAGTCTGAGACATTCAATTTTCACCCTCTCATATTAATTAAATAGTGATTTATATGGCTACAAATTGATAGGAGTGTACATAAACAACCAAAAAAAGACTTTTCCTCACCCCCCTGCCACATGAAGCTAAATATCCTCCCTCACCCTCACCACAGGGTTTTAATTTTGGTGCCCAACTCCAAATTCAGTCAAATCCTTCTTTGAGTTTCCCTTTCTGTTCTTCTTTCTCAACTTCTGTTTAAGAGTGTGATCATCCCATACTCATCTTTATCTTTCTGACTTACCACACTTAACATAATTCCTTCTAACTCCATCCAAGATGGGTCAGAGAAGGTGGGTTCATTGTTCTTAATAGCTGCATAGTATTCCACTGTGTATATATACCACAGTTTTCTCAGCCACTCATCTGCTGTTGGGCACCTGGATTGCTTCCAGGTTTTAGCTATTATGAATTGTGCTGCTATGAACAGAGGTGCACACATTTCATTTTGGTTGGGTATTATAGAGTCCTTGTGGTATATCCCTAGGAGAGGGATTACTGGGTCATATGAAAGGTCCATGTCTAGCCTTGTGAAAGTTCTCCAGACTGCTCTCCACAGAGGCTGGACCAATTTACATTCCCATCAGCAAAAGGGTTCCTCTGTCCCCACAGCCTCTCCAGCATTTGTTTCTGCTGTTCTTTTTGATATATGTCATTTTCACAGGGGTGAGGTGGTATCTCAATGTTGTCTTTATTTGAATTTCTCTCACAATCAGCGACCTGGAGCAATTTTTCATGTGTTTGTTAGCCTTTTGGATCTCTTCTGTAGATAATGTTCTGTTCATATTCTCTGTTGATTTTTGGATGGGGTCATTTGATTTTTTGTTGCTAAGTTTGCTGAGCTCTTTGTATATTTTGGTGATTAGTCTCTTGTCTGATGTATGGCATGTGAAGATCTACCAGAGCATCTTTTTCATCTCCTTACTCTGAGAGCCTTGTAGAGTTTCAGAAGGTATAAACCACAAACGTGTTGAAACAGTGTATGATGGGGGGAGTCGGGCTGTAGCGCAGCAGGTTAAGCGCAGGTGGCGCAAAGCACAAGGACCGGCATCAGAATCCTGGTTCGAACCCCCGGCTCCCCACCTGCAGGGGAGTCGCTTCACAGGCGGTGAAGCAGGTCTGCAGGTGTCTATCTTTCTCTCCTCCTCTCTGTCTTCCCCTCCTCTCTCTATTTCTCTCTGTCCTATCCAACAACGACAATAACAATAATAACTACAACAATAAAACAACAAGGGCAACAAAAGGGAATACATAAATAAAATAAATATTAAAAAACAGAAACAGTGTATGATCATGATGATATAAAAATTCAAAACATGTTTGGCTAGTATTAAAATATCTACCCTTCTGTCAAAGAAAAGGAAAAATAAAATAGTCACAGGGGTAAGTGGCATTTTCATTCATGTACCCCAGCAACAGCACTAGTATCAAAAATAAAATAATTATATTGTATCCACAAGAACATAACTTTATCCCAGGAACAAATACTAACACTTAGAGATTTTAAAGGCCATCAGACTCTTTCATATTTCCTTTACACAAATTATAAGGATTTTTTTTCATTTCTAGTTTAATGATTACTGACCAGTAGAACTCAAAATAGATGACACTTATTTAAATACAACTACAAAGAACACAGTGAGGAGTTGAATAATAAAAAGTAAAAAAAAAAAGAATATTTCATATCAAAAATGGCCAAGTAGGATACAAATAAGTAAAACATTGGGATGAAATGAATTGGAACTGAATCTATTTGCATTAGGGATTGAACATGATGCGCTCCATAGGAAAGTTTGCCACACTTCACTGGACAATAGAAAAATAAGCTGCATATTTTAGAGCTGTTTCAGTTATCATCAACTGAGTTTTTATTTTACATCCACTCTCAGTCATTTACTTTTAAAGAGAAGTGGTCTCTTCATATGTCTTCTGAAAAATAAAGGGGGAGGGAGGTTGTTCCTTCTTATAACTCCCCAGATTTTTGGTATCTTCTTTGGAGTTACTGGTTTTCACTTGACTCAGTTTCCATTTTTCTTATTCTTCTCTATCATCTTTCTTTGAATGTCTTTCAAACAGGACCTTTACAGTGTGAAATAAGTCTATCTTCATGTAGGTATCTATATCCTGCTCCTCCTCAGACTCAGTCAATTGCAAGATGAAACCACACTACTTTTTATTGTTTATATATCTTGGATAATAGTCATACATATTTATCTGTATTAGTTGGTAAAGCTGGAGGGGAAAAAATTGGCTCTGAGGCTTAAACAAAAGAGATCTGTTTCCTCACAGTTCTTGAGGCTGGAAGTGTAAAATCAAGGTGTCTGCAAAATTGGTTTCTCTGAGGACTCATTCCTTGGCTGGTAGACATTTGTCTTCTCAGTTTGTCCTTTGATATCTTCTCTCTGTAGGCATGGATCTCTGATATCTTTTTGTGTGCTTAAATGTCTCCTTGATAGATAAGGATATTGGTCAGATTGGATCAGGGTCAATTCCATGGCCTCCATCAACTAAAGCTATCTGTATCTCTGTCTTTAAATATAGTCACTATCTGTGGGATAGAGAGCTAGAATTTTAAAATATAAATTTTAGGAACACACTTTAATACCTACCATTACCTAGAATTTGTTGATGTGTTACCTTTCACAAATTTTCAAATGAGAAAATTAGTGAAATTGCCATAGGAAATAACTGTTAATGGACCACCTAGGGAGAGGCTCCTGCAGGGCCAGGAAGGACATTAGCAAGCAGTTCCCTACTGCTTCCTTCAGGTAGCCAGGAAAAAAGACCAGACACCAAGATGTCTGCATCCTGCACTGGCATCTCCCCTTCCACCTGGCAAAGGCTATAAAATGCAAATGAATGCAGATGTGCACAGTTGGCAACAATAGCTAAAGTTAATCCCCTCAGGGTCCACTTCAGTGTCCCAGGAACTCACCAAAAAGTTGGAGCATGGGAAACTAGGGACTCTCTTACTCTTAAGGGACTTATGTATCTTCCTCTCTTTTTTCTTTCACTTTTTATGTTTTAATTTTATTAGTGATTTAGTAATGATTTATAAAATTTTAAGTTAACAGGATGATAATTCCACATATTTTGCACCACCATAATTCTGTGTCCCATCCTCTCCATTGGAAGCTTCCCTATTCTTTATCTCTCTAGGAGTATGTACCAAAACTCTTTTTGGGGTGCGGATCTTTTTGACTTTTCTATGTCTGCATTGTTTCAATAAATGCTAGTCTCTCTGAAACTGTAGGGTCTTTTGTGATTTTTCCATGTGGAGAAGACACACACACACACAAACACACACACACACACAAACACACACACACACACACATTCCATGGTTTCCTTTGTGCAGGATATAATACCTAACTAAGATTTCTGCATTAATTGAAATTGCTAAATTGTTCATATTGCTTAAAGCAATGCTAAAATAAAAATTTCTAGAATATTGGACAGAATAGAAAGAAGGTTGAAATAACAATCACAAAATTTAATATACCAATACATGTGAAAACAATTATGGGTACTTCATTATCCTAAGTATTTATATACTTAGTCTTTAATCTTATGTTGCAGGTGTCAATGCTGTCATGTATTATTGCAGGTGAATTAAAGAAGGATCTCTCTCTCTCCCTCTCTCTCCCTCCCTCCTCCTCTTCCCCTTTGCCACCAGACTTATCACTGTGGTTTGGTGCTGCCACTATGAATCCACCCCTTATCAGCAGTCATCTTTTTCTTTCTGTTTTATTCAGTAGAACAGAGAGAAATTGAGGGGAGAAGATTAAGAGGGAGAGAGAATGATAGATAACTGCAGACCTGCTTCACTGCTTGTGAAGTCTCCCCTGCAGGTGGGGAACAGGGGCTATAATCTGGACACTTGTGTGTGGTAAGGTGTGTGCTCAAATAGGTGTGCCACTGCCATGCCCCTGGAGCAAGTTATTTAAATAGCCACAGTCACATAGCTAGTAAACTGTTATTTGGAAGCAGCTAGTAGTCATGGTGATCTATTAGAATTAGTAACACACACCACACACACACACACACACACACACATACACACACATTTTTCTTGAGGTAAATGTTTTTTATTATATAAGGTATTATATTAAGTTACCACAAATATGCACAGTTAGATAAGTGTGTGGCCCTGGTCAGGACCCACATTTGAGCCTCACCCTCACCACATTGGAGGAAGTTTCTGTGTTGTAAAGTCTTCCCCCACCCCTTGTCAGAATGAAGTCGTGAAGTCCCAGTGGTAACAAACTCATTTAAAAATGAAGTGATTATATTTAAATAAAGTCTTAACCACTATTGCTTTTTATTAGGTCAAATCAGCTTTCCCACCTCAAGATAAAATATCTTCTTTATAGTTTACAAAAGAAAACAATCTCCTGATTTGTAAAAATACAAATAAGAGACCATTTACAGTGAATCCCTATGAGTCAAAATGTACACAAAATACTGAATATGATTCAAATGAATAGAAATTGAATGATTCTAATGAGAACCTGTGTTGAGAAATACTCATGATCACCACTAATTAGGATTCTGTTTCATTTTTAAGGTAGTTTTTTAATATTTTATTCCATCACTAAAATAATGTTTTATCTGCATTTTAAGGCTTATTTAACTGAAAGCAATGTATGATTACTTTATAGTCACAACTTAATGATGGTCACTAGTATACTTTTTAAATTTCTTATGACAATAATTGTACTTTCATAAGTTCTTCACATGACCTGTGTAGTTGAGTCACAACAGGCTGTTTCTTTTTCTTTTCTTTCTTTCTCTTTGTTTATTTTTAACCAGAGCACCACTCAGCTCTGGCTTATGGTGGTATAGAGGATTGAACCTGGGACCGTAGAGCCTCAGGCATATGAGTCTGTTTGCATAACCATGATGCTATCTCTCCCCCAACAAAACAGACTGTTTCATAACACTATTCATTTATTTACTTTTAAAGAGGTTGTTTTAAAAATAATTTATTAATTTTTATTTCACTTGATTGAGACATAGAGAAACGGAGAAGGAAAGAAGAGTTTGCGGGGGAGAAAAACAGAGAGACAGCTTCAGCCCTGCTTCACCACTTGTGAACCTTACCCCTTGCAAATGAGGACCAGAAGCTTAAACTTGGGTCCTTGCCCATTGTGATGTGTGCATTCAAGTAGGCATACTACCAATGGATCCCAGATTTGTTTCTTTTTAATTTAATTTTTTCTAATTTTATTATAATTAATTTTTTCCACCTGGTTGATTGCTGAGGCTCCATGCCTGTAAAAGGCCTCCACTGCTCCCTGCAGACATTTTTACCACTTTTTTTTTCTTTCTCTTTTTGCCTCCAGTGTTATTGCTGGGACTCAGTGCCTGCACCATGAATCCACTGCTCCTGGAGGCCATTTTTTCCTCCTTTTGTTGCCCTTGTTGTTGTAGCCTTGTTGTGGTTATTATTGTTATTGTTGATGTCGTTCGTTGTTGGAAAGGACAGAAAGAAATGGAGAAAGGAGGGGAAGACAGAGAGGGGGAGAGAACTACAGACACCAGCAGACCTACTTCACCGCCTGTGAAGCGACTCCTCTGCAGGTGGGGGAGCCACAGGCTAGAACTGGGATCCTTACTTGGTCCTTGCACTTTGTGCCATGTTGGTATGTTCCCTTCCCCCCGACCTCTGAGAAGAATTGGTTTGCCCCTTGCTACTTTCGCGCCCCTCTTTCTTTCAACCACCTATGCTAAGGATGGGCAGGGTCCCAGCAGCAGCAGCAGCTGAGAGAGGATGATGGAGAAAACACATGGCGTGGTGATTTGCCCATTGGTGAATAAAGATATACAGCTTCTCAGCCCAGCCGTGTGTCCCCAAGTCTCTGTTACCCGCCCATGAAGCCAGCCCGGATAAAATAACAGTGCCAAGTGCGCTTAACCCCCTGCGTCACCGCCCGACCCTCCCCCCCCCCTTTTTTTTTTGACAGGAAAAGACAGGGAGAAATGGAGAGGGCAAGGGAGCTAGATAGAGAGGACAAGTGATAGAGAGACACCTGCAGCACTGCTTCACCACTTGTAAAGCATCGCCTGGCGGCTAGGGAGATGGGGCTCAAACCCAGGTCCTTGTGCATAGTGATATGTGTGCTTACCCTTAAGGGTGTTTCACCACCTGGCCCTGATGTCTGTTTCTTAGAGTTATTTTTTATTAGTGTCATGCTTCAAGATCTGCCTTGTCTTCGTCTCATAGTGCTACAGCTGTCTCCACTTTATTTGAGTACTTGTTCTCTCTTTCCAGTGGATCCATATGTTTTGCTACGTGTCACTGACAGAGCAGAATTGGTTAATTGTGTTACTATCATTAAATTGGATGATTTGTGTACAAGGCATGCTTGAAAGTCATAGCACAAACATATCAGATACCTAAGAACATCACGATCTTAAAACAATAAAATCCCTCATTCACATTTTTAAGAAAATAAGTGAACTAGAAACTGAAAAGATTTGCTGCCATGACTATTACACATCACTTGATACTTTGAGAAAGCACATTGAAAAGCAGATGTGGGCAAACATAAACAAAAACCAATTACTTGTCAAGCTTCTGACTAATTGCTCTCTTTACAGGCTTGCAATAATAACATAAAGTAGATATTGACACAATTTACAAATTATAACAAAAAATAAAAGAAAGCAAGAAGAAAATAAGAGCCTAGGCACTCATTGATGCCAAAAAAAAAACTATTATTACAGATATTACATAAATGCAATAAATTCGTACTCATAGGTTTTTTTGTTACCCCAAGTATTGCAGGACAACATAAGCTTTAAAAAGAAAAAAGAAAGAAAGAAAGGAAGAAAGACAGAAAAAAAAAAGAAATATTTATGAGACTAATTTGAAGAGGCTACAAATATGCCACCTACTTATACCCTCTGAAGCATGAAAAGTTTCTTCATTTTACTTAAGAAGTATAAAACTGTATTGGTGAAGTTACTTGTGAATTATGCTTGAGAGTTTGACAAGAAAAGAGTGAATTTTTAAAATATGCATGTATTTTCATAAATGGAACAGGTAATAACTTTTTTAAATACTTACTATTAATGATTTAATAATAATTAAGAAGTTTGTAAGATTAACAAACAAAAATTAATTCCAAACAGTTCCCACCACCAGAGTTCCCTGTCACAACTCCTCCTTTGGAAGATTTCCTATTCTTTTTAAAGATTCATTGCATGTTCCTTTTTTTTTTTTTTTTTTTTTTTTTTTTTTACTATCTTTACTTGTTTATGAGATAGAGACAGATAGTGAGAGGGGGGGAAGAGGAAAAAGAGAGAGATTGGGAGAGAGAGAGAGAGAGACCTGCAGCACTGCTTTACCACTTGTGAAGCTTTCCCTCTGCAAGTTGTGACCTGGGCTTGAATCTGGATCCTTGCACATTGTAAGGTGTGCTCAGCCAGGTGCACCCCTACCTGGCTCCAGCTTCCCCATTCTTTATCTCTCTGGGAGTATGGACCAAAGACTTTTATGGGGTGCAGAAGATGAAAGATCTGGATTCTGTAATTGCTTCTTCAGTGGACATCATGTGGATCCATAGCCCCAGCTTGTTTCTGTCTTTCCCTGGTTGGGTAGGGCTCTGGGGAGGTGAGACTTTGGGATCCTGTTTATTAAACTATTTGCTATTTGTCCTGCTTTATATCTTGCTACCTTTCATTCACCAAGTTGCAGATGCTACTATGATTCCATCCATATTCCCTGGGCAGATGACCTCACTGATAATAGCTTTTTTTAATGTTAGACATGGCTTTTTGCAAAGTAGAGCAATGATAGCCATATAATATGCACTTGTTAAATACAGTAAATGAGTATGTTCTTGATATGTTTTAATTTTCCTGTTATTTTATTTTCATGCCTTTATAATTATTTTATTCAAAGTACACAAGCATAGTCACATGTATAAAACAAAACAAAACAAAATGGTTATCAGGTAAAAATAAGATTCGCTATCCAAGTGAACTATCCTGCAACTCCTGCTGCTTCCTTTAAAAACACTGAATAACATTTAGTCATCTATTTTTTATTGTTATTTTTTGCAGGTCTACATGTTTCAATTCTTTTTAGTGACCCTCTTTTGTCATATGCATGATCTAGAACTTAGGTTCAAGTGTTATTAGTACCACACTGGAAAAAATTCAAAACTGTATTATTTTTCTCTCTCTCCCTTAGCCTCTTTATTTCTGTCCCTATATATGAAATCAGTCAGTTTAGATGTTGATGATCTAACAATGACCTTTCCCCCCTCATAAAAAAAAAAGAATGAAAAGAAACATAAAAAATGGTGTGCGAATATTTTTGAGATCCCAATTTTTATTATTTGAATGTATGTCCCAAAGTGGGTTTGCTGATAATATGGTGATTCTATTTTAGCTTTTTTCTTTCCCCCCCTATATTTTCTATTCATGACTTAACAGAGTTTTATAAAATTATTAGATCCAGTGGTGTAATTTCTACCCTACATGTCAGTATAAGTTATTAAACCCTCCACAATATTTAACACACACACACACACACACACACACACACACACACACACACACACACACACACACACACACCACCATAGCTCTCACATCTCCAAGGAATAGTCTGGTTACTTCTTCTTTGAAAGTTCATTTGTTTTATTCATATATATATATATATATATATATATATATTCATGTGTAAGTAAAACTCAATGATAGGTATTCTACTTCTTCTACTTACAGAAATTAGCAAGTTATTTTTATGTCATGTATTTGTCCCTTGTCTATGTATGGTGTGTAAAATGTTTTTCTCATTCAGTAGGAGATTTTTTTTAGCTTTATCGTGTTTCTTCCATGGAGTGAGACCTCAAGCATATACAGGATCGCTGTTCCTGACTTTTTCTTTTCTTTTCTTTTTAATTTATATAGAGAAATACAGAAAGAGGGAGAGCTTTCACAGCATCATAACTTCCTGCAGTCCCAAAGCAACTCTTCTGTAATGCCAGGAATCAGACCTGGGTTATCTATGTACATAGTAAGACAGGTGTCCTATCTATAAGGCATCACTCTGCTTCAGGTATTTTTAATTTTAATGATAGTTTATTTCTGTTTATGCAATCCCAAATTGCTTATTTTTGCTTTATTTTTCAAGTCATTGGAATTGGGTCTCAGAAGCCACTATCTTGGAGGATGTTGTTATGTTTTCTTCAGTGATTTTTAAGGTCTCCTGTCTGAATTCTAAGTCTTTTTTTTTCCTATTGGGGTGATTTTATGCCTATGGTGTGAGATGGTGATCCAGTTTCATTTAAAGCTTTTATTTAAAAAAAAATGAACTCTCAAAGACTGAAAAAAATATTTGAGATTTATGACTAACCTCACTACATCAAAACAGTTTTTTTTTTTAAATGTATATAACTTGTTTTATACAGAAAAGAGGAAAAAGGCATTTCCTCTCTAACTACAATACTTCTCCAAAACCTAGCAACTGTAATGCATTCTTCCTCTTTTAAATGTATAGCAGAGGCCTATGTTTTAGAACAATTTATTAACTAAATATCTGCAATTTGCTTTTGAAAAGTGAAAAACAAAACGATATGAACAAAATGTGCTATCCTTATAGGTCTAGAGACATGTTGAATTCATCTTTAATTTTTAATTCATCTTATTATGACATTTACAAGAAATATAGAATAACTTTTAAATGGTTGCATCAAAGGTTATATTACTTTGTTAACTTTAATAGTTTGCAAAGTACACTAAAATCCAGTAGGAAAGTACATGGTCTTAATTATCCTCAAAATGAAAAATCTATAAAAACCATGCCAAGAATAAATAAAAGAATAAATAAAATAACAATTTGAAGCCTCACAATTTCTTTTTTAGTAAGTCCCCAATTTTACACAGTGCACTACCAAATACTGCTACTATATTTCAGCAAACTTTACTAGCTAATGAATAAATTTCAAAGAAAACTATTTTAAATAAATTTTAATGCAATAGGCAAAAAAAATGAGAGGAAAGAAACAGCACACCACTGATTTGAATAGATTCTTATGCAGAAAGCTACACACATAAACAAATATTTCATTAAAAATGGATTCAACAAGACATAAAAATAAAGTTCTAAATAAAAAGTGTGGGGTAAAAAACAACTTGCTCATTTTTACTATAAGAACAGAAATAAACAGACTCAATTTGTAACTGAATAGGCATGTGTGTCTGTGCATGAATGTGAGCGCATGTGCATAAATAACAAAGTACAACAATGAACCTGCAGAGGTGAAAAGCAAACTTAAAACATTATACATTACCTAAAAAGTTTCCTCAAATTAAAATAAAACAAAGTAACATGGCATGTTCCTACTGTGATTAAATACTTATCACAGACAACTTTGAAAAACTAATAAACTTACATGTCTATGAACTTTACTATAAAGTTTTATCAAAGAAATAAGCAGTTTGTTTGGGGAAAAAAATCCACTCAGATAAATTGATAAATGGAACAAATTAAAATTTCATATACACATTTACAAACCGACAAATATTTGTCTTTCAAAATGTTTCCAGAGTAGTTCTTTTAAGCTAGCTTAAAAGAGAAAAGGAAAAAAAAAAAAAACCAGTGCTCAAACACCTATCACAGGGATATATAAAAGTTGTATAATGACAATTTTTTTATGTTGACTTACCCGAAAAAAGTGATGAGAAAAAAGAAGAAGAAGAAGAAGATGAAGAAGAAGAAGAAGAAGAAGAAGAAGAAGAAGAAGAAGAAGAAGAAGAAGAAGAAGAAGAAGAAGAAGAAGGAGAAGGAGAAGGAGAAGGAGAAGGAGAAGGAGAAGGAGAAGGAGAAGGAGGAGCAGGAGCAGGAGGAGAAGGAGAAGGTGATGAAGGAGATGAATAAGAAGGAGATGAAGAAGAAGAAGAAGAAGAAGAAGAAGAAGAAGAAGAAGAAGAAGAAGGAGAAGGAGAAGGAGAAGGAGAAGGAGAAGGAGAAGAAATAATGTTGGAAAACAAAATTTAAACAAGATTAATACAATTTAAAAAATTCAAAATGTACTAGAGAAATAAAATTAAAAGTTAATACTTTATGATGCCTTGAATTTTAAAAAGTGACATCAGAATTGTCAAACCTTTCTTAGAATGAAAATATAAGATTACCATAAAAACATATAACTATTCATAGTCACACCTGGGAACATTCTAGACTGTACTCATTTCAGAACCAGTCTTCCTGGAATGGCAAAGGAGGCTGACTCAGTCTCCCATCAGAGAGCAGGGCAGTCCCCACCCCACCCCCGCCATTGCTGCTCTACAGTGAGGGCAAGGTCCTGGAGAGGGCCACCAGAGGATTTATGATGATGTTACTGATGAAAGTGACCACTGATGGTGGAGAGAGGGATCTATTAGAGGTCTAGGCCCATCATATCTACGTGGGAATCATCCCCTAACCACACCCCCAGATGATGGGGTGGCCTGGTATTGGCCAAAAGGGCCATCATTAAAGTAAGCCAGTCTCTTGTTATCCAGCATTTTTAGTCCCTTCTTTATCTGAAGAACTTAAAACTTTCTCCAAGGTGTTCAATCACCAAGTGTCATTTGTTGTATACAAACCAGTATTAGATTGATGGGGTCTGATCTCAAGTTATAGAGGAACTACACCTAGGATTTTAGTGGGGTTTAAGATAATCTCAAGTTTTACTGCATTTACTTATTTGATGATTTTAATTAAGGTTGTCATAAGGACAACAAATATTAGTTAATATATATTTTTGCAAGTATCATCTCTTGGCCAATTGTACACAGTGTTCTTTCTAAATGCGTTCATGCTGTCAGGAGAGATTGTGATATAATATCTTACTTTCTTTTGTATAGCTAGCTGAGTAGACAGAGAGGTTGAAGGAAGTAAAGTTGGGGGTAGGAGAGGAAGGTGTCTAGGCCTAAGTAACAAATATTTGGTTAGACAATTTATAGTGCCTTTTATAGGCCTTTTTACTAGATTTCTGAGTTTATTAAGTTTAAGTCTAATCACAGTGTACTACTAAGCACTTTTACTTTGAGGTATATAATTGCCCCAACTCATAGATACATGTATGCATACATGTACCAAGTGCTCTAGGCACTAGCCTATATGTAGGGTCTGTAATTTTATTAGAGAACTTGCCATTTGAGATGGAACCAGGTAGTCCTCTCTACTAGGAGAGATCCCACCAGATTATTGAAGTTGGAAGGTTGACATCTCAGTTTTGGCATCTCATGATACAATCCAAAGCAAAAAGGCAGTGGCAGCATAACATGGCATGGTGACAAGGGTTGCATTGATTTAGCTAAGGTCAGCAGAGGCAGTATAACAGGATGAAGATCAAGAGGACAGGCATCAAGAAAAATTATCAAAGTCCCATAAATTCCAAGTCTACATGGATTTTAAAGAGAATGGGGAGAGTTCCTTACAGTCTTAGAGTTTAAAAAGGCAATAGATAATTATTATTATAACCAAGTAACTTGGGAGCTTGCTTTTCTTTGAAAATCTCAGACTGATGAAGTAAACAGTTAATTACATTCATATAGTTTCTTAAAGTTTGGGAGTTATTCTTTGCCCTGATTCAGCTTTCTAGCTCAGTTCTCAACTCTGACACCTTCTTCCCAGAACCACAATTGTACTACTCCTTGTGGTCATTTTTTTCTTTATTTATTCATATAGCAATAGAGAAATAGGGAAGGAGAGAAAGGAAATCAGCTGCAGTACTGTTCCACCACTCAGGAAACACCCCACACCTCCCACAGGTGAGGACCAGGGACTTGATCTTAGGACCTCTGCTCATGGTAGCATGTATGTTCCACTTGTTGTATACTGTATGCCACTGACTGGCCTCTAAGTTTCTTTTTCTTTTTTTTTTAAGCATTCTTTTTTTTAATATTTATTTATTCCCTTTTGTTGCCCTTGTTGTTTTATTGTTGTAGTTATTATTGTTGTTGTCATTGTTGGATAGGACAGAGAGAAATGGAGAGAGGAGGGGAAGACAGAGAGGGGGAGAGAAAGACACCTGCAGACCTGCTTCACCGCCTGTGAAGCGACTCCCCTGCAGGTGGGGAGCCGGGTTCGAACCGGGATCCTTATGCCAGTCCTTGTGCTTTGCGCCACCTGCGCTTAACCCGCTGCACTATAGCCCGACTCCCCTCTTTTTCTTTTTTTAAACCCCATTTTACTGAAGGGTTAATTACAGTATAGCTGTTAACACATGGGTTTAGTTTCTCATCTCTCTGTGGTAGATGTCTGAAAAATATTTTCGCCTTGATGGGTATCAGATGATTTCACTCATAGATGGAAGTAAAGAAACAAGAAGAGAATGGGAAAATGTGAAGTAAAACTTAAACTGGGTTTGGTGTATTGTACCAAAGCAAAGGACTCTGGGGAAGAAAGGCAAATCCTGGGAAAGGGGCAGGCTTTGGGACCCTGGTGCAAGATGGTGGAAAAGGACCAAGATTGGAGGATGAGACTGTTTTTCAGACACCCTCTATTTCTTTTTTAACATGGAAATCACACTATGGTAGCAAGACAGTTCAGAAGGTGTCACCCCTAACTATTCTGTTTTGGCAAATTGACTATTTCGAGTTAATGGCAACTGAGAGACAGATTCAAAAAGAGAACGCCAGTCTCTCTTTTCTTCCTAAAAGCATGTGAGAGATGATTTCCTGATGCCAGAAAGGAAAAAAAAAATTATCTCGCAAAGCAGTGCTAAGATTAGAAATAAATTCATAGAAACTTATTATAAATGACTTTTATCTTTGTTAGGCTTATAAACTTTCCATCGTTATCATTTGTTCAGCTGACTAGAAAAGTTTATGCCTAATGACTTTTAAGAGTCTTTATTTCTCTGTGAAAATGTTTATGTTTATGAAGCAATAAAATTTTAATGCTTTTCTATTGTCAATCTGTCTTGCATTAGTTTAATTCTCAGGTCCAACTGAAGATGCTAGAAGGTTAGAAGAAAAGATTTTCTTTCTCTGTTGTATCACAATGTCATTTAAATGTGTAATTCCCTACTGATGAGTCATACTGGATCTAGTTTTATTTATTCATTGACTACTTGCATATCTTCTTTGGAGAGATTATTCAAATATGTTTCAATTTAAGAAATTCATATACTTTATCTTTTTTTATCTTTATATGCTTGAGGTTCCAGTCACTTAGTAAATACATGATTGCAAACATTTTCACACTCAGCATGTTGAGTTTTCTTTTCTTGACAGTGTCTTTTAAACTATAGATTCTAATGTTGATAAATTCCAATTTATCTATTTTTAATTTGGTTGCTTGTGTTTTAAAAAGTGCTTAAAAGAAAACGTTGTTCAATCCAAGATCACAAAGCCTCAATATATGCTTTCTTCTAAGCGTTTTACAATTATTGCTTTCAAATTTAGGTTGTTGATTTATTTTGAGTTACTTTTTAAATTTATTATTGGATAGAGACAGAGAGAAATTGAGAGGGAAGGGGAAGATAGAGAGGGAGCAAAACATAGAAACCTGCATCTCTGCTTCACCACCATGAAGCTTTCCTCCTACAGGTGGAGACCAGGGGCTTGAACCCTGGCCCTTGCACACTGTAGTTTGAGCACTTAACCAGGTGCAGAACCATTTAGCTCCCTCTTTTGACTTATTTTTAAGATAGTAAATGCAGAGCTCCAATATCCTTCTCTTAGATACACATTTACACTGCCCCAGTAATTTTTGCTGAAGATCCTTTCTCTGTTGGATTGTCTTAGAACCATTGTTAAAAATCAATTTAAAACATGGTAGCATCTGGGGAGGGGCAGGAAGTAGAGCAGCTAGTTAAATGCATGTGGCACAAAGCACAATGTCCGGCTTAAGGATCCGGGTTCAAGCCCTAGATCCCCACCTAAAGGGGCATTGCTTCACACGTAATGAATCAGGTCTGCAGGTGTCTGTCTTTCTCTCCCTGTCCTGTCCAACAACAACAAAAATGGAAAAGATGGCCTCCTGGAGCACTGAGCCCCAGCGATAACCCTGAAGGCAAAAAAAAAAAAAAAAAAGGTAGTAATAGTTGTAAACTGGTCAATGTGTCTTTCTTTATGTCAGTATCACATAATCTTCAGTACTGTTTGCTTGTAATCGGTTTGGACATAAGTACATTCCACTATGTGTGTGTGTTCTGCTTTTAAATTTGTTTTATCTATTGTTATTCCTGTGAAATTTTATGTGATTGTTAAAATCAGTGTATCGATTTCTTCTAAAAGGAAGTTGGAATTTGGGAAAGGACTGTGCTAAATCAGTAGATTAATTTGGGTAGTATTGTCATCTCAACATTACTAAATTTTCCAATCCTGGAACACTAGATGCATATCTATTTATTTAGGTCCATTTTAATATCTTTTGACAGAGATTTATGATTTTCACTGTGCCTGTTTTATTAAATTTACCTGTTTTTACTTATAAACTTTTTATTACAAAGATAATAAGTATTCAATTTTATCCCAAAAAGAGACGGCAAAATAAAATTACAGAACTGTAAATAATGCTCACATTTAAGAATAAGTGTTGTAAATTTTTGTTATTCATCCATTCTTCCTTTCTCTTTTTTAAAATATTTATTTATTTTCCCTTTTGTTGCCCTTGTTTTATTGTTGTAGTTATTATTGTTGTTATTGATGTCATTGTTGTTGGATAGGACAGAGAGAAATGGAGAGAGAGGAGGGAATGACAGAGAGAAGGAGAGAAAGACACCTGCAGGCCTGATTCAATGCCTGTGAAGCGACTCCCCTGCAGGTGGGGAGCTAGAAGCTGGAACCCAGATCCTTACTCCACTCCTAGCACTTTTCACCACATGTGCTTAACCCACTGCGCGACCTCCTGACTCCCCCTTTCTCTTTTTCAGTGTGTTTTTGTGTGTGTTTTTCTGCTTGCATGTGTGTGTGAGCATACAGTTTTCTTTTTTAACTTATTATTAATGATAAATATTATTCGCCACATACATATATGCCACATATACATGTGCCACATAAATATTATTTATTTTGCAGAGGATCAGTGCTTTTATGTATAGTCTGATGCTCCCACTCATCTTAATTTCCCCTTCTATTTATCTTTCTTTCTTTTCATATAGAGACAGAGAGATATGATGGGGTTAGGGAAAAGAGAGAATATAGTGCAGCACTACTCCTCTGCTCCTGAAGCTTGCCACCTGAATGTGGGAAATATAGCCTTAAATCAATCTTGATTTTTTTTTCTTTAAACATTCAAAAATTTATTATTTTGTGACAATATATTTTGATAAACTTAAATTATTTTTGGCTATTTTTATTTCAAGACAATTTTTTAATGTGGTCCTTAGGTTTTTCACATGCCTAATAATACCACTTAACCGTTTCCTTGGTCTAAATTTTCAATAATTATTTCAAAGAGGAAGAAACAGAGAAATGAGAATACCACAGCACACCTCTTCCATCTGTGAAGACCCCCTTGTGCCTTCCTTGGTTCCTATGTGAGGCTATGCCTCGAACCCAGTACCTTGTGCATGCTCAACTAGGTGAACTATTAGTAGCCCTTCAAGTGTATATTCTGGAGTACTTAGATTTTTAAAAAATTATTTAATTATTTATTCATTATTGGATAGAGACAGAAATTTAGATGAAAGGGGAGACAGGGAAGGAGACACTTGCAGCCCTGCTTCACCGCTCACAAAGCTTTCCTCCCTACAGATGGGGACCAGGAGCTTGAACCTAGGTCCTTGTGCACTGTAATGTGTGCACTTAACCAGGTGCACCACCACCTGGCCCCAGTAATTAGGTTTTTATGATTGCTGTATTTTCATTAGGGAGTATTCCTCTTAGCACTAAGTAGTGTTTCTTCTTCATTTTATACATGATTTTTCACTTGATCTTTTATTGTCCTTATGTTATCACTACTTTATAACCTTGTTTTTAGTAGCATTTTCTTGGTATGTTTTTTTTTCCCTTCTTTGTAGTTCTAACACTTCCATCCTGCTTTATTTAGGTAAGTTTTATATTTTAAAAGTCTCTGTGGCAGTGTTTGTCTTTTCATAGGTCAGTTTACATTGTGTCACTTATTTTACATTACTGAAAATTAGGAACATTTGACCATCTTCACTCATTTAAAAATGTTTTTTTATTTATTTAAAAAAGGTGACATTAACAAACTATAGAATAAGAGGGGTACAACTCCACACAATTCCCACCACCAGATCTCCACATCCCATCCCCTCCCTGGGAGTATGGATCCAGGGTCTTTGTGGGTTGCAGAAGGTGGAAGGTCTGGCTTCTGTAATTGTTTCCCCACTGAACATGGGCGTTGACTGGTTGATCCACACTCCCAGTCAGCCTCTCTCTTTCCCTAGTAGGGTGGGGCTCTGGGGAAGTGCAGCTTAAGGACACATTGGTGGGGTTGTCTGTCCAGGGAAGTCTGGTCGGCATCATGCTGGCATCTGGAACCTGGTGGCTGAAAAGAGAGTTAACAAACAAAGCCAAACAAATTGTTGAACAATCATGGACCTAGAGGCTGGAATAGTGCAGATGAAGTGTTGGGGGTACTCACTGCAGACTATTGTGTACTTATGCTTTCAGATATATCACACAAACAAGGAGACCCCTCACAGGATGGGAGATCTTCACATGCCATACATCAGACAAGAGACTAATCACCAAAATATACAAAGAGCTCAGCAAACTTAGGAACACAAAAGCAAATGACCCCATCCAAAAATTGGCAGAGGATATGAAGAGAACATTCACTACAGAAGAGATCCAAAAGGCTAACTAATATATGAAAAATTGTTCCAGGTCGCTGATTATCAGAGAAATGCAAATAAAGACAACATTGGCATACCACCTCACCCCTGTGAGAATGGCATACATGAAAAAGGGCAACAACAACAAATGCTAGAGAGGCTGTGGGGACAGAGGAACCCTTTTGCACTACTTATGGGAATGTAAACTGGTCTAGCCTCTTTGGAGAGCAGTCAGGAAAATTCTCACAAGGCTAGACATAGACATTCCATGTAACACTGTAATTCCTCCCTTGGGGATACACCCAAGAACTCCATAACACCCAACCAAAAGGATATCTGTGCACCTATGTTCATAGCCGCACAATTCGTAATAGCTAAAACCTGGAAGCAACCCAGGTGCCCAACAGCAGATGAGTGGCTGAGAAAGCTGTGGTATATATACACAATGGAATACTACTCAGCTATTAAGAACAATGAACCCACCTTCTCTGACCCATCTCGTACAGAACTAGAAGGAATTATGTTAAGTAAGCTAAGTCAGAAAGACAAAGATGAATATGGGATGATCCCACTCATAAACAGAAGTTGATAAAGAATAACAGAAAGGTAAACTCAAAGCAGGATCTTCACTCATTTTACCCAATCCTCATCCCTTATCTCTGTCAACCAACAATTTGTTCTATTCATATTTTACATTTATAGTTGTTTGTAATGTTTATTTATTATATTTTATTTATATTTATTTATTATATTTTAACTTGATAGGTCATAAAAATTGAGAGGGAAGGGATGATGAGATTGGGTAAGAGAGAGAGAAGGAAAGATACCTGAAGACCTGCTTCAGTGCTTGTACTGCATGTAAGGAGTGGGGACTTGACCACAAATCCAGGAAACAGACACACACACACACAGGGGATTAAACTAGATAAATGTCGAAAAAAAAAGTAATCAAATTCATTGTACATGTAAAAGTATCAAGAAAAAATCAAATAACTTTCCTGAAAGAAGTCAGAAGTGTCTTGGAGCCCCATCTCCCCAGTGCCCCACTAGGGAAGAGAGAGACAGACTGGGAGTATGAATCGACCTACCAATTCCCATGTTCAGCAGAGAAGCAATACAGAAATCAGGCCTTCCACCTTCTGCATCCCACGGTGATCCTTGGTCCATGTTCCCAGAGGGATAAAGAATAAGGAAGTTATCAAAGGAGGGGATGGGATATGGTGCTCCAGGGGTGGGCATTGTGTGGAATTGTACCCCTCTTATACTGTAGTCTTGTCAATATTTCCATTTTATAAATAAAAAGAAGAAAAAATACATTATCTACATCAGAACAAAACTAATATCATATCCAATGTCTATCAGAAAACTTTTTAATCAGTAAAGTGGTGTATTTAGCAATTTGAGAGAAGTATCTATCAATGTAGAACATTATACCCAGAGAGGTTATCTTTCAGATATTAAGAAGCTAAAAAGGTTATGTCAAAAAAAAATTAGTGAATTTGTTGCCAGTTGATTTGTCTTGCAAAAAATTTTAAATGTTCTTTTGAGAGAAAAAAAACAGTACTTTAAACGAAAACTCAGATCTACATGAGGAAAATAAAATCACATTAAAAATGAATAAGGAAGAAATGATGCTTTATTTTATTAATAATTGAGCCAACTGATAACAGTTTGTTCAAAAAAACACCAGCAATGTATTTAAGTACCTATGTTTATCTATATCATATACATATGTTTATGTAAGTTTACATATAAATGAGAGAAAATAATAGTAGTGACAAATAATGGGTATGGAGCTAGTATTGACTTTTTTTGCTTTTAATAAGAACTCATAAGAAACTGTTTAGTAGTATTTATTTATTTTTAGTATTTTATTTATTCATTTGATAAAGATAGAAATGGAGAGGTAAAGGGAAGATAAGAGTGTGAGAGAGAGAGACAGAAAAACATTTGCAGCATTACTTCATTGCTCTGAAGTCTATCTCTGACTTTGGAAGAACAACCACAGTTTCCAGTGGAGGGCATGGAATGGAACTATAGTGGTTGGACTGGTGTGGAATTATACCCATGTTGTATTATTATTTTGTAAATAAATTACTAATACAAATATAAAAATACACATTCCATGGAAATCGGGTGGTAGCACAGTGGGTTAAGTGCACATGGCGCAAGCATGGGCATAAGGATCCCATTTGAGCTCCCATCTCCCCGCTTGCATGGGAGTTGCTTCATAAATGGTGAAGCAACTCTGCAGGTGTCTGTCTTTCTTTCCCCCTCTCTATCTTCCCCACCTCTTTCCATTTCTCTCTGTCCTATCCAACAACAACTACATAGATAACCACAATAATAGCTACAAAAACAATTTTAAAAAAAGCAACAAGGGCAACACAAGGGTAAATAAATAAATATTAAAAAAATATTTAAAAATACACATTCCAATAAATTACATCTGTACTAATCTCAATATTTTAATGTTGGAAATCAAGAATAAATCAAGAATGGTTTTATTGGATCAGAAATTTCTATAGTTTATGAACCATTTCTTTATGATTTCAATTCTATAAACTCTAAACTGATAGGAGGACAGTATCCTGATATCTAGTTTATATAGTTTCTAACTTCTTGAAATACCTTATTTTATCTTATCATCAGAAATGGACTATATAATGTAGTTCTATTCCCTTTTCTTTCCTGACCCCTTTTTAGTTACCTAATTGCCTTATGTAACTGTTTGGGCAAGATGAATTTATCCTTGGCTCTGAGTTTTTCATCTATTCAATTTTATAATTTTATGTGTAGTCTATGCTATATCAGTCACAAGGAGCAGATGGTACACCTAAATTAAGATAATTTAAGATGCATATATTTACAAATGTGTATATGTTTCAAATTGGTTTAGAAGATAGTGGCTAGTAGAGTGAAATGATAATAGAAGGACCCACAGACTGCTCCCCCACTCCAGTGTGTAAGAGGACAATGATGGAGAATAACAATAGGAACACCGAGGGAGATATGTAGACATAGTCAGATTGAAAAGAAACAGTGACCTTTGATTAACTGACATGCTGAGGCTACTTTACAAAGAGACAGCCTATATAATAAATAATTTGACCTTACTACAGTACATCCAGTCTTGATGGCATTGGCTAAATTCTACATAAACCCAGTCACCAAAGCAATTCCTTTATGGAATCAATGCTTTTGAGATTAAAAGCAGGGTATAAAAATAGATAAAAAGGGGGAGGGTCGGGTGGTAGCACAGTGGGTTAAGCCCCCCTGGCGCAGAGCACAAGGACCTGCATAAGGATCATGGTTTGAGGGCCTGGTTCCCCACTTGCAGGGGAGTCTCTTCACAGGCAGTGAAGCAGGTCTGCAGGTGTCTACCTTTCTCTCCCCCTCTTTCTTCCCCTCCTCTCTCCATTTCTTTCTGTCCTAACAATGATGACATCAATAACAACAACAATAACTACAACAATAAAAACAAGGGTAACAAAAGGGAAAATAAATTTTAACTTTTTTAAATCAAGTTGGAGAAAGATTAAATCTGGATCTAATGAGTCAAATGGAAGATACATGACCATTTTTTTTTCACTTTTCGGAAATGTCATTTCCAGTACAGGTATACAGTAGATCTCTTTTATTGTCATCATATGGTATTATTTTTATTGCAGTCTTTGTTATTTTGGCCTTTTATTTTCCTAATCCTTATATATTTTTCTTTACCTTATTGGTATATATCCTCAATTCATTATTTTATTTTTTTAATTTTTAAAAATTTTATATAAAGTAAAGCAGAGAGAGATATAGCTCAACATTCCCCCAGTGGTTCCAGGGCTTGAACTCAATGCCTCTTTTATAATAAGGCACATGCTTTATCTAGTGAACTACCACTGCACATATGCACTAGATTTTAAATTGTTACTCTCCTGGGAAATGTGTGCTCATTAAATACTAACTAAGCAAACCTTTACTAAGTTTTACTAGAATATCTGAAATGAAGCCTTCACAGAAGGTTGTAGGGCAACCACCTGTGTCTTCAATATTTTGGAAGGGTATTGTATAAAAGGCTAATAACCAAAATATGTAAGAGATCACCAGACTCAACAACAACAACAAAATGGGCCCATCCAAAGCTGGAGAGAAGATCTGAACAGAACATTCACCAAAGAAGAAACTGAAAAGCCCAACAAACATATGAAAAATATTCCAAGTCATTGATTGTTAGAGAAATGCAAATAAGGACAACAGTGAGGTAACACTTCACCCCTATGTGAATGTAATACTTCAGAAAGGATATTAATAACAAGTGCTGGAGAAACTGTGGGAACAAGGCAACCCTCCAGCACTGCTACTGGGAATGTAAATTGGTCCTACCTCTGAGGAGAGCAGTATGGAGAACTCCTACAAGGCTAGAAATGGACCTACAGAATAATCCAGCAATTCCTCTCCTGGGGATGTATCCTTAAGAATCAAACACACCCATCCAAAAAGTTGTGTGCATATCTATATTCATAGTAGAACAATTTGTAATAGTCAAAACAGGAAGCAACCTAAGTGTCCAACATTGCTACTCAGCTATAAAGAATGATGAAGTCACTTTTTTCACCTCATATTGGATGAAGCTTGAAGGAATTATGTGAGGTGAGATAATGCAGAAAGAGATACATGAATATGGGATGATCTCATTCATGGACAAAAGCTGAGAAATAATGAAAAGGGGATCACACAGTGGAACTTGGACTGGGTTTGGTGTATTGCACCAAAGTAAGACACTAGTGTGGGTGGTGATGATGGTAGAGGATTTAGGCTGTGGGTGAGAGTGCTTTGCAGGAAACTCAGAAAATTCACGGATATATAAATAATCGTACTTATTGTAAACCATTTATCCTCCCTAATAAAAAAATCCTAAAGAAAAACGTTACTGCAGAATTTATAATCACTCATTAATGCCAACTTCAGAGTATACATTGAACAAAATAATAGTTTTCTACATTCTCCTTTTCATGAAATTGGACTGTTATTTACTAATAAGATAGCCCCCATTGGCTCATCTTGAGTGAGTTATAATGTTTGCATTTAAGACTAGACAACCAGTCAGATTCACAACATTATGTTCCTTGCATCTGAACATTAGCCATAGAGCTGACTTTTCTGTGACCCCTTAAAAATTGGGTATAAAATCATTTAAACTGTGTGCATGGTTTCTACCTGGTCCAATGCCTACCTCATTTCATCACATTCTTTATCTTTCTTGAAATACTCATCTGTGGCTGCAGAATGATGCCATTCCATCCATTTAGCTAAAAAAGCATTTCTTTTCTAAGGCTGAAAGATTTTATATATGAGCTCCTCTAGTCTTCATATTAAGTTGAACTCTTTCTTGTATGAACAAACCAAATCAGTAGATTGTTACGAGAGGGAACGTAGTTTTAAAGAGTCCAAATAGCTTGTGCAACTAAAATTCTTTGGCATATTTACCCTTCTGTTTTTCCCACCATTGGATTCCTCCTATTTTAAGTTGTTGATTTCATTTGTTTTACAACCCAGGAATAAATATTTCACAGCATTGCTGTTCTCTAAAGAAGTGGTCCTCAGTAAGCTAATAAACTTAGCCAACAGTCCCCAAGTTTAATGGGAAAATAAAAAGAGGATATTAATCTGTTTTATACATCATCATGAAAAAGAAAAGTATGCCATCTTAATATCAGAGGCTATAATGTAAACATACTCTTGCTGTCATGAGTAAAGATAGTATGTCACTTCCACCAAAGTCTTCTGCTTTTGGTTTCATAACAAGATTTATATTTCCAGGGCCAGGTGGTGGCACACCTGGTTGAAAGCACATGCTACAGTGCACCAGTACCCAGGGTTCAAGCTCCCAGCTCCCACGTGCAGGGGGAAAGCTTCACAAGTGGTGAAGCAGTGTTGCAGGTGTCTCTCTCCATCTCCATATCTCCCTACCCCTCTTAATTATCTCTATCTCAACCCTAATACATAAATAAAATATTAAAAATATATTTATATTGCCAAGGTTTATAACCATGAAGTGAACAGAAATCAGAGACATGCAATGAAAGGGGGTACTCTGTAGTCACAGCCTGCCTACATCTGGCCTCATGCTTAACAGTTCTTCAGAATAAATAGACTACAAGTTTAGTTTATAAAATATCATGTAAACAGGAGCCATGCACCACATAACTCAACCATTTGAATGGGATGCTCTCCATGTCAAAAGCAGAGTGGAGTGAAGCTAAATTAATGTACTATACATGGGAAGCAATACCTTCTTCCTTAAAAAGCACATGTATACATGTATAAAACACCATAGACAGAATTAATGAAAGAATTATGAATAATACAACCAATAAGTGAAAGTATCTCAGTTAGATGTATTAAAATCATGAATGGCAAGGTTGGACTCTGTGTCACTTTTAAAGGACAGGCATCTGACATTTCAGTAATGTTGGGAATCCAGTCAATCAGATGTTAGGTTTCAAATGTTAAAATTATTTGAGACCTAACAGCACATTTAGAAAAACTATTAGGAATGAACCCTGAATTGGTGTTTACTATGTGACAGGGAGAAAGCTCAGATTTAGAACTGAACTTGTATTCTTGAAACCCCGGAGGCTTTATGTCCATCCCCCAGCACCTGTATATGCCAGAGCTGAGCAGTGCTGTTCTCTCTCTCTCTCTCTGTCTCTCTCTCTCTCTCTCTTTCTCTTTTCTCTTCTCTCTCTCTCTCTCTCCCTTTCCCTCTCTCTCTTTTTCTTTCTCTCTCTCTCTCTCGCTCCCTCTCTCTATGATATAAGATAAATAAGTAAATATAGACAGATCTGTTTAAAGTGACTGAAAAGTCATTAGAGCACAGGCAGGCATTAAAAGACACCTTTGAAGTGAGAATAATCTATTTTAACCATATGATTTTTGACAAATAAAGTTACAGTGGCCTAGATAAAATAAATTTCTCATTTATTATTAAACAAATTAATAAAACCTGAACTAGAGTGTTTAGCGTCTAATTTCAAGTTCTGTTTGTTTCTCTGTATGTCCTTGTTATGATTCCCTGCATCATAAAAAACATAAATGAATAAAGACTTTGGAAATCTCTGTGACACTATTTTTTATTATACTTCTAGTCACAAAGTGGACACATTTTTCAAGGTTGTTGCCAAGAATCGAAATGAATCCTTAAATGCATATATCTTCAGTTGGGATATATCTCTTTCAGCAAAGAATCAGCCAGCCATAGTCAGTCAGCTCTGGGATGAGTTACTGGAAGAATCCACAGTTGTTGATCTATTGACTATGCAATGCAAGGTGGTTTGTTTTAACGAGGAAGGAGTGATCTGCATACATGGCTGGATGCTGTGCAGTGAGCTAAACCAATACATCTTTATCAAAGGAAAATGAGGAAAAAAATAATCCATCAAAGCTACTTGACGGCTACCCGATCTATATGCCATATCTGTTTAATGAAGATGCTTGGACTACTCCGTTCAAAATCACCCATTTTTCACACATGCAAAAAAAAAAAAAAATCTCTCCACTTTCCCAATGATTTGGGAGAGGCCTGGGGCAATGATGGTGCACCCTGTGACAGCCCTACTGCTGAGAAGAGCTAATCAGGAAGCTGTTTTCTGAAGACACAGACTTCTAGGCTTGCCATGTCTGATTAAGGTTAATGGCAATCATGCATATCAGTGTCATGTTATTTGTTCTTCTGGAAGGAAGTCCTGATATGATTGGTATAAATAGCACTATCTAAAGGTTATAAACCACAGTTTGCATTTAAATTGAGGTGCATTTTCCCAACAATTAAAAAAAATAAACAGATGAATCAACCTTAAAATAAAATCTTTTAAGTGCAAGGGCCGACATAAGGATCCCAGTTCAAGCCCCTGGCTCCCCACCTGCAGGGGAGTCGCTTCATAAGCAGTGAAGCAGTTCTACAGGTGTCTATCTCTCCTCCTCTGTCTCCCCTCCCCTCTCCATTTCTCTCTGTCCTATCCAACAACAACAACAATAATAACTACAACAATAAAACAAGGGCAGCAAAAGGGAATAAATAAATAAATATTTTTTAAAATCTTTTTTACTCGTTTATTATTTTTCTCAAGCAAGACTCTGTAGCAAACCTATACAAACTTAAGAAAAAACACAATCTAATTTCTGCTTTCAATTCTTCATTTCTCAAGCCATGAGAAAGACCACTGGGGAGAAATCATGTTTTCCCAGGCAGAGATTCAGTCCTCTAAGTCCCATGAGAGTTCTATTACAGTAAAGGAAGCTTTGATGTGATGCTATGGTGTCTCTCCTTATTTCACTCTCTCCCTTTCTCATTTGATATGCAAAATATAATATGCAAAAAAAATATATTGAAGACCAAGAAATGGCATTAAAAACAAAACAAAAAAAACTTATTTCCTATTCCCTTGGGCTTCCTGGCAAAGAGATGAATTAAAAAAGTGAATTCAGGGCCAGGTGGTGACGTAGCTGGTTAAGCACACATATTATAGGGTGCAAGGTCCCAGGTTTAAGCTCCTGGTCCCCACCTGCAGGGGGAAAGTTTCATGAGTGGTGAGGCAGTACTACATATGTCTCTCTGCCTCTCTATCTCCTTTCCCTTCTCAAATTCTCTGTCTCTATCAAATAATAAATAAATAAAATTAATTTTAAATGAACTTTATTAAAACAATCACCCAAACAACAAAATATAGCCTTCACTATGTGTCATAGAAAGTGTCCTCAAGGACACTTAAGATGAGAATTCATGGACCACCTGTTTGGCTATACATTTGACCCTGGCCCTTAACACATTTAGAGGAAATTATAATGCTATGGTTTATTTCCCTCTTTCTCCCTGTGTGGGTTTCTCTGTCTTTGTCTCCCTCATTCTACCTGAAAATTCAGACTGGAACAGTGAAACCATGGCAACTAAAAAAAAAAATACCAATTCACATATTCATCCTAATGACTATGAAATATAAGTATGGTTGCCTTCAGTTTACGGAAATGGAGAATGAATAAGAGAGATTAATTAATTAATAATATTCTCAGGTTTGTTGAGTGTTATAAGAAAGAGAAAAAGTTCAGTTTAATCTGCACCCTTGGATCAGAAGGTTTGTATCAGGACACATGCTGGGAGAATAACATTTTAGTTATACTCTGTTAAGAAGGTAGCTTACTATTTATTTCTATTAAGCACGTTACTAAACTTTTGGTCTTCTTTTTCTTATGTTTGATATAGCAATTCTAAATAACATACTTTCTTGTCTGTATATCAGTCAGTCAAAGAAATTTCTATGCCTTAATTGATATTCCTAAAAAATAATAGTAATTATATTTTTTAATTTTAATTAATTTATTTATAAAATGGAAACACTGACAAAAACCATAGGATGAGGGGTATAATTCCCACAATCAGAGCTTCCTATGCTATCCACTCCCCTAATAGTTTCCTATTCTTTAATCTCCTGGGAGTATGGACCCAGAATCATTATGTGGTGCAGAAGGTGGAAGGTCTGGCTTCTGTAATTGCTTACTCCCTGAACAATGCCATTGACAAGTTGATCCACATTCCAGCCTGTCTCCTCTTTCCATAGTGGGGCAGGACACTGAGGAAGTGGAGCTTCAGGACACACTGGTGGGGTCATCTGTCTAGGGAAGTTTGGTTGGCATCATGGTAGCATCTGGAACCTTAATTCCATTTTGGTTGGTTCACTTCCTAACAAAGCCTCAAAACAAGGTCCTATGAGATGTATCCATAAATTTGGGCAAAATATATACATTAAAGCAAAAATACACAATAGTCAATAAATGAAGCAAGAAAATAGAAAGACCTAAAAAAACACCTTAAATTACCTAATGAAATAGTGTCTGCTGGGAGTCGGGCTGTAGCGCAGCGGGTTAAGCGCAGGTGGCGCAAAGCACAAGGACCGGCATAAGGATCCCGGTTCGAACCCCGGCTCCCCACCTGCAGGGGAGTCGCTTCACAGGCGGTGAAGCTGGTCTGCAGGTGTCTGTCTTTCTCTCCTCCTCTCTGTCTTCCCCTCCTCTCTCCATTTCACTCTGTCCTATCCAACAACGACAACAATAATAACTACAACAATAAAACAACAAGGGCAACAAAAGGGAATAAATAAATAAAATAAATATTTAAAAAAAATTTAAAAAAAAAAAAAAAGAAATAGTGTCTGCTTAGGCCTAGATACACTCCTCACCTACTTCCTATTACACTTCCCTCAATCACTCCAAAGCTAACCTTATCAGAGTAAGGACTACAAAAGCTGAATATGGGCAAGAGAGTGGCATGCTTTAATGATGACTCTTTAGTCACTATCAGACCACCGAATCAGCTGGGGCCCTAGTTGGGGAATCCTGAAATTTCCATATAAACATGCAGAGCCTAGACTTCAAATAGATACCACTCTCCATTATCACTGGTCATCCCCATGAGGAACCTCATAATGGACCCCTTTAGGGGCTCCCATAGGATCTTGCCCTCAATGTGGATGAGCAATGGTAGAGAATGTTTCATCCTCCAAAGGGGGGTTGGTTAGATAACATTATCTACCACCTGAAGAAGATAGGTCCTGAAATTGTTACAACTTGGAATGTTCCTACTGATGACCACAGAATGCAAGTTCAGACCTACAGGAATGTAGAGGTTACATAGGCTCCTATGCTGAATATGGGCCCCAGATCAAATTGATGGGTTTTACAGTCAACAATATTTATACATTCTCCCCATATTTGGGAGCTACTCTTTTCCCTGATATAGATTTCTAGCCCTTTTTCCAGTCATGACATCATCACCCCAGACAATAACCTGGGTCTACCTGCATATCAGATGTCAGGCTCAGGTAAAAACTGATAAAGTCATGGGCCCTTTAGAATATACCTAAAATAGACTTACTAGCTATTTCCAAAATGGAGACCCAAAATCTTCATCTATGATATTCTAGCCTTTAAGTTCATGATTAATCAACAATTTGTATGGCTTTATATGTTAACTCTTTTTCAGCCACCAGGTTCCGGAGTAATTATAAATTCTACCTTGTAGGCTTTTATGAGAACTTTGTGAGTTGGCAAAAGTAAATAATTTAAAAGTTTGGCTGACATATTGCAAACATATGTACTTGTAGTAGCTATTGTTATAATTCAAGGTAATATATATTGAGTGTACAACATCACCAAGATAATATAAGCATGGATAATTAGAATAAATAGTAGCAATGGTAACAGTTATAGTAATAGTAGCTCTGAGTATATTATATTGCTACACATTTGCTATATATATATATATATATATATATATGACATTGTTATTAAAAACTAATAGGGTAACATTGTAAATAAAGGAATCAATGAGTATGCCATGGGAAAAACTGATCTATAGTTTGTAGAAAACTTTGGACAATGACTGTTTAGGAATCTTTAGGTTTACATTGATTGCTCAGAAACTTCTTCTAGTAGATTTGTAATATGACTGAATTACTGTGTCTTTACTTCTGTTTCTTTCCTATTACTATTTTCACTTTTCCTATAGACTGATCTTTGTTTTTCCTTTTGTTGCCCTTGTTGTTTATCGTCATGGTTTTTGTTATAATTGTTTTTGTTATTGTTGTCATTGTTGTTGGATAAGACAGAGAAAAATCGAGAGAGAAGGGGAAGACAGAGAAGGGGAAAGAAAGACAGACACCTGAAGACCAGCTTCACTGCCCAAGAAGCGACCCCCCCTCCAACTGGGATCCTGATGCCAGTCCTTGTGCTTTATGCCATGTGCACTTAACCTGCTGCTCCCCTATCTGGCTCCCTAGACTGATCCTTTACATAAGTAAATTTTACCATACTCTTCATGAATTTCTGTATCTTTCAATAATGTTTCCACTGAATCTCTAAATTTGAATTTCTTCATCTTCCAGTAGTGTTTCAACTGAATTTGTGAGACTACATTTTTTTCTTTGTTCTTCATATTGGATTTGGACAGAGAGTTTTAAAATAGATATGTATACACACATACATATATATATGTGTGTGTGTGTGTGTGTGTGTATATGACAAAACTCAACATAAACACAACAAGCTCATTAAAAATTGGGAGAGTAAACAAGATAGAATGTCCACTAGAGAAGATGATCAGATAGCAATAGATATATGCTCAAAGTCACTGACTAGCAGAAAAATAAATACAGGGGGTTCCCGGAAGATGGCAGACTGAGAAGCTGCTAGTAGCTTGAGCTCTGACCACATCTTCTGGAAACGGTAGGATTTTCTGCCTTTATTAGGCCAGTCAATAAGGGGTCCTAGTGGTGACACGAAGGAGGTGACTATAACTTAATTTGGGTCAAAAAAGAGTAGAAACAAAGGGGAAATTTTTTTTCTTTCTTTTAAATTATTAAGCACACCTCCTCCCCCTTCCTCCCCCCCCATAACCAGTCCCTGGGGACCAGCTCCTAGCAAGCTCCCCTGCTGAGCCTCTTTCTTTACCAAGATACCTATCCCACCAGGGAGTATCATTCATTCTAAGTCTATACCCTTCTGAAACCTCTGGCCTTTTTTCTTTCTAAGTAGCCAACCCCCCCACCTCACCCCACATAGCTAATTAAATAATTAAAAGTAAATTTAAAAAAAACTCTTTCACCGCTCTTTTATGACTATTCTTTTTCTTATCTTTTTCTTTTTTCTCTCTCTCTTTCTTTTTTTTTCTTTTTCTCATTCTTGTCATCCTTTCTTCCTTAATCCTACAGCTTCCAAAGCCACAGGCCCCATCCCCCACACCACCAAACAGTGTGCTTTTTTGAATTCACTGATACACATTTGGTAATTATTTGGGGGAAGAATTCTGACTCAGAGTTGGACTCTCACTGCAAATATCTCTGTTCAACTTCCCTTCCTCCTTTAGCTACCCCTAGAATATACAGTGGATAGTAGATTTGCATAACTGTTTATTTCAGCTATCCATGTCTAGTCCTGAGGGTTTTTTTTTTGTTTGTTTTTTCTCTTTCTTAACAATCAGCTGCCTCTGATCATGAGGTTTGAGGTAATCTGGGACAGAGTATTTTTTTACCCTGCTCTATTTTATTATTAATATTATATAAAGGCATATATCTTCCCCCCCCTTTTAGGTTGATCAGAATTAACTCTTAAGGTATCTTTCATTGCTACGGTAGTGGGCATCTTATCTACTGTGGGAGGAACTTGTCTCGTTACTCCTACATCCTCTACAGACTCTCCCCTCCCTCCTCCTCCTAGCTAATTAAAAAAACTAAATTAAATTAAATTAAAAATAAAGTAATAAAAAAAACCCTTTCCTTTCACTTCTCTTTAATTACAGCTCTTTTTCTTCTCTTTTCTCTTTTCTCTCTCTTGTCTCTTTTTTCTTTTTTTTTCTTGTCATACACTTCTTCCTTCCTTCTTCTTTGCCTTTCTGAATTTGTGAATTATTTTGGGGAAAAAATCTGACTCAGAGTGGACTCTCTATGTGTGTATCTCTGCTCTACTTCCCTTTCCCCACTTGTTATCCCTAGAATATACAGTGGATAGTATATTTGCATAACTGTCTATTCCTGCTATCCCTTCTTTCTTTTCTCTTTCTTCTTCACTGGGATTTGGTTACTATTTTTTCACGGACTGGAGAAATTGTTTGGCTAACTGATAGTGATTAAACTGCTTCAAAACTTGCTTCAGTTGGTACTGTAATTCCTGAGGTTGGTGAGTGCAATTGTCATAAAGGTATTTAGTACAGTGTTGCTTGTGCTCAAGACACAACAAGTGAGGAACAACAGAGCATAAAAAAAAGAAACACAGAAATCAAAAAAATGGGTAGATCAAAAACAAATAAAACTGCTACTCCAATGAATGAAGACAATAGCCCAGAAGAAACTACAAATCAGCCAAAAGTAACCATAGATAAGAAAAGTATGCAAGCAATAATAAACTTATTAATCACAGAAATGAAAACAACATTGGAGGAAAGGAATGGCAGTATTAGGGAAACAACAGTAGAGATCCCCAAGGAAAATACTGATTATCTTGAGGCAATAAGAGAACCAAAAGCTGAAACAGCTGTAATGAAGAAAGAAGCTGAGGCAAGGGAAAGCAGACTAACAGAGGCAGAAAACAGAATTAGTCAGACAGAGGATGAGTTAGAGAAAACTAAGAAAGAGGTGAAAGAGCTTAAAAAGAGATTGAGAGACACTGAAAACAACAACAGAGACATATGGGATGATCTCAAAAGAAGTAACATTAATATAATTGGCCTGCCAGAGGAAGAAAGAGAGGAAGGGGAAGCAAACATTCTAGAGAAAATAATAGAAGAAAACTTCCCAGACCTGAATAACAGAAAGGACATCTAGATTCAAGAGGCCCAGAGAGTACCAAACAGAATCAACCCAGACCTAAAGACACCAAGACACATCATAGTTACAATGAGAAGAAGTAAAGATAAAAAAAGGATCCTAAAGGCTGCAAGAGAGAAACAAAAAGTCACATACAAGGGAAAACCCATAAGATTATATGCAGACTTCTCCACTCACACTCTAAAAGCCAGAAGAGAATGGCAAGATATCTATTGAGCCCTGAATGAAAAAGGGTTTCAACCAAGGATAATATATCCTGCTAGAATTTCATTCAAACTAGATGGAGGGATCAAAACCTTCTTAGACAACAACAGTTAAAGGAGGCAACCATCACCAAACCGGCCCTGAAAAAGGTTCTAAAAGACCTCTTATAAACAAGAACATCACTATAATACTGGCAATATATCAGAGCAAAAAAAAAAATTTTTTTTTGAACAATGGCACTACAATACATTAAATCCATAATATCAATAAATTTCAATGGCTTAAACTCACCCATCAAAAGGCACAGAGTTGGGGGATGGATCAGAAAACATAATCCAACCATATGCTGCTTGCATGAATCCCATCTGTCACAACAAGATAAACAAAGACTTAAAGTGAAAGGATGGAAAACTATCATACAGACTAATGCACCACAAAAAAGGGCAGGAACAGTCATTCTAATCCCAGACACGGTAGATTTTAAATTAAATAAAGTAATAAAAGATAGGCAAGGACATCACATAATGATTAGAGGATCAATCAGCCAAGAAGACTTAACAATCATTAACATCTATGCACCCAATGAGGGACCATCTAAGTATGTCAAGCACTTACTGAAAGAATTTCAAAAAACCATCAATAGTAATACAATAATAGTGGGAGACTTTAATACCCCACTCTCACACTTAGACAGATCAACAAAGCAGAGAACCAACAAAGATACAAGAGAATTGAATGAAGAGACTGACAGACTAGACCTCTTGGACATTTTCAGAGTCCTTCACCCCAAAAAACTGGAATACACCTTCTTTTCAAATCCACATAACACATACTCAAGGATAGACCACATGTTAGGCCACAAAGACAGCATCAATAAATTCAAGAACATTGAAATCATCCCAAGTATCTTCTCAGACCACAGTGGAGTAAAACTAACATTTAACAACAAACAGAAAATTATTAAAAGTCATAGAATTTGGAAACTAAACAACATACTCCTTAAGAACCACTGGGTCGAGGGAGTTCCCGGAAGATGGCAGACTGAGAAGCTGCTAGTGGCTTGAGCTCTGACCACACCTTCTGGAAACAGTAGGACTTTCTGCCTTTAGTAGGCCAGTCAATAAGGGGTCCTAGCGGTGACACCAAGGGAGTGACTATAACTTAATTTGGGTTAAGAAATAGAGTAGAAAAAAAGGGGGGAAATTTTTTTTTCCATTTAATTATAAAGCACACCTCCTCCCCTTCCCCATCCCCCCATAACCAGTCCCTGGGGACCAGCTCCTAGCAGGCTCCCTGCTGACCTTCTGTCTTTACCAAATTGCTGTCCCACCAGGGAGTATCATTCAAAGTCTATACCCTTCTGAAACCTCTGGCCTTTTTTTTCCTTCTAAGTAGCCAACCCCCCCCACCTCACCCCATATAGCTAATTAAATAATTAAAAATAAATTTAAAAAAATCTTTCCTTTCACCGCTCTTTTATGACTGTTCTTTTTCTTATCTTTTTCTTTTTTCTCTCTCTCTTTTTTTTCTTCTTTTTCTCATTCTTGTCATCCTTTCTTCCTTAATCCTACAGCTTCCAAAGCCATAGGTCCCAGCCCACGCACCACCAAACAGTGTGCTTTTTGAATTCACTGATACACATTTGGGAATTATTTTGGGGAAGAATTCTGACTCAGTGTGGACTCTCACTGCGAGTGTCTCTGCTCAACTTCCCTTCCTCCTTTAGCCACCCTAGAATATACAGTGGATAGTAGGTTTGCATAACTTTCTATTTCAGCCATCCTTGTCTAGTCCTGAGGGGTTTTTTTTCTTTTCACTGCTCTTTAATTACAGCTCTTTTTCTTCTCTTTTCCCTTTTCTCTCACTTGTCTCTTTTTTCTTTTTCTTTTCTTTTTTTTTTAATCTTGTCATACACTTCTTCCTTCTTCTTTGCCTTTCTGAATTTGTGAATTATTTTGGGGAAGAAATCTGACTCAGAATGGACTTTCTATGTGTGTATCTCTGCTCTAGTTCCCTTTCCCCTCTTGTTACCCCTAGAATACACAGTGGATAGTAGATTCGTGTAACTGTCTATTCTTGTTATCCCTTCTTTCTTTTCTCTTTCTTCTTCACTGGGATTTGGTTACTATTTTTTCACGGACTGGAGAAATTGTTTGGCTAACTGATAGTGATTAAACTGCTTCAAAACTTGCTTCAGTTGGTACTGTAATTCCTGAGGTTGGTGAGTGCAATTGTCATAAAGGTATTTAGTACAGTGTTGCTTGTGCTCAAGACACAACAAGTGAGTAACAACAGAGCATAAAAAAAAAGAAACACAGAAATCAAAAAAATGGGTAGATCAAAAACAAATAAAACTGCTATGCCAATGAATGAAGACAATAGCCCAGAAGAAAATAAAAATTAGCCAGAAGTAACCGTAGATAAGAAAAGTATGCAAGCAATAATAAACTTATTAATCACAGAAATGAAAACAACATTGGAGGAAAGGAATGGTAGTATTAGGGAAACAACAGTTGAGACCCCAAGGAAAATACTGATTATCTTGAGGCAATTAGAGAACTAAAAGCTGAAATAGCTATAATGAAGAAAGAAGCTGAGGCAAGGGAAAGCAGACTAACAGAAGCAGAAAACACTTAGACAGATCAGCAAAGCAGAGAACCAACAAAGATACAAGAGAGTTGAATGAAGAGATTGACAGACTAGACCTCTTGGACATTTTCAGAGTCCTTCACCCCAAAAAACTGGAATACACCTTCTTTTCAAATCCACATAACACATACTCAAGGATAGACCACATGTTAGGCCACAAAGACAGCATCAATAAATTCAAGAACATTGAAATCATCCCAAGTATCTTCTCAGACCACAGTGGAGAAAAACTAACATTTAACAACAAACAGACAATTATTAAAAGTCACAGAATTTGGAAACTAAACAACATACTACTTAAGAACCACTGGGTCAGAGATTCACTCAAGCAGGAAATTCAAATGTTCCTGGAAACAAATGAAAATGAAGACACAACCTATCAAAATATTTGAGACACAGCTAAAGCAGTACTGAGAGAGAAACTTATAGCCATAAAATCACATATTAAAGACCAAGAGAGAGTATATGTTCACACATATCCGTAAGCTACTGCAAAATATATACCTGAAAGCAGAAGTACACTAGAGTTTGCAATGGGTACCCCCCTAACACTTCCTCTCCACTATTCCAAGCTTTGGGTCCATGATTGCTCAACAATTTGTTTGGCTTTGTATGTTAACTCTTTTCAGTCACCAGGTTCCAGATGTCATCAGGATGCCGGCCAGGCTTCCCTGGACTGAAGACCCCACTAATGTGTCCTGGAGCTCCGCTTCCCCAGAGACCCACCCTACTAGGGAAAGAGAGAGACAGACTGGGAGTATGGACCAACCAGTCAATGCCCATGTTCAGCGGGGAAGCAATTACAGAAGCCAGACCTTCTACCTTCTGCAACCCACAATGACCCTGAGTCCATGCTCCCAGAGGGATAGAGAATGGGAAAGCTATCAGGGGAGGGGATGGGATATGGAGATTGTGTGGTGGGAATTGTGTGGAGTTGTACCCCTCCTACCCTATGGTTTTGTTAATTAATCCTTTCTTAAATATAAAAGGAAAAAAAAAGAAAAATGAAGACAACACTGAGAGAGCACTTCACACCTGTGAGAATGCCATACACTAGAATGGACAGAAGCAGTAAGTCCTGATGAAGTTTCCCCTTATGTGGGGGAAACAAGTTTACATGCAATTTGCTTAAATTCTTGATTATATAAAGTAGATACTATTATTCTCTTTTATAATCAAATAGCTACCATGAAGGAACTTGTTTATGGTTTAATCCAAGTAAGTAGTGAAACTGATTTCAGATCGGAACACTTGTTTAAACAATATAGTGGTTGTTGCTCCACCCACTATAATACACATACACACCTTAGCTGGTGATACAAAATAGGACACCTCATTGTTTTGAGAAACAGAGACAAATCGAACAACAACAACAAAAAATACCAAGAGGTGAAATCATTGCTTCAGGGAAGTATGTCCATGATGGCAGGACATTTACTTTCAAGTATTAACCTTTTAGTGATACTCAAATTTTAATTTATTTTATGAATGTATTACAAGAGAAGTTTGGATTTTATGGCAAAAAAAAATAATAAGAAGAAAAGGCCATGTGAATCCCTATATAGGCCATTGCCTAAGCACATACATAGCATTCTCCATTATCCATGCCCCCTCCCCAACAGGTATCTAGATTGAGTATACAATGTCCAAAATAAGAATTATAAAAAACATTTAAGTTATTTTTTTTTAATTTAAATGGAAGAGTCAATTCCTCTCCTAACACAGGCAACAGGCACCACCCTAGGAACTCATGTACCTGGAAGGACAGAACTTTATCTTGAGTAGTCATGTATTTTCCTTCAGATCAGAGACTCCCAACAGAGCTGTCCAAGAGACTTTAACTTGAAGTGAGACATTAAGGGATAATTTTCAGTAACCAAGGACCAAAAACAACAACAAAAACCCTCTTCAAAAATAAAGATTTGGGGGGCCTGGCAGTTTCTCACCTGAATGCACATATTGCTATGCTCAAGGATCAGAGTTCAAACTCCAGCTTCCCACCCGTAGGGAGACATATGCTTCACAAATGGTGAACCAAGTCAGCAGGTATCTTTCTCTCTCTATTTCCTCTCTCAATTTCTCTGTGTCCTATCAAGTATAAGAGAAAGGGGAAAAGAAGAGAGGAGAAGGTGAGGAGGAAGAGATGAGATGAGATGAGATGAGATGAGATGAGATGAGATGAGATGAGATGAGATGAGATGAGAGGAGAGGAGAGGAGAGGAGAGGAGAGGAGAGGAGAGGAGAGGGGATGGGAACGGAGAAAAATGGCCCCTGGAAACAGGAGATTTGTATTGCCATCACTGAGGCCTGGTAGCAAAAAGAAAAATAGAGAGAGAAGAGGGAAGGGGGAAGAAGAGAAAGAGAGAAAAAAAAGATTGAAGTAGAGGAAGGGATGAAGAAAGAGAGATGGGAAGAAAAGAAAGAAAGAATAAAAGCTGGTAGGCGGAGCCAAGATGACCACTTGGGAGCATCAGCTGCCATGAGCACCAAGAAGCAACAGCTTGTGACCTGGGAATCTCTGGATAGGGTAGGATACTGGTCTTTCCGCAGGAGGGTGAACAGGGGCTGGAAAGGGTGACACTAAAATAGAGCCCTCTAACTCACTCTTTGGCTGACAAACAGAGGCCAGGGGACAAAGGAAGGAAATCTTTTGATTATTTCTGAGCTCACCCCTCCCCACCACCCAAGAACCAGCCCCCAGGGACTGGACAGACCCTTCTAGCAGGCTTGTCACTGAGCTATTTTCTTTTACAAGCCTTTTAATTTTTGTTTAACCTCCCTTTTTTGTTTTGTTTTGTTTTGGTTTTAGTGGGTGGAGCTATATTTGAGTAGTGACAACATACCTGACCAATCAGAGCTTCATCCTTGGCTGGAAAAGACTACCTGGAGGGTTTCTTGTTTTTTGAGGTGGATACTTCTTATAATTGTCTGTGTTTGCTCAGGCTGCCTACAGCCAATCTGGATCTGTCCAAGTTGCAGACTGACTTTTAGGGTATTTTATTTTATAATTACTATTATTGTATATGTGTTTCCCTTTTCTCTCCACTTTCTTCAGGTTGACCAAAATTAACTATTGTTTTTTCCATTGCTAGGTGACTGGGTGTCCTATCCATTGTGAAAGGAACTTGTTTCTCTCTACCACTTTGCTCCACTCTCTTTTTCCCTCCTAGCTAGTAAAAATGAATAAATAAATAAAACTCTTTCCTTTCACTGCTTTTACTTTAATTTTTTTATTCACTTTTTCCTTCCTCCTTCTTTTGCTTTCTGAATTCACTGGTAATCGCTTGTGAATTATTTTAGAGAAGAAACATGACTCGGAGTGAAGTGTGTGTGTGTGTTTCTTCTCTACTTCTTTTTCTCCCATTTCTATTCCTAGAATTTATAGTGGACAGTAGATTGGCATAATTGCCTATTCTTGTTTTCCCTTTTTTCCTTTCTCTTTCTTTTTCTTTTGGATTTGGTTGTTATTTTTTCTCTGACTGGAGGTGTTGTTTGGCTAACTGGTATTGGTTGAACTGAATCAACCCTTCCTTCAGTTGCTATTGTAATTTCTGAGGTAGGTGACTGCATTTATCATAAAGGTCTTTATTATAGTGTGGCTTGTACTCAAAACACAAAAACTGAAGAATTACAGAACAGAAAAATAAAAAAACACATCAATAAAAATAATGGTTAACTCAAGAGCAAATAAAACTGCTACCACAATGAATCAGGACAGGACCCCAGAAGAAACTCCAGATCAATCAGAAGTAACCATAGATTAAAAAGTATGCAAGCAATAATAAACCTAATAATCACAGAATGAAGACAACTATGGAGGAAAGGGTTATCACAATTAGGGAAACAACAGAGGAGACCCTCAAAGAAAATACAAGCTATCTAGAAGTAATTAGAGAAATAAAAGCTGAATAGATCAGCTAAAAGGCCAATTAGAAGAACAAGCCAATATTATAACTGAAATGAAGAAAGAAGCTGAGGGAACTGAAAACAGGTTAACAGAAGCAGAACACAGAATTAGCCAGACAGAGGATGAGCTAGAGAAAACAAAGAAAGAGATAAAAGAGCTCAAAAATAGATTGAGAGACACTGGAAACAACAACAGAGAAATATGGGATGATCTCAAAAGAAGTAACAAATGCAAATAAAGACAACATTGAGATACCACCTCACACCTGTGAGAATGGCATACATCAAAAAGGACAGCAGCAATAAATACTGGAGAGGCTGTGGGGACAGAGGAACACTTCTACACTGCTGGTGGGAATGTAAATTGGTCCAATCTCTGTTTAGAGCAGTCTGGAGAACTCTCATAAGGCTAGACATGGACTTTCCATGTCACTCAGTAATTCCTCTCTTGGGGATACATCCCAAGGACTCCATAATACCCAGCCAATAAAGATATGTGTACACCTATGTTCATAGAAGCACAATTCATAATAACTAAAACCTGGAAGCAATCCAGGTGTCCAACAACAAATGAGTGGCTGAGAAAGCTGTGGTATGTATACACAATGGAATAATACACAGCTATTAAGAACAATGAACCCACCTTCTCTGACCCATCTTGGATGGAGCTAGAAGGAATTATGTTAAGTGAGCTAAGTCAGAAAGACTTATCAGTGGATAATCCCACTGATAAACAGAGCTGAGAAAGAAGAACAGCGGGGAAAACTCAAAGCAGGATTTATCTGAATTTGGAGTAGGGCACCAAAGTAAAAATTCTGAGGTGAGGGTGAGGGTGGATGTTCGGCTTCCCGGGGAAGCAGGGGTGGGGGGTAGGGAGAGTGGAATGGGCCACAGCCTTTTTTTGGTGGGAATGGTGTTTATGTACATGCCTATTAATTTGTAGTCATATAAATCACCAATTAATATGAGAGGGGAAAAATTGTCTGCTCAAACTTTTAAAGCACAGACTGAGTCTTTTTAATGCATAGGTTTAGTCTTTGATATGTTTACTCTCTTAAAGCTTAGACCAGGGAGAACAGAAGCAACTGGTGGCATAACTATATACAAATAATGTCAAAGGACATAAATTATGGTGATGTTGTGTATGACACAGCAAATCCTAAGAAAGAGATTTTTCAAAGTTAACCCAATTGCCAACCAATGTGATTATAGCAACAAGTATCTATTGTCTTCTGAACTCAAAGACAGCAGAAACCTCCCACTTCCACTATTGAGCCTATATTTCTCCAGTCCTGGAACCTTTAGGGTGGGACTCACTTTCCTGCATGTTTCTCTCAAGTAATACCAAATGATATTGCATCTGCTGATCCCAACAAATCAACACAGTGAGTACCACCTCTGCATGCTTTACTTCAGGACTGTTTCCAGAAACATCAGGCATGGAATGTCAACCCTTCACCCTCATTACTCCGGTGAGACCTTTCCTTTCATAGGATTCTCTAATTCCATTCCAGGTGGTTCACTTAACAGTGTCCCAAAACCTAGATATAGACCAGGTCCCATGAGATAGAACATACATGTTCACATGTATCCATAAATTAGGGCAAAATATATACCTGAATGCAAAAGTACACAATAGTTTGCAATGAGTCAGTATAAAGTTCCTAATGAAATAGTATCTAATTTGACTTAGATACCCTCGTCACCTACTTCCTATTACAGTTCTCTCACTCACTCCAAAGCTAACTTTAACAAATCAAGGGCTGCAAAAGCTGAATAAGGGCAAGAGACTGGCATACTTTAATTATAACTCTTTAGTCACTATCAGGCCACCCCATCAACTGGGGCCCTATTTGGGGAGTCTTGAGATTCCCAGACATACATGATGGGCCTAGGCCTTGAATAAATACCTCTCTCCATTGTTACTGGTTATTTCTATCAGGAACAACAAAATAGACCCCTTTGTGGGCCCCCTATAGGACCTTGCCCTCAACTTGGATCAACAATGTTCCATCCTCTGAAGAGAGGATGGACAACATACTCTATGATACACCTGAGGAAGATGAATCTATATTGGGGCAGCTTGGAATGTTCCTACTCATGACCACAGAATGTGAGCTCAGATCTACAGGGAGGCAGAGGCCACATAGGTTCCTAAGCTGAATATGGGCCCCAGATCAAATTAAATCAATGGTGTTTACAGTTAACAATATTTATACCCCTTTCCCATATTAGGGAGCTACTCTCTTCCTTCATAAGGCTTTCTGGTCCTTTTATAGGCATGACATCATCTCCCCAGAGAATAACTTGTATCCACTTGCATAACAGATTGAAGACTCATGGGAAAAAAAAAAAAAAAAGAAAAGAAACTAGTATAGCCACAGGCCCTTTGGAATATAGCTAAAATATGTTTACTAGCTATCTATAAAATGGAGTACCCCCCAACTATTCATCTGTACTATTCCAGCTTTTAGGCTCATGATTGTTCAACAATTTATTTGACTTTGTATGTTACCTCTCTTTTTAGCCACCAGCTTCCTGATGCTAGCAGGATGCCAACCAGACTTTCCTGGACAGAAAACCCCACCAAAATGTCTTGGAGCTCCACTTCTCCATAGCCACACCCTACTAGGTAAAGAGAGAGGCAGGCTAGGAATAAGGATCAACCTGTCAATATTCATGTTCAGCATGGAAGCAATTACAGAAGCCAGACCTTCCAACTTCTGCATCCCACAATGACCTTGGGTCCATACTCCCAGAGGGTTAAAGAATGGGAAAACTATCAGGGGAGGGGAGGAAATACAGAGCTCTGATGGTAGGAATTGTGTGGAGTTGTAACCCTATTATCCTATGGTTTTGTCAATGTTTCCTTTTTATAAATAAAAACAAATAAAGAAATAATAAAAGCCAAAAATACATGGAGTATGCATTTTTGTTGTTTGCTGGACAAAAATGCATTTACCTACATTAAATCCTTAGTTAATCCTATTAGTTTACAGACACCTTCACTGCCTCAAACCCAGCCTAGCACATGGCTGCCAACCAGCCTCCCTGCCCTGTACCTCTGCAGTTGCAAATGGAGCCTCTACCTTGGATGATCCCAGCGAAAGTCTGTTTACACTAAAGCCCCTGTAAGTTTTACTTTGTTTTTTCCCCCTCTGAAGAAGGAAAGGAAGTGAAGGAGCTGGAAGGAAGTGAAGGAAGACATGGGAGGGCATGGTAGTGGAAAGGACTTAAGATGGGGGTGAGAATGTTTTGCAGACATCTGTCACAGGGTGATGAGAGATTGTGCTAAGGTGTCAGCAATTGTGCTTTAACCCATTAACTCGCCAATAAATCTCCACAAATCCCCTAAACAAATAAAAGTTCCCAAAACAAAGGGGACAGTTTTTCCACATTGTTAACTCCCCTTCTCCCTTCTCTGGCCTTCAAACAAAGATTTTTTCTTGTTATTAGGACTCAATCTCTTGTTTATTTCTGAAAAGGCAGGATGAATTTTTCATACAATTATCAAAAAATACAAAGCAGTTCAGATTTAAATACACACACAGCTGGCAAATATTTTTTTCTTTTTATGAGCAAATAACAACAATTTTATTATGATGAACATATTCAGAAGAATTAATCATCACTGAGTGATTACAGTAAAATAAACGGATGAATTCAGTACAATTATTTCAGTAAAAATGTGCAAATACTGTAAGTTCATATTTGTGTTCCATGTGTTGAACTAATAAATGTAATTTTCTGTGCTACAGGGTATAATATTTGAAGAGATATACATGAATTGACTACTCAACTCCATGTTCCTAATGTTTCGTGCCTTTGCAGTAGGAGAATGAAGCAGAAAAATTATATGTCTACAGTGGAGGGAAAGAAAAGAGGGGTGGAGCTCAGTGCTTTAATGACAGGCACAAATATGAACTGTATTATTATGCTTATTTTACACATGAAATGACAGAGGGATTAAGTAAGGTCAGTCACAGGTTTATTGGTTAGTGCCTGTTGGTATTGTTTTCTGGTGTCTTACCAAGCACTAGAAAGTTGATTCATACTGTATACATAATTTAGTCTTTAATTTGCTATAATCTTCATCATGATATATTTTATATCTTAAGTTACACATTCAACAGCCATGTACTATTGAATTTATAAACAGAACACTACTCATATATTTATAACATGATCATTTCAGAAATTTCAAGCAGATATGGTACTGTGCCAGAACCACTGCTGTAGTCCATATATTTTTTGCTGTCCAATTTTTAAATGTATACTTCCCAAGTCAAACCTAGGTACAATATTCTCATGAAATTTGCACTTAATTAAAGAAACTATTGTGACCAGTAATAATTATTACCAAAATGTTTTTAATATAATGTAAACTAAAAAGAATAATGAAATAAATTATTTAATTGTTTTAATTTACTGTAAATGATATTAGGAAAATACATAATCATGTAAAGTGTTCTCAGGGAGAGAACTGGGATGCCTGTAGCCACACAGACTGTAGTTTCAATCTTAGGCACTATTACAGTCCTCAAAAAAGAATTAAATTCTTGGTAGTTGGGTGGCTATGCAGTGGGTTAAGCACATCTGGCACAAAGCACAAGGACCCAGCTCCCCATATGCAGGGGAGTCACCTCACAAGAGGTAAAGCAGGTCTCCAGGTGTCTTTATCTCCCCCTATCTGTCTTCTCCTCTTCTCTTCATTCCTCTCTGTCCTATCCAACAATGATGACATCAGTAATAACTATAGCAACAATAAAACAAAAAAGGGCAACAAAAAGGAAATTAAATAAATAAATATACAAAATTAAATTCTTTTAAAAAAAACTTGTAGAAGATGATGACTGGAAAGCAGCTGCTGGCATGAGTTCTGACAACAACTGCTAGAAAGTCTTAGAGATCCTGACCTTCTGCCGGACAAGGAAGGAGGCATTCTAGACTTGATACTAAGGAGGTGACTATAATTCTATTTGGGTTAAAAATTAGAGCAAAATGAAAGGAAATTTTTTTTATTATTTCTCTCAGCCCCCCTCTCCCCATAACCAGACCCTGGGGGGGTAGGGAGTTGCTGCTAGCAGGCTTCCTGCTGAGCTCATTTCTTTACCAAGATTCCTGGCTCACCAGGGGTACCATTCCAATTCTGCTTCTTTCTAAATACCTAGGCTTTTTTTTTTCTCTGAGTAGGGGACTTAGGCCCAATTGTAGTGACAATTAGCTAATCAAGCAGGCCTCCCCCAGCCTGGGAAGACTGCTTGGAAGTTTTTTTGTTTTCTTTTGTTTTTTCTTTCTCAATCAGTTGTCTAGACTCAATGTGCATGTGCTAACTTGGAGCTGTCCAAACTTCAGACCCACTGCTAGGGCTCTTTACTCTGCAATATTTTATTATTACTATTATATATACATGCATATCCCTTTACCCCCCCTCAGGTTGACCAAAATTAACCCTTAGTATACTTTCCATTGCCAGGCAATGAGGTGTTTTACTCATTGTGAGAGAAACTTGTCTCACTCTTCATACCTCCTCTATCCACTCTCACCTTTCTCCTGCCTCCAGAACAATTAAAGAAAAACTCTCCTTTCACTGCTTTTTTTTAATGCTTTCTTCTTTTCTTTTCTCTCTGTTTTTTTCCCTGTATTCCTTTCTTCCTTCCTCCTCCCTGTGCTTTCTAAATTCACTGATACTCATTTGTGAACTATTTCAGGGAATAAATCTGCCACAGAGTGGACTCTCTTTGAGTGTGTCTCTGCTATACTTTCCTTTCTCCTCTTGTTACCCCTAGAATTTACAGTGGACAGTAGATTTGCATAATTGTCTATTCCTGCTATCCCTTTCTTCCTTTCCCTTTCTTTTTCATCTGGATTTGGTTGCTATTTTTTCTTGAACTGGAGACATTGTGGGGCTAACTGGTATTGGTGGTTTAACAGCTTCAGTCATTGCTTTAGTAACTATTATAATTTCTGAGGGTGGTGATTGCATTTGTCATAAAGGTATTTAGTATAACAAGGCTTGTACACAAAACACAACAACTGAGGAACAATAGAACATAACATAAAAATAAAAAACATTAAAAATGGGTAGATTAAGAGCAAATAAAACTGCTAGTACAAGTAATGAAGACAAAAGCTCAGAAGAAACTACAAATCTGCCAGAAGTGACCATAAATAAGAAAAGTATGCAAGAAATAATAAATTTATTAATCACAGAAATGAAAACAACTTTAGAGGAAATGGCTAGCAGCATTAGGGAAACAACAGATAAGACCGTCAAGGAAAATACTAAGTACTCTGAGGCAATTAGAGAACTGAAAGCTGAAATAGCTGAACAGCTGTGGGAAGGGAAAGCAGACTAGCAGAAGCAGAAAACAGAATTAGCCAGACAGAGGATGAGCTAGAGAAAACAAAGAAATTGAAACCATTATTAAGAATATCCCCAACAACAAAAGTCCTGGAGCAGAAGGCTTCTCAAATGAATTCTACAAAACCTTCAGGAAACAGTTAATACCCATACTTCTAAAGCTTTTCCACAAGATCGAAGAAACAGGAACACTCCCTTCCACCTTCTATGAAGTCAACATCACCCTAAAACCAAAAGCAGATAGAGACACAACAAAAAAGGAAAACTACAGAACGATATCTCTGATGAACATAGATGCCAAAATATAAAACAAGATCTTGGCCAACCATACAGCAGCATATCAAAAAGGTTTTTCATCAAGACCAAGTGGGATTTATCACAGGAATGCAAGGTTGGTTCAACATACATAAATCAATCAATGTCATTCACCAAATCAATAAAAGCAAAGCCAAAAACCAAATGATTATCTCAACAGATGCAGGGAAATCCTTTGACAAAATACAACACCCATTCATGCTCAAAACCCTACAAAAAATGGGAATAGACAGGAAATTCCTCAAGATAGTGGAATCCATATATAGCAAATCTATAGCCAACATCATACTCAATGGACAGAAGCTGAAGGCATTTCCCCTCAGATCAGGCACTAGACAGGGCTGTCCACTATCACCATTACTCTTCAACATAGTATTGGAATTTCTTGCCATAGCAATCAGGCAAGAGAAAGAAATCAAAGGAATACAGATTGGAAGGGAAGAAGTCAAGCTCTCACTATTTGCAGATGATATGATAGTATACATAGAAAAATGTTGTTGAAATTCGGAGGCTCTAGCAGGCTGGGCTAGCTTCACAGGTGGGTAACAGAGACTCAGGGTCACATGGCTGGGCAGGGAAGCTGTATTTCTTTATTCAGGAACAACGATTTATAAACTAAGACAAACTAATCACCAAACAGAACTCTCCTGCCTCCTTCCCCCGCAGCGGCGCCAAGCACTCTCGAACCTTGGAACTCTGGAACTCTGGCGGGGTTCTTTGGGGTGGGGATAAGCGGGCCTGTGAAAACTAGCAGGACTGAACCAATTTTCTTGGCAGGGGTAGAGCTAGAACAAACCAATGTAAAGCATACAACAATTCCCCCTTTTCTTTTGAACTAAATGACTACAGTATCAAGGGTGTGGGGTGAACAGAAACCTCTATCATACAGGCATTTTTAAAAAATAAACTGGCACAAACATGGAGAAACATGTAAGCAAGTAACAAGAACCAGTGTGCTGCCAAGGGAAGGCCTGAGGGGGCCATTTTTTTGTCTCTGTGGGCAAAACTTTATCAGCTTAAAAAGAAAATATTTCTTGCCTCTGGGGGGCGTACTTGTCTTGACAGGCACTTGTATGGGGGTGGGGAACGGCCTAGAGTCCCAAAGGCAGCTGGCTGCAATTTACTTACTATCAAACAAAACTTGTTATTAGCATAACCACAGCACAATCTAAAATTTCTAATAGAGAAGGAATTTGAGACTTTTACATATCAACAACGCCTTTTTAACCTTTTGTTACACCCATTCAGGATGGAGACACACCCTAGGTGTACGCAGGAAAGAAAACCTCAGGCATGAGAATAATTAGCATAGCCATTGTGTAATCTACCATTTCTAATAGAGAAGGTAATCAAGAGTTTTACATATCAACAAGTCTATTTAACCTTTTGTTATACCTATTCAAGATGGAGACACACCCTAGGTGTGCGCAGGTCTTGTTTAGACCAAGTTAGTTAAAATATATTGATTGTTAACTAATTTTTACCTCAGACTTGAAATGTAAGTTAATTTTATCTTTATGAGAATTACATTGAAAACCTTTTTCATTTAACTTAGCCTAGTAAGAATTTAGCCTTAAAGTTACTGTTTACCAAACTTTAAACACACACATAAACATGGTCATTAATACACAAGGAGAGAAACCTTTGTTACGAAGACATGTCATTTTAAACACGAATTTAGATGTGTATTGTCTTAGTTGTTGGGAGGGGGTGCGTTGTCCAGTGGTGGTCTCTTGGGCAGCTTCACTTCTAGGAATTTCAGGTTGCAATTTCTGCATGAATCTCTGTGTATTTAAGCTCGTCTGCCTTCAGACCCAAGCTGGAGATCTCGGCCAGGATGTCCAGTTTTGGCAGGGAGCCCGGGGGGTCCGGGAGGTCCAGGATCTGTATAGAATTCATAGCGTGAGAGTGGGTGGGCCAGTCTTGTAGAAGGCGTGGGCCAAGGTGCCCTGGGGTGGCGGCCATGATAGGCTGCTGTGGCCCTGCCCCATGGCCCTGCCATGTCTGCTGTCCTGCTCGCAGTGGCCGAACAGCGTGGAGGGATCACGCATCCAGTGCCCTGCGCCACGTGGTGGAGAACCGGCTCTTGTGGGCTGGCCTCGGACTCTTGCGTGTTGGCATCAGGCTCCTGCATGTTGGCATCAGGCTCTAGCGTGTTGGCAATGGGCTCCTGTGTGGTGGCATCAGGCTCTTCCATGCTGGAGTCGGGCTCTTGTGTGCTGGCGTCGGGCTCCTGTGTGCTGGCGTCAGCCTCCTGCGGGCTGCAGGGTTGCGGGGCTGCGGGCGCGGTGTGTGGGGTTGTCTGGGCACAGCCGGCTGGCTGGCAGTTTAACCAGGAGGAAACAGCAGCTCCGCGCCTCGCCTCCCACCCACTGGCTCCTCCCGACTCCACTGGCTGTTCTGAGTGTGCCCGAGCAAGTGGAAATCACAGAGTGGTCCAGAGATAAATGTTCCAGAAACAGCGAAACAGTCTCATGAAGAAAGAGCAGAGGCCTTTGGAGATCTCTTCACAAGAAGAAGAGAAGGCCATGGTACATAGGTAGCCAAATGGTCTTCACTTATCTGAGAGATGCGCAGGTCAGGTCCATGTGGGTGCCATTTGTTGTAAGTCGGAGGCTCTAGCAGGCCGGGCTAGCTTCATGGGCGGGTAACAGAGACACAGGGTCACACGGCTGGGCAGGGAAGCTGTATTTCTTTATACAGGAACAATGATTTATAAACTAAGACAAACTAATTACCAAACAGAACTCTCCTGCCTCCTTCCCCCGCAGCGGCGCCAAGCACTCTCGAACTCTGGAACTCCGGCGGGGTTCTTTGGGGCGGGGACAAGGGGGCCCGTGAAAACTAGCAGGACTGAACCAATTTTCTTGGCAGGGGTAGAGCTAGAACAAACCAATGTAAAGCATAGAACAGAAAAACCTAAAGAATCCAGCAGAAAACTACTGGAAGTTATTAGGCAATACAGCAAGTGTCAGGCTACAAAATCAATGTACAAAAATCAGTGGCATTTCTCTATGCAAACACTAAAACTGAAGAAGAAGACATCCAGAAATCACTCCCATTCACTGTTGCAGCAAAATCAATAAAATACCTAGGAATAAAGCTGACCCAAAAAGTGAAAGACTTGTATACTGAAAACTATGAGTCACTATTCAAGGAAATAAAAACTGATACCAACAAATGGAAAGACATCCCATGCTCATGGATTGGAAGTATAAATCTCATCAAAATGAATGTTCTCCCCAGATCCATATACAAATTTAATGCAATACCCACCAAAGTTCCACCAAGCTTCTTTAAGAAAATAGAACAAACACTACAATCATTTATCTGGAACCTGAAAACACCTAGAATTGCTAAAAACATCTTGAGGAAAAGAAACAGAAATAGTGGCATCACACTCCCAGATCTCAAACTATATTATAAGGCCATCATCATCAAAACAGCATGTTATTGGAACAAAAATAGCCACAAAGACCAGTGGAACAGAAATGACAGCCAAGATCTAAACCCCCCACACCTATGGACATCTAATCTTTGATAAGGGGGCCCAAAGTATTAAATGGAAGAAGTAGGCACTCTTCAATAAATGGTACTGGGAAAACTGGGTTGAAGCATGCAGAAGAATGAAATTGAACCACCTTATCTCATCAGAAACAAACAAACAAAAAAATCAGCTCCAAATGGATGAAGTACCTAGATGTCAGACTGGAAACTATCAAATACTTAAAGGAAAATACTGGTGGAACGCTTCCCACCTAAACCTCAAGGGCATCTTAGATGAAACAAACCCAAATTCAAGGTGTACTAAAGCAGAAAAAAACCAATGGGATTACATAAAATTGAAAGGATTCTGCACAGCAAAAGAAACTATCACACAAAGAGACCCCTCAGAGAATGGGAGAAGATCTTCACATGTCATACATCAGACAAGAGACTAATCACCAAAATATACAAAGAGCTCAGCAAACTTAGCACCATAAAAGCAAATGACCCCATCCAAAAATGGGCAGAGGATATGAACAAGACATTCATTTCAAGAGGAGATCCAAAAGGATAACAAACATATGAAAAACTGCTCCAGGTCGCTGATTGTGAGAGAAATGTAAATAAAGACAACATTGTGATACCACCTCACTCCTGTGAGAATGGCATACAACAAAAAGGACAGCAGCAACAAATGTTGGAGAGGCTGTTGAGACAGAGGAATGCTTCTGCACTGCTGGTGGGAATGTAAATTGGTCCAGTCTCTGTGGAGAGCAGTCTGGAGAACTCTCAGAAGGCTAGACATGAACCTTCCATATGACCCAGTAATTCCTTTCCTGGGGATATACCCCAAGGATTCCATAATGCCCAACCAAAAAGACGTGTACACCTATGCTCATAACAGCACAATTCACAATAGCTAAAACCTGGAAGGAACCCGGGTACCCAAGAACAGATGAGTGGCTGAGAAAGCTGTGGTACATATACACAATGGAATACTATGCAGCTCTTAAGAACAATGAACCCACCTTATCTGACCCATCTTGGACAGAGCTAGAAGGAATTATGTTAATTGTGGTAAGTCGGAAAGATAAAGATGAGTATGGGATGATCCAAGTCATCAACAGAAATTGAGGAAGAAGAACAGAAAGGGAAACTAAAAGCAGGATCTGATTAAATCAAGAACAGGGCACCAAACTAAAAACCCTGTGGTGAAAGGGAGGGTGGCCATTGGACTTTCTGGCACAGTGGGGGGTTGGGGGTGGGGGTGGGTGGTAGGGATGGGACACAGTCTTTTGGTGGTGGGAATGGTGTTTATGTACACTCCTATTAAAGTGTATATATATAAACCACTATTTAATTAATATGAGAGGGAAAAATTGAATATATGTCTCAAAACACAGACTGAGTCTTTTTAATACATAGGCTTTAATACATTGTCTTTGATATGTTGACTCTCTAAAAAGCCTGGACCAGGGAGAACAGCAGAAACTGGTAGCACAGCTATATACAAGATGCTGGGTATTATACCCCAAACCCTAATAAAGGGACTTTTCAAAGTTAACCCAATTACCAAATAATATGATGATAGCAATAACTATCCATTGTCTTCTTGAACCCTAAGACAGCAGGAACCTCATATTTCCACTATAGAGCCTATATTTCCCCCAGTCTGGATCCTTAAGGTGGGACCAACTTTCCTACATGCTTCTCTCAATTCAAATCAAATAATATTGCACAACTCAATCAATGCAATGAGTGCCACCCCAGCATTCTTCACTTCAGACTGTGTTCAGAGACTTCAGGTGTGGAGTGACGACCCTTCACCCTCATTACTCTGGTGAGACCTTTCCTTTCTTAGTATTCTCTAATTGCATTCCAAGTGTTCTACTCCCCAATAAAGTCTCCAAACCTAGATATAGTCCAGGTCCCCTGAGATAGAGCATATGATAACACATGCCCATAAACTAGGGGAAAATATATACCTGAAAGCTGATGTACACAAGAGACTGCAGGGAATATCCCCCAACACTTCCTCTGCACTATTCCAGTCTTTAGGTCCATGGTTCTTCAATTTGTTTCGCTTTGCATGTTAACTCTCTTTTCAGCCAGCAGGTTCTAGATGCCAGCATGATGCCGACCAGACTTCCCTGGACAGATGACCCCACCAATGTGTCCTGGAGCTCCGTTTCCCCAGAGACCCACCCTAATAGGGAAAGAGAGAGGCAGACTGGGAGTATGGATCGACCAGTCAACGCCCATGTTCAGCGGGGAAGCAATTACAGAAGCCAGACCTTCCACCTTCTGCAACCCTCAATGACCCTGGGTCCATGCTCCCAGAGGGATAGAGAATGGGAAAGCTATCAGGGGAGGGAGGGTATGGGATATGGAGATTGGGTGGTGGGAATTGTGTGGAGTTGTACCCCTCCTACCCTATGGTTTTGTTAATTTATCCTTTCTTAAATAAAAAAAAATTTAAAAAAAACATGAACTAGAATACTTAGTAAGAATTAGAAATAATACCATCTTGGAAATGAGTAAAAAGTTTTCACAAGAAAACCAAGGAAAATAGACTATATGGAAAATATATCTTGAAACATCTGGGATAGAAATTTAAAAAATATGTAAAATTCTTTGGGAAAGAGTTAAAAATAAGTTAGTGGTAGGTATAGGGAAAGAGAGAGGCAGATTGAATGATTGAATCACTTAACCAACATATATATATATATATATAAATATATATATATGTATATATATATATTTATATATATATACATATATATATATTTATATATATATATATGTATATATATCAGAAATGCTGTGGAAATTTAATTATTTTAAGATATTTATTTTTATTTATTTATTCCCTTTTGTTGCCCTTGTTTTTTTTTGTTTTGTTCTTTTTTATTTTTTATTAATTTTTTTATTTAAGAAAGGAAACATTATTAAAACCATAGAATAAGAGGGGTACAGTTCGCACAATTCCCATAACCTGATCACCATATCCCATCCCCTCCCCTGATAGCCTTCCTATTCTCTATCTCTGGTAGTATGGACCCTTGTTGTTTTTTTTATTTTTGTAGTTATTATTATTGTTGTTATTGATGTCCTTGTTGTTGGATAGGACACAGAGAATTGGAGAGAGGAGGAAAAGACAGAGAGGGGGAGAGAAAGAGACCTGCAGACCTGCTTCACTGCCTGTGAAGTGATTTCCCTGCAGGTGGGGAGCCTCGGGGGTTGGAATTGGGATCCTCACGCAGTCCTTAACCCACTGTGCTACTGCCCGACTCCCTATTTTAAGATATTTAAATCTACTGGTAAATTAGTAAATTTAGAAGAGAAAATAATACTGGACTTAGTGTCTGGAACAAATGGTTAGGATGAAATATTAATATCGCTAGTCAAATTTAGATAAAATTTATGAAACCAGCAGACTGATAAATGTGATGAAATTTATGAGTTTGGAAACAACTTCTTTATGGCTTGAATCAATATTCTATTTTTCTCTGGATATCCAAGTAAAGCAATTTATCAAAAAGAAAGAGAGAGAGAGACAGAGCAGAGACAAAAACTCATCCACTTTTGTTTTAATGTTACAGAGGCAGAAGAAAAGGGCTGTCTCTTTATTAGCTAAGCAGACTCTGAAATATGAGTGACTTTGAAATATTTATTGATGTTCTTATGCTGCCCCTGTCCACCAGAGGAATTTGCCAAATTCTAGAAAGAATGAATACAGTCTTGTTAACATTTTCTAATAAATTCATTAAGTCCCTGGAGAACTGATAGCAGCAAAAAGTGATTGTTTAAGGCACAGAGGACTAGAGAACAAGATTGTAGATGGAGATCTGGAAGAGAGGCAGATTTTCCTCATTTCTATAGTGACACTAACTAGAGGGGCAAATATAACACAATTTGTCTTTTGGAATAATGAAAGATGGAGTCTTATACTATTTCTAGTTACTCTGTGCTTCTGACCACTGACCCCATCCAGTTGCATTCTAACAAATAAACCATGATGTAGTCAGTACTTATGGAAGGGAATTAGCAGTCACAAAGATGTCAATGAAGATTCCGAAGAATTTTTATTTATTTTATTTTATTATATTATTTATAAAAAGGAAATACTGGTAAAACCATAGCATAAGAGGAGTACATCTCCACACAATTCCCACCACCAGAACTCCATATCCTATCCCCTCCCCTGATAGCTTTTGTATTCTTTATCCCTCTGGAAGTATGGACTCAAGGTCATTGTGGAATGCAGAAGGTGGAAGGTCTGGCTTCTGTAATGGCTTCCTCACAGAACATGGGTATTGACAGGTCAATCCATACTCCCAGCCTGCCTCAATATTTCCCAGTGGGGTGGGGTTCTGGGGAATTGGAGGTCCATGACACATTGGTGGGGTTGTCTGTTGAAGGAAGTCTGTTTGGCATCAAGAATCTGGTGGTTGAAAAGAGAGTTAACATACAAAGCTAAAAAAACTGTTGAACAATCTAAATCCTGGAATAGTACAGATGAAGAGTTGGGGGGAGGGTTCTCCATTTTGTACATAGCTAGTAGGCATATTTTAGTTATATTCCAAAGTGCCTTTGGCAAAGACTATTTTTACTGAAAAGACTGATGACAAAGAGAAAGTGTGAAGACAGTAGCGGAGGATTTATACACCTGTTTAGATAAAATGTACTCTGAACTGTGTGAGAGAACTGTGTGAAAGATAAATTGAGTAGACATTGTGGGCCATTCTCTCCTCCTCTGCTATGTTCTAGAGATCTGTTTGATCATACCTTCTATTTCCACAGTGATTCCCAATCAGAACAAAAAGGTTCTCAGTAGAGACTGGGTGGTGGCACACCTGGTAGAGCACATGCATTACAGCAAAGACCAGGGTTCTAGCCTCGGTCCTCACTTACAGGGAGGAAGCTTCATGAGTGGTGAAGTAGGGATGCAGGTCTCTCTATCCACCTCTTTCTCTCTCTGTGTCTCTTTTCTCCTTTAGTGTCTCTCTCTTCTTTATCTTCCCTTTCCTTTCAATTCCTCTCTGTCCAAATTAATAAAAGGAAAGGAAAGCATCCCACAAAGAATCTCATCTTTGGCTTGCAGAGATGTTGAGATGAACTACTAAATTTCCCAGTATGAGAAAAGTATAAAAAAGTATAATCTGTTTATCTCAAGACCATGTATGGTCTTCAGATCCTATGATCTTTTTAAATTTATTTATTTTTAAATTTATATAATAGAAATATTAACAAGGAGGGTGGATCCAAGATGGCAACTTGGAGGCAGCTTCTGGCATGAGCTCCAACAAGCAGTGGCTTATTACCTAGGATTCTCTGGATAAGGTAGGATACTGGGCCGTCAGCAGGAGGGTGAATAAGAGGTCCTAAGTGTGACACCAAGGAGAGATCCTATAACTCACTCTTGGGTTAGAAAATGGAGGCCAGGAGGAAAAAGAAAGGAAATATTTTGATTATTTCTGAAGCTCAACCCTCCCCCCCCCACGCCAGAATCAGCCACCTGGGGCTGGAAAGCTGCACTTCCTGCTGAGCTATTTTCTTTACCTAGATTCCTGGCTCACCAAGGGTGTCATTCCAATCCTTTTACTTTTTGCTTTCCTTCTCTTTTTTTTCTAAGTGGCTGTAGCTCTATATGAGTGACAAGATACCTGACCAATCAGAGGCTCATCCCTGCCTGGGAAAGACTACTAGGAGGCTTTTTTTTTTTTTGAATACTTCTTATGATTGGCTGTCTTTGCTCAGGTTGCCTGAGCCAATCTGGAGTGGTCCAAGCTGCAGATTGACTGTTAGGGTTTTTTACTGTATTCTATTTTATTATTACTATTATATATACACTTGTCCCTTTTCCCCCTTTCTTCTTCAGGTTGACCAAAATTAACTGTATTGTTTTTTTCCATTGCTAAGTGAGCAGGTATCCTATCCATTGTGAGAGGAAGTTGTTTCACTCTACCTCTTCTCTCCACTCTCCTCTCCTTTTCCCCCTTCTCCTAGCTAGTTCAAAATAAATAAGTAAATAAATACCTCTTTCCTTTTACTGCTCTTTTTTTTCTTCTTGTTCTTGTATTCTTTTCTTCCTTCCTCCTTCTCTTGCTTTCTGAATTCACTAATAATCATTTGTGAATTATTTTGGAGAAGAAATCTAACTCAGAGTAGACTCTATGTGTGTGTCTCTCTTCTCTACTTCCCTTTCTCCTCTTGCTATCCCTAGAATTCATAGTAGACTGTAAATTTGCATAGTTGTCTATTCTTGCTTTCCCTTTTTTCCTGTCTCTTTCTTTTTCTTTGGATTTGGTTGCCGCCTTTTCTTAGACTGGAAGTGCTGTTTGCCTAACTGGAATTGGTTGAACTGACTCAATCCTTGCTTCAGTTATTATTGTTGTAATTTCTGAGGTTGGTGATTGCATTTGTCATAACAGTATTTAGTATTGTGTGGCTTGTACTCAAAACACACCCACTGAAGGACGACAGAACATAAAAATAAAAAACACATCAATAAAAAAATGGTTTAATCAAGAGAAAATAAAACTGATACCACAATGAATCAAGACAGGAGCCCAGAAGAAACTCCAAATCTGTCAGGAGTAACCATAGATAAGAAAAGTATGCAAGCAATAGTAAACCTAATAATCACAGAAATGAAGACAACTATGGAGGAAAGGGCTATCAGAATTAGGTAAACAATAGATAAGACCCTCTAGGAAAATACTAGCTACCTTGAAGTAATCAGAGAAATGAAAGCTGAACTAAAAGGTCAATTACAGAAGAAGCTAATACTATAACTGAACTGAAGAAAGAAGCTAAGGGAAGGGAAAGCAGATTAACAGAAGCAGAACACAGAATTACTCAGAAAGAGGATGAGCTAGAGAAAATAAAGAGAAAGTTAAAAGCTCAAAAAGATTGTGAGACACTGAAAACAATCACAGAGACATATGGGATGATCTCAAAAGAAGTAACATTTGTATAATTGGCCTACCAGAGGAAGAAAGAGAGGAAGGGGAAGTAAACATTCTAGAGGAAATAAAAGAAAACTTCCCAGACCTAAACAACAGAAAAGACATTAAGATTCAAGATGCCTAGATAATCCCAAACAGAATCAACCCAGATCTGATGACACCAGGACATAGCTACTATGAAAAGAAGCAAGGATAAAGGATCCTAAAGGCTGCAAGAGAAAAACAAAAAGTCACAAAAGGGGGGAGACCCATAAGACTGTCAGCAGACTTATCCACTCAAACTCTAAAAACCAGAAGAGAATTGCAAGATGTCTATTGAGCCCTGAATGAAAAAGCGTTTCAACGAAGAAAACTATATCCTGCTAGACTTTCATTCAGACTAGATGGAGGAATCAAAACCTTTTCAACAGTTAAAGGAGGCAACAATCACCAAGCCTGCCCTGAAAGAGATTCTAAAAGACCTTTTGCAAGAATCCTATCTGACCCAACAAGACAAATATAGACTTAAAGTGAAAGGATGAAAAACTGTCATACAGCTTAATGGACCACAAAAAAGGGCAGAAACAGCCATTCTCATCTATGATACAATAGACTTTAAATTAAATAAATTAATAAAGGATTGGCAAGGCCATTAAATAATGATTAGAGCATCAATCAACCAAAAAATTTAACAATTATTAACATCTATGCACCCAATGAGGGGCCATCTAAATACATCAAACATCTACTGAAATAACTGCAAAAATACATCAATAGTAACACAATAATAGTGGGAAACTTTAACACTCCACTCTCACACTTAGACAGATCAACAAAGCAGAGGATCAAAAAGAAACAAGAGAATTAAACGAAGATATGGACAGACTAGAAATCCCAGACATTTTCAGAGTCCTTCACCCCCAAAAACTGGAATACACATTCTTTTCAAATCCACACAGAATATACTCAGGATAGACCCAATGTTAGGCCAAAAGACAGTATCAACAAATTTAAGAGCACTTAAATCACCCCATGTATCTTCTCAGACCACAGTGGAATAAAGCTAACATTTAACAACAAACAGAAATTTACTAAAAGTCACAGAATTTGGAAACTAAACAACATACTGCTTAAGAACCACTGGGTCAGAAAGGCACTCAAGCAAGAAATTCAAATGTTCCTGGAAACAAATGAAAATGAAGACACAAGCTATCAAACAATTTGGGACACAGCTAAAGCAGTACTGAGAGGTAAATTCATAGCCATACAAGCACATATTAAAGAACAAAGAAAAGCTCAAATAAACTACCCTACTGAACACTTTAAGGACTTAGAGGAAGATGAACAAAGGAACCATAAAGCAATCAGAAGGACAGAAATCTCTAAAATTAGAGCATAAATAAACAACATCAAAAATAAATAGAATTTTAAATGATAGAGGATATATCACAACTGACACCACAGAAATACACAAAATCATTCAAAACTTCTATGAATAACTATAAACCACCAAGCTGGAAAATCTGGAAGAAATAGAAGAATTCCTAGAAACATATGCCCTTCCAAAACTGAACCAAGTACTATAAAACCTAAATCTACCAATCAGAGACAAGGAAATAAAAACAGTTATTAAGAATTTTTCTTTTCCTCAAGATTGTCTTGGTAATTCTAGCTGTTTTCTGGTTTCAGGTAAATGATTGCAGTTTATGTTCTATTCTCTTAAAGAAGCTTGGTGGAAATTTGATGAGTATTGAGTTACATTTGTATATGGCTCTGGGGAAAATATTTATTTTGTTGGTATTTACTCTTGCAATCTATGAGCATGGGATGTCTTTCCATTACTTGCTATCATTTTCTAGTACCTTGAATAGTGACTCATAGTTTTCAGTGTACAAGTCTTTCACTTGCTTGCTCAAATTTATTCCTAGATATTTTATTGATTTTGCTGCAACAGTAAATTGGAGTGATTTCTGGATGTCTTCTTCTACAGATTTAGTGTTTGCATGTAGAAATTCCATTGACTTTTGTACATTGATTTTGTAGCCTGACACCTTGATATATTGCCTAATAACTTCCAGTAGTTTTCTGCTGGATTCTTTAGATTTTTCTATGTATACTATCATATCATCTGCAAATAGTGAGAGCTTGACATCTATTGAGATAATCATGTGGTGTTTGGTTTTGCTTTCATTGATGTGATGAATGACATTGTTTGCATAACATATGTTGAAACAGCCTTGCATTCCTGGGGTAAATCCCACTTGGTTGTGGTTGACGATCTTTTTGATACACTGCTATACCCAGTTGTCCAAGATCTTGTTTAATATTTTGGCACCTATGTTATTCAGAGATATTGTTCTGTAGTTTTCCTTTTTTGTTCTGTCTCTATCTGCTTTTGGTGTCAAGGTGATGTTGGCTTCTTAGAAGGTGGAAGGGAGTGTCCCTGTTTCTTCGATCTTGTGGAAGAACTTTAGAAGTATAGGTATTAACTGTTTCCTGAAAGTTTTGTAGAATTCATTTGTGAAGCCATCTGGTCCAGGACTTTTGTTGTTGGGGAGTTTCTTAATAACTGTTTCGATTTCTTTGACTGTGATTGGTACGTTAGGTTTGTAGTTCTTCTTGGTTCAATTTTGGAATGGTATATGTTTCCAGGAATTGTTCCATTTCTTCCATATTCTCTGGCTTGGTGGATTATAGTTCTTCAAAGAAGTCTCACATGTTTTTCTGGGTTTCTGTGGTGTCAGTTGTGATATCTCCTCTATTATTTACAATTATATTTATTTGGGTATTCTCTCTCTCTTTTTTTTTTTTTAGTTAGTCTGGCTAGGGTTTTGTCAACCTTGTTTAATTTTTCAAAGAACCAACATTTGCCTTCATTGATCTTTTGTGTGGTTCTCTTCTTTTCGATGTTGCTTATTTCTGCTCTAATTTTAGTGATTTCTATCCTTTTGGATGCTTTAGTGTCAATTTGTTCTTCTTCCTCTAAGTCCTTAAGGCATGCAACAAGGTCATTTATTTGAGCTTTTTCTTATTCTCTAATATGTGCTTGTATGGCTATGAGTTTCCTTCTCAATACTGCTTTAGCTGTGTTCCAAGTTGTTTGATAGCTTGTGCCTTCATTTTCATTTGTTTCCAGGAACATTTGAATTTCTTGACTGAGTGCCTCTCTGACCCAGTAGTTGTTAAGCAGTATGTTGTTTAGTTTCCAAATTCTGTGTCTTTTAGAAAATTTGTGTTTGTTGTTGAATGTTAGCTTTACTCCACTGTGGTCTGAGAAGATACTTGGGATGATTTCAATGCTCTTGAATTTGTTGATACTGTCTTTGTGGCCTAACATATGGCCTATCCTTGAGGATGTGCTATGTGGATTTGAAAAGAATGTGTAGTCTAGTGTTTTGGCGTGAAGGATTCTGAAAATGTCCAGGAGTTCTAGTCTGTCCATCTATTCATTTAATTCCCTTGTTTCTTCTTGATTTTCTGCTTTGTTGATCTGTCTAAGTGTGAGAGTGGGATGTTGAAGTCTCCCACTATTATTGTGTTACTATTAATGTAATTTTGTAGTTCTTTCAGTAGGTGTTTGATGTATATAGATGGTTCCTCATTGGGTGCACAGATGTTAATTATTATTAATTCTTCTTGGTTGGTTGATACTTTAACTATTAACTTAAAGTCAGAGAAGAGAATGGCTGTTCCTCCATTTTTTGTGGTCCATTAAGCTGTATGATAGTTTTCCATCCTTTCACATTTAAGTTTTTCTTTGTCTTGTTGGGTCAGATGGGATTCTTTCAAGCAGCATATGGTTGGGTTGTGTTTTCTGATCCATCCTTCCACTCTGTGCCTTTTAATGGGTGAATTTAATCCATTGACATTTATTGATATTTTGTATTGAATGTATTGTAGTGCCATTATTCAACAATTCTTTATTTGCTCTGATATATGGCATGTATTATTGTGATGTTCTAGTTTATAAGAGGTCTTTTAGTACCTCTTTCAGGGAAGGCTTAGTGATGGTTGCCTCCTTTAACTGTTGTCTGAGAAGGTTTTGATCCCTCCATCTAGTCTGAATAAAAGTCTAGCAGGATATATTAACCTTGGTTGAAACCCTTTTTCATACAGGGCTCTATAGATATTTATTGTTGTGTGCCATGGAGAAGAGAGAGAGGAGGTTCGGAGAAAAGAGGGAACACAAATCTTTATTTGCACTGGCACCTCAGAGTTGGGTGCTAGAGAAACAGGTTGGGCCATGTGGAGGTAGCGAAAATGGCCACCTCATGCAGTAACCTTTCCTGTGTCTGAACACCGAAGTAAAGCGCTGGCAAGAGAGCGAGGTGCAGAAGAAGAAGGGTTTTTATAGGAGCAGTTTTTGCAAGAATGGGAAGGGGGAGGAGTAACCATAGCACTCCAGGATAGGATAATAACTCTCGTGAGAATGGGAGGGGGGAGGAGTGACCAAAGCACTCCAAATATTGAGGGGAAATAGACAATGTCCTGAGGGCACAACATGGCGAAACAAGCACTCCGAGAATGTCCCAACTCTCATGGGAGCTAGCAGTAGCCTGAGGGGACAACATGGCAGATGTGACTGCATCTGCACAATTTCCCAGCAGATATCTTGCAATTCTCTTCTGGCTTTTAGTGTTTGAGTGGATAAGCCTGCCGATAGTCTTATGAGTTTTCCTCTGTATGTGACTTTTTGTCTTTCTCTTACAGCCTTTAGGATCCTTTCTTTATCCTTGCTTCTTTTCATAGTAACTATGATGTGTCTTGGTGTCTTCAGGTCTGGTTTAATTCTGTTTGGGACTCTCTGGACCTCTGGAATATTAATATCCTTTCTGTTGTTTAGATCTGGGAAGTTTTCTTTTATTATTTCCTCTAGAATGTTTACTTCCCTCTCCTCTCTTTCTTCCTCTGGCAGACCAGTTATACAAATGTTACTTCTTTTTAGATCATCCCATATGTCTCTGTGGTTGTTTTCAGTGTCTCACAATCTCTTTTTAAGCTTTTACCTCTTTTTTTGTGTTTGTTTTCTTTAGCTCATCCTCTGTCTGGATAATTCTGTATTCTGATTCTATTAACCTGTTTTCAGTTCCCTCAGATTATTTTTTCAGTTCAGTTATAGTATTAGCTTGTTCTGCCAGTTGGCCTTTTAGCACAGCTATTCCATCTTTCATTTCTCTAACTATCCCCAGCTAGCTTGTATTTTATTTGAGGGTCTCCTCTGTTGTTTCCCTAATTCTGATAGCCTTTTCCTCCATAGTTGTCTTCATTTCTGTGATTATTAGGTTTACTGCTGCTTGCATACTTTTTTTTTAATCTATTGTTACTTCTGACAGATTTGGAGTTTCTTCTGGGCTCCTGTCCTGATTCATTGTGGTAGCAGTTTTATTTGCTCTTGATTAAACCTTTTTTTATTGATATGTTTTTTATTTTTCAGTTCTATCGTTCTTCAGTCATTGTGTTTTGAGTACAAACCATGGTATACTAAAGACCTTTACTAAAGACAAGTGCAGTCATCAACCTCGGAAATTACAACAATAATAACTGAAGCATGAAAAAGAAGAAGGTGAATGGGAATGGAGCATGTGTATATAATAATAGTAGTAATAAAATAAAATAAAATAAAATAAAATAGAGTAGAAAACATCTAACAGTCAGTCTGCAGCTTGGACTACTCCCTGGCTGCAGGCAGCCTGAGGGAAGACAGCCAATTTTAAGAAGTTTCCACAAAAACAAAACAAAACAAAACAAAAAAACCTCCAGGTAGTCTTTCCTAGGCAGGGCTGAGGCTCTGATTGGTCAGGTATTTTGTCACTCAAATAGAGCTTCATCCACTTAAAAAAGAGAGTAGTTAAAGGAAGAGTCTTAGAATTACACATCTGGCAAGCCAGGAATCTTGGTAAAGAAAATAGCTCATTGGGGAACCTACTAGGAGTGGCTGCACTGCCCCTGAGGGCTGGAACTGGGGTGGAGGCAAGTGAGCTCAGAAATAATCCAGGGATTTTCCTTTGTCAGCCTGAGCTCTGTTTGTCAGCCCAAGAGAGAGTTATGGGAGTATATTCTAGTGTCACTCTGAACAGCCCGTTCACTCTCCTACAGACAGCCCAGTATACTACCAGATCCAGTAAATTCTAGGTTGCAAGCTCTGCCTCTTGGAGCTTACAGCAGCTGAAGCTCCAAAGTTGCCATCTTGGCTACACCCCCCTCTACATTTTAATATTTTAAATATTTATTTATTTATTCCTTTTTTGTTGTCCTTGTTATTTTTATCGTTATATTTATTATTGTTGTTGTTATTGATGTAGTTGTTGTTGGATAGGGCAGAGAGAAATGGAGAGAGGAGGGAAAGACAGAGAGGAGGAGAGAAATATGGACATCTGCAGACCAGCTTCACAACTTGTAAAGCAACTCCCCTGCAGGTGGGGAACCGGGGGCTCTAACTAGGATCCTTACTCAGGTCCTTTTGCTTTTGCCAAGTGCACTTAACCCACTGTGCTACTGCCAGACTCCCCATTTTAATATTTTAATAATCAACTTTTAAGATACTATTTTGAGAAAATTATAGATTTACTGAAAGTTGTCAAAAGAATACAGTCACAGGAAGTTGTCATGTGGTCAGGGAGGTGGTACAGTGGATAAAGAATTGGAATCTCAAGCAAGAGGACCTGAGTTCAATCCCTGGCAGCATATGTACCAGTGATGTCTGTCACTTTTTCTTCCTATATTTCTCATTAATAAATAAAATATAAACATTTAAAAAAGAAAGTTGTCAAAAGAAGATAGTCTCTTGAACCTGTCATCTAACCTTACCTAGTTATCTTAACTGTAATTTATTTTTTTTTAGAAAAGCAGGAAATTTATTCTATTATTATATTATTAACTAAGTGACAGATAATATTGACTTATATATACTTTTTGATAGTATTGTTTCAGATGTCTAGAAGATTTGCAAAGGTAATATAGTTTTCACATACAGAAACATCTCACATCTCACATTAATACAGTATATAGAGCATAATAAATCAACACAAGAGCATTATTACTAACACTCATACTTTTCCTCACATTTCCTTGATTCTCACCCAAAATTATTTTTCTGTTCCAGAATTTCAGTTAGGTTACCACATTATCTTGGATAATACCTTCATTTCTAAACACTGGCAACTGCTAAAACTGTCCTTGTTCTTACCTTTAGTAGTTTGAGTACTGGTTCAGTGTTCTGCAGAAAGTTCAGTTTGGTTGTTTGATGGTTTCATCACAGATATACAAGGGTTATGGATTTTGGAAAGAAAAAACACAGAACTAAAAATGATACTCTTATTGTTTTATATGCTAAAGACATTTATTTTATTGTGTCAGTGTTGAACTTTATCTCTTGACTCAGTCTATGATTGTAGTGTCTGCCACTATAAAATTCCTTATTCAATTTTACATTACACTTAGGGGAAAATATGCTCCACCTATATGAGGTTAAGTATTCTGAAGTACTCTAGTCAAGATATGGAAGGTTTATCTGTCTTCCCATTATTCATTTCTCCATTCAGTTCCTTTTGACTGTACTTTCACATGAACTAATTAATTCTTGTTATTTATATTAGTATAGATTCCTGACTATGCACTTTATACTTGTGCTATAATTCAGTTGAGCTATGTTTTATTACTCCAAATGTTTCGTGTTCTTTTATAGAACCTATTGTCATGTGGTTTATTTTATTTTATTTTATTTATTTATTCCCTTTTGTTGCCCTTGTTGTTTTATTGTTTAGTTATTATTGTTGTTATTGATGTCATCATTGTTGGATAGGACAGAAAGAAATTGAGAGAGGAAGGGAAGACAAAGAGGGGGAGAAAAAGATACACACTTGCAGACCTGCTTCACTGCTTGTGAAGTGACTTCCCAGAAGGTGGGGATCCAGGGGCTCAAACCGAGATCCTTATGCTGGTCCTTGAGCTCTGCGCCATGTTCACTGAAACTGCTGCGCTACCCCCCTCCCCCACTCCTTTTTTTTTTCTTCTTTTTTAAGGCACAGGGTCTGAGTGGTGGTGCACCTGGTTTAGTGCATATGCTACAGTGTTCAAGGACACAGGTTTGAGTCTTCAGTCCCCACCTGCTGGGAGAAAGCTTCTCAAGCAGTGAAGGAGGGTTGCAGATGTAACCATCTATCATCTATCTATTTATCTATCATCTATCTATCTATCATCTCTCTATCTCTCCCTTCCACTTCAATTTCTGTCTGTCTCTAACAAATAAATACAGATAATAATAAAAAATATTCTAGAGAAAGAAAGCATAGCACTGAATAGTCTTCCAACATGGGGGGTGGTGGACTCAAAATGAGTTACATACAGGGCAAAACAACACAAAACTAAAGAGAGCTATTTCACTAGCCTTCAGAAAGAGAATATCAGCATCAGAGCATTACTCAAACATAAACTCAAGATCTCAGACTTACAAATCCTGTGTTTTACCCACTTTCTCCTGCTGTGTGGCCATTGTAATTATTATTATTATTATTATTTATCTCTTCTTTACTGTATGTACAACACAAGTTGCTTCAGAATCATCTTGCATATATTGCATCCATAGCCTAGACATTGTCAATTCTCAAGGGAACTCCTGTTCTTTCATTAGAGAATAGTTTCAACACCAAAATCAGTAGAGTGTACTCTCCATTGCTTTTATGTCTTTTCAGTAAAGAAATAGGTGTGTAATTAGTCAACAATTTGTTTACTTTATATGTTAACTCTTTTTTCCAGCCATCAGTTACCAGATGCTAACTTGATGCCAACAGGACTTCTCTGGGCAGATGACCCCACCAATGTGTCCTGGAGCCAGAATTCTGCCCACTAGGGAAAGAAAGAGATAGACTGGGAGTATGGATCGACCTGCCATGGTCCATGTTCAGCAGGGAAGCAATTACAGAAGCCGGACCTTCCACCTTCTGCACCCCATAATGACCCTGGGTCTATACTCTCAGAGGGTTAAAGAACAGGAAAGCTATCAGGGGAGGGGATGTGGTATGAAGTTTTGGTGGTGGGAATTGTGTGGAGCTGTACCCCTCTTATCCTATGGTTTTTGCCAGTGTTTCCTTTTTATAAATAAATTTTTTTTTAATAAAGAAAGAAAGAGGTGTGTGTTCTGCTTGCACTTCTCCACCATAACTAGTGTGATATGTTAACTACACTGCCGTCAGCACAGAACAAATTAGATGGAAAGCAGTGTATTCAGTGTGCATACTCACAGTCTTGGAGAGGAAGGCACTACTCAGGATTTGAGAGCACACAGAGCTTGCACTCAGAAGCAGAGTGTGTAAGCAGGGTTGGGGGAGGTAGACTTTGTAGTGACAGAATGGTGATGAGGTGTTTCTGGGTCTCCACAGGAGGACAAACCTTGCTTGTTTGGTGTCACAGAGGATGATACAAAACCAGCTTGAAGAACAGGTGGAGTGCATTAATCAGAGTGATAGTGGAAACGAGAGGAGTAGAAAAGTCCTACTGGGTAGGGATCATAGCTGCCAAGAACAAGGGAAGCATAATTGGGCCCTACGAGGTTCGAAGAGCACTTAACATATTCGTTGCATCTATACATTCATACTAAACACTCATATACATGCATCTATGAATATCTATATTTGTATCATGAGTTGTACCACATACAAAAAACCAGTACACATTGTGGAAGACAAATATACCTCAAATACACAAAAAAGCATCTTAATAAAGTCATAAATATGGAATCCAGAGGTCAACTGAATAAGTATTATGAGTCATTCTCTTCAATTCCCAAATATCTCTGCAAATTTATACACACTTATTTTACTTTCTAGGATATATCAATATGCATATGTCCTTATAAAAACTATAATATTTAAATGTATTTTAAAGTTTTCTTTAAAAGATGTGTTTCCACCAGGAGTGATAAAATAGCTCACTTGGATAGTTTTCTGTATTTTCCTGGTTTACAGAAGACTTGTTCATTTGTGAACAACTGCAGCTTAACTTCCTCACACAATAACCCTTTTGGATACCTTTATTATTATCTCTTCAGACATGAAACAAAGATTATGGAATGTAGATGCTGACTGGATATGAATGGAATTCAAGTCTCTTTAATTTTATTTGATTCTACAATTTCATCTATAATAATACTTTCTATAGAAGGTATAGAAAAATGGCAGATAGTCTTGCCTAGTATTGTTTGTTAAATAGGCTGCATCATTATTTTCTATTTCCACTCACTTGCTACTTTACCGAATATTGCTCATGTATTTGAATTCTACTATATGGTTAGAATATATATATATATATATATATGTGTGTGTGTGTATCATACAAGTATATCCATATTTTATTTGATGTATTTCATATTCTTAGCATATTTATAATGTTTGATGTAGCTGTAAATTTTTATCAGAATTTAGTCACTTTTCTCTGTGGTTTGTAAGTGTGAGCAAATTACAAGGAACTTACAGAATGTCTTCAGTTTGTATTGAGGATGATATTTTAATCTTCCAGAGTCTTGGCACAAAAATAGGATTTTTTTAAAACTCTGTTTGAGTTAGGGCATATATGGATACTCAGGAAATATTAAAATGCAAAAACCATTCGAAGACGATTTCTGTTTACAATTTCTATAAAAGTTAAAGGATAATTTTTCTTCTGCCTAGAGCTAGGTTTCTAGTCAAACACATCTATTAAACATTTCCTTTGAAGTAAGTTTATAGTCAGTTCACCTTATATAGTCCTATCTTTGGGATAAGTATTTCCTGTTAGACCTGCCAACTTATTTGGTCCCTGGTATCTTTCCCTGGTTCCCTGTATAGGAAGTACAGGGAACCAAGTATACCAAGTACAGAAAAGTAAAACTGAATTGGGAATATTTCTTCAGGGCACAAGCCCACTTAACTAAAGCTTTTCACTTTAGTTTCAGTTCAAGATTTGTGATGTCATTTCCACTGAAGCAATATAAAATCAGCAATTCAAGTTCCATTTGATGATAAATCCAACCCCAGCCCCTGAGTTCAAACAATGAGACTGATTCACAAAAAAACTTTTGGGTATGGTTCTCCAGAGGTTCCTTAGAACCTGAACCCAGAAGATTCTGCACTGTTTCCAAAGACAATTTCATTTACCATTTTCTCTCCATGGCCTCTTGATATGCTTTTGTTTGCTTATGAAATATACATATACACATACATATACGTGTATGTATTCACTCATATGCATAGGCACATATATACATATTCTATAAATTACAACTTCTATTTTTATATTTCTTCCAGGGTTTAGACTTATTTTGGTTTAAAAGTTAATTCATAATACGAATTTTCAGAGTCACATAGACAAGACATCCCTATTCTCAGTGCCCATTATTTTTAAAGCCAGATAATAAAATATTCACAAATGCCAACTAATCCTAATGACAAAAGAAAATAAGCATTTAGTTCATATCTTAAAATAATATTTATGTAACTTAGTGACCTTGCTGAAGGCCAAAAATAGTGGACCAGGTTTTGTTTTAAATCATGTTGGATAGATGCTAGGGATAAAACATTTTATAGAGAATAAAGCTGTGCTCTTGCTGGATAATATAAGCTGTCTGAACATCATATTTCAGCATCATTAATTCATGTGCTCATGTCAACACATACTTAATATACTTAGGAGAAGGCATATTATTAAATGAAAAATACTATATCCCTAATTGACTGCATGAAAAGAGGGGGGAATAATAAGAGCAAGCAAAACTAAATAAAAATGCCACTTCTTGAGCACACAAGAGGATTTCAGTGGTCCTCCGAGAAATAAATGTAAGATATCTGGGATAAGAGGAGATTACCATCACCTTTCAGGACTTCACACAAAATAGAACATTATAGAAAATAACATATTAGGATCAGATAGCCCTGTGACCTCAAAAATCATAATTTCTAATCACAAAATTATATTAAATTATAAAAAGAAATATCAGTATCAGATTGTATTTCTATACTTAGAAAATAATTTTTGAAAATATAGTTCTCAATTTTGGGTACTAGAGTTAAACTGAACTTGATAAAATGTATACATCTCTGTCTTGCAGGAACCTTTATTCCAAACCCCTATTCTTTTTTTTTACATTTTTATTTTATTGGAGATTAATGGCTTACATTATAGTCTTTAACGCATAGGCACAGTCTCATCTCTCTCAAACTGGTGTCCAGGAGACTCAACAAGATCCCAGTGTTCTGCTTTGGTGCAATATACCACACCCAGTCCAAGTTTCATTTTATGTATTTCCGTACTGTTTTATATTCTTAAATTCTATAAGTGAAATTATTAGATACCTGCCTTTCTCTCTCTTTGTGACATGCCTCACTCAACATATATTCAAGCTCTGGACATGGTGTTGCAAAGAAAATGACCTCATTGTTTCTAACAGCTGCATAATACTCCATTGTGTACATGTACAACTTTTTTGTGAATATTTTACATTTAAAATTTTATTAGTAATTTAATAATGATGAGCATGATTATAAGATAACAGGGGTACAATTCCACACAGTCCCCACCACCAGAGTTCTGTGTCCCATCCCCTCCATTGGAAACTTCCCTATTCTTTATCTCTCTGGGAGTATGGACTAAAGATCTTTCTGGGGTGCAGAAGGTGGGCATTCTGGCTCTTGTAATTGCTTCTCTGCTGGACATGGATGTTCTCTAGTGGGGCAAGGCTCTGGAAATGGGAGGTTTCACATTGGTAAATATTTTATTATCTTGCATTAAAAATAATGGGCACTGAGAATAGGGATTTCTTTTTTAAAATTTTTTTAGATTTATTTATTTCCCCTTTTTGTTGCCCTTGTTTTAGTTATTATTGTTGTTGTTACTGATGTCATCGTTGTTGAATAGGACAGAGAGAAATGGAGAGAGGAGGGGAAGACAGAGAGGGTGAGAGAAAGACACCTGCAAACCTGTTTCACCGCCTGTGAAGTGACCCTCCTGCAGGTGGAGAGCTGGAGGCTTGAACCAGAATCCTTATGGGTCCTTGTGCTTCGAGTCACATGCGATTAACCTGCTACACTACCACCTGGCTCCAGGGATTTCTTGTCTATGTGACTCTGAAAGTTCTTATAATTTAACTTTTAAACTTAAATAATTGTGTATATGTACCACAACCATTTATCTGCCTTGGGCATCTGGGTTGCTTCCAGGTTTGGGCTATTACAAGTGTACTGCCATGAACATAGCTGTACGTAGATCTTTGTGGATAGGTGTTTCTGTTTTCCCTGGGTAAATCCTCAAGAGAGAGATTGCTGAGTCATAAGGTAGAACAAATTATAGGGTACTTATAAATCTCTAGACAGTTTTCCACAGGAACTGGACCAATTTGCAGTCCTAACAGCAATGCAGAAGAGTCCTTTTACCCCCCAAAGCCTCTCCAACAGTTGGTGTTTCTGTCTTTTCTAATGTGTTACTTACAGATGTATATTATGGTTGTTTTTTTTTTTTTGCATTTTCCCATCAGTGACTACACATATTTTTCCTATTTCTGTTGGCCCTTTGAAGCTCTTCTTTGGAGAAGATTATGCCCATATCTTTCCCCCATTTCCCAGTGAATTTGTTAGTCTTTTTATTGTTGAGTTTGTACACTCTTTCTGTATTCTGGTCATCAGCCCTCTGTGTGTTGTATGAGATGTAACGTTTTGTCCCATTCTATGGGAGGAGGTGTGTCTCTTTGTTATATTGGTAATTCCCTTTGTCTAGCAGAAGCTTTTTGGTTTGATGTAGTTCCACTGGTTGATTTTGGATTTGAATTGGTCAAGATTTTGCAAAAACTTCTATGGGAAAGACTTCTGCCTATTTTTTCTTCTAAGTATTTAATGGTTTCTAGCCTAACTTCTAAATATTTTATTTATTTGGAGTTGACCTTTGCGTAGAATGAATTGTAGTTGTCCAATTTCATTTCTTTGCATGTTTCAACCCAATTTGCCCAACATAATTTGTTGAATAGACTTCCTTTTTCCATTTCATATTTTGGGCTCCTTTGTAAAAAGTTAAATTTCCATAGTTACAGGGACTGATTTCTGGACTCGGTTCTATTCCACTGGTCTATCTATTTTGCCTCTAGTATCAGGATGTTTTGTTTATAGTGGCTCTGTAATTTTTTTTCTGCAGTATGTTTTGAGGTAAAGAAGAGTAATGCCTCCATTCTTGTTCTCTTCTCTTATGATTCCTTTGGCCATTATGGGTATTTTCTGTCTTGAGATAAACTTCTGTAGCTTTTCTTCTACTTTCTTAAAGAAATCTGGTGGGACCTGGTTGAAATATGTACATGACTCTGGGCAGAATAGTCATTTTGATTATGTTAATTCTTCCAGTCCACGAGCATGAGACTTTTACCATTTCTTTGTGTCTTTTCTTTGAGAAACGTCTCATAATTTAAAATATAAAGATCTTTCACTTCCCCAGTTAGGTATATTCCTAGATATTTGGTAGTTACTGCTGCTCTGGTAGATGAAATAGACTTATTCTTCTACTTCGATTTTTTTTCATAAAGGAATGCCACCGATTTTTTGTATGTTTATTTTGTGGCCTGCTACCTGCTTGATAATTTCCGAAAGTTTCCCACTGGATTCTTTTTGGTTTCCCATGTGCACTATCATATCATCTGTGGACAGTGACAGCCATACCTCTATTTCTAAACACTCGTGTAACTTGAAAAAGTATATCATACATACATTTACATTTCCCATGGAGAAGAAATGACAGAACACAGAAATGGATTATAAGGTACAACATATGCATCACACATGTGTATTGCCTTTGACCTCCAGAACCACATGGGAGCTGGTACAGTTCTTTGGTGTCTCTTCTTAATTATTCCTTTCTTCTCTTATTTATCTTCTCTTCTCTTTTTCTGTCTTCTCTTTCCTCTATCTCTCATTCAGGAAAAAAAAAGGATAGGGAGAATAAATGAATTAAAGGTCATGATTGATCCTGGCATATTTGCCAAATGAGGTTATCTGGGAGGATTAAAAACATATATATATAATGCCATAGAGATAGTATAATGGTTATACTAAAGACTTTCCTGCCTGAAACTCTGAGGTTTCAGGCTCAGTCCTCAGCTCCATAAGCCAGAACTGGGAAGTGCTCTGTTTTCACTCTTTCTCTCTTCCCTTGGTCTCTCTCTCTCTCCCCCTCTCTCTCCTCTCCTATTGTTGCTATGCTTCTAAATTCTGCTTATAAGACCTTCTGTTTTGATCATCACATTAGGTTTGCTTGTATTTACCTGGGTCCCACCCTGCCTGCAGGGTATTGGTTTAATCCCCATTGGTTAGGTGGAAGCTTTCTATGTTCTGTTCTTGCTCTTGTTTTGCTCCGCCCCCTCACCTAGTCATTTCCTTTCCCTTGTCACTTCTGGTAAAGAGATGCATAAAAGGTGATGTATCTGATTAATAAACGAGATACTGCTTCCCAGCTCAGCCATGAGTCCCCTAGTTGTCTGTCTCCCACCCACGAAGCTAGCCCGGCAAATGGCACCCTTAACAGGGACTGGCATCCTATGTCTCTTTTGTTAAAATAAAATAAATAAATGTGTTTTAAAGTTTCTCTGTGGATAGTGGATTCAATATTCTCCACTTTGACAAAATGCTGTCTTCATGTTATCTCTGATAAAATGGTTCCTTTTATCTGATTGCATGAAAAGCATGTATCCCACTGATTCCAATCAATATTTTCCAGGTGCTGTAAATAAACTAAGGAGGAAATGAAAAAACTCCCTGAATAATTTATTAATAGTTTCCTTTAAAGCCCTTAAATTTCCATCCATAATTCTGACATCATAATTAATAAAAATATGAAAAATATTTTAACATATGAAAACTTGGTTATGATAGGCTCATAATTAAAATTGAAGATAAACAATTTATAAAAGTCAAGGGTTATAATCTATAGGTAAATAATCTTTCTGTCTAATCTAGAATTTTTCCATGTCTAACTCCCATTTCTTTGTTGATTAGAAATGTTAACAGTGGACATCCTTGTTATTCCTGATCTTAGAGGAAAGAAAAGTGTTTCAAGTCTTTAGCCTTGAGCATAATTTATATTTCATTAGAAATATATGATGTGGGGGTATAGCATAATGGTTATGCAAAGAAATTTTAATGTCTGAGACTCTCAAGTCCCAGGTTCAATCCCCCACACCGCCATAAGCCAGAGTTGAGTAGTTCTCTGGTTAAAATATATATATTTGCTTTGACTTTAAGGGTCTTTTCAGCATTTTATTTTTACCACTAAGGTTATTATTGGGGGGGTCTTATTTGCACTACTCCACCTCCTCAGTCAGTTTTTTTTTCCTTTTTCTTTCTTTTGTGATAGTATATAAGAGACAGAGAGAATCAGAGATGAAGAGTAATGGAGATAAAAAGACATGTTGCAGCATTGCTTTATAGTTCATGAGTTTCCTGCCCACAGGTGGGGAAAGGGGTCTTCAACCTGGGTCCTGTCGCATGGGGACATGTGGTCTCCAGCTTACACCACCACCAATCCCCTCCTCAGATGCTTCTGATCTACCATGTTGCTACTGATAAAAATATAGCACTACTAATAGTAAAAAATTCTTTAAAATCATCTATGTACAACTTAATATATTCTAGAAACTTTACAACTATTTTATAAATGATTGAAGCCAGAAAGACTGCTCATTTAATTGTTAGTTTATCTTAGTTAATTTCATTAACAAATCTAATCCCTAGGAAAAACTTATAGGAAAATCTGTTACATATTAAAACCTCATTTTGAGATACTAACACTGATGCATGGGAAGAGTCAATAAATATCAATAAATAACTGAAATATTACCATTTCCAGAAATGAAAATTTAATATGAGTGAATTTCGGTATTCAAATTCAGGAAAATGCATTTAAAAATTTTGTGTAAATAGAAACTGCTAGTCTATGTTACAAGAACCAAGGTTCACATTCTCCTGGAAATAAAAAGGTTTAATACTTCACAGTTTAAAAGGTTATATAAATGCAGAAGTTCTGATCCAATTATCATTTTAAGGGAGTGAATATTTGAATAGTTTACCTATCACCTAACCTGAGACAAACCTTTATAGAGGAAAAAAAATGTCTTTTTGATGACATTTCTCTTGCCACAACCTTTCAACCTGAAAAAAATGTTGCTGCCAACAGTAAATCAAGATTGTTCTCTTTATCAAATGCCAGGCAATTACTTAATGGGCCAAGAGATTGTGTGCATCAAAAGATGTCAGTTATTGTCAGGATGACCACATTGTTTGACTTTATTTTCTATATACACACATATAAATATGAAAAAAATATATGTATGTTTACATGGCATATTTTACATATAAAATATGGAAAAATACATCATGACTTTTCTAACAACCCAATATATATTCACTGCATTAGTTTGTCACTTTATTTACAGTGAATATATATAAATCAACTTCAAAATGAATTAGGACAGATCATTAAAATAATTTACTTGAAAGAAATCCAGTTTAAGTCAGTTGATAAGTGCCACTCAACACTATAACACTTATTTTATAAGCAAAATATCTACATAACTTCATTATTTATTTTTTTTAATTTTATTTTATTAGTGATTTAATAATGATAACAAAATTGTGGGATAAGAGGGGTAAAACTCCCACTACCAAGAGTTCTGCATGTCGTCCCCTCCATTGGAAATTTCCCTATTCTTTACATCTCTGGGAGTATGGACTAACATTCTTTATGGAGTGCAGAAGGTAGGAGGTCTGGCTTCTGTAATTGCTTCTCCGCTGAACATGGGCATTGGCAGGTTGATCCATAACCCCAGCCTGTTTCTATCTTTTCCTAGTGGGGCAAGGTTCTGGAAAGGTGGGGTTCCAGGATACATTGTTGAGGTCATCTGTTCAGGGAAGTCAGGTTGTTATTATCTACATAACTTCTAAATGCAAATTCAGAAGTACTGAATAGTCTTACAAACTATTCCCTAAAATGCATGTGATTGTAAGGAAGTCTGAGAAAAATACACTATTTATATATTTCTCAGTACTATCAGAACAGAGAGTTGAACATCTAAGTAATATGACATTTTCTTAATTATCACCAGCAGATGGAAAAATAGTTATTTTTATAAGTTTCACATTCACTGGAAATAAAATCGGGATGGTAAAAATTTTACCTAGAGTTTCTATTCTTTTGTCAATCCTTTGCAGTAGTGTGTTGTTTATTTATTTATTTTTGGATATTAACTGCTCTTTTCTTTAGAATCTAATTATTTATACAGTAGTTGTGTGGATTTTGTACAATAACTAGTTACTTCTAGTTTTGGTGTAATATAATAAATTGAGCTTAAATTTAACAGGTAAATAGCATTCTTACACAAGACTATAAATCAGGCTGGGGAGTGGTGGTGTAACTGGTTTAACACACAGATTCCAGTGTGCAAAGATACAGGTTCAAGCCTGAAGTCCCCACTTTTAAGGAGGAAAGCTTCAAATGTGGTAATCAGTATTGCAGGTGTCTCTCTGCCTCTCTCCTCTATCTCCCTATTCTCTATCAATTTCTTTCTGTTTCTACCCAAAAGTAAATAAATAAAATACATAAAAAGAAAACTTAAAACATTATCAAAAAAGGGACTTCAACTCAACTGACTAATGGAGACATATTCAATACTCCACCCACCAAAACAGCATGTCTTTCTGCCATGTATACAGAATTCCTTCCTGGGCTACAGTAGATCACATGTTATGGCATAAAACTAATCTCAATGAATTAAAGAAAAAACATTAAAATTATAGAATTTATGTCCTCTGGCCAAACTGGAATTGAATTGTAAATCATAACAGGAGGAACATTTTGGCAATCAGAACATAAGTAAAAGTCATATGACAAATCAGAGCAGTTTCAAAAGAAAATACAACACAGCAAAAACTATGGTATATATCGACAAAGCGTTCAGAGACATTTTGTTGTCAAGAAGGCTTTTTTATTTTAACTTATTTTTGGTAGATACAGGAAACAGAATGGAAGAGACGACAGCACTGAAGCTTCCTTCATTGTAGTGGATAAAGCAAGGCATTATCCAAGTGAGCTATTTGCCAGTACAAACGTCAATATTTTAAAAGAACAGAGATCTGGGCTGGAGAGATAGTTCACCAAGTAAGGTGTTTTATTTGCCAAACCAGTGACCCAGGTTTAAGCCAGAAGCTGTAGTACTGTGGTCTTCCTTCCTATCTTGCTCTCCTATCTCTTTTCTTCCTCTCTCTCTCTTTCTCCCTCTATCTCACCTTTTTTCCTTTATGTGTCTCTCTATCTGAATGAAAAAATGACCCAGAGTTTTGAAATCCCACTTGTGTAAATCCCATGCCCATAAAATAAATTTAAAAAAAGCAAAAAAGAGATCGATAAATAAACTTTACTTTCTAACTTAATAATATGAAGGACTAAAGTCAAACTAATCATAAAGAGACTAGTCATAAAAATTATATGGAGGAATAAATGGAATATGGCATAGAAAACTGGTAGAGAAAAATCAGTGAAACCTAAGGTATTTATTTGAAAAGATTAATAAAATGATTACATCTTTAGTCAGACTGACCAAGAAGCAAAAAAAAAAAGAAGAAGAAGAAGAAGAAGGGGGGAAAGAGGGGGAAATAAAATTAAAAAAAAACATTGAAGTAACTTCAGAACGACTATAGGGGCTGGGCAGTGGCACATGTGGTTGAGCACATGTTACAATGCTCAAGGACCAAGGTTCAAGCCCCAGTTCTCACCTGCAGAGGAAAAGCTTCACAAGTGGTGAAGCAGGGCTGCAGGTGTCTCTTTCTCTCCATCTTCCCCTGCCTCTCAGTTTTTTTAAAGATGATTAAAAAAAAAAGAATGACTATAGATAATATGTATTTTTAATTCCAGGAGGTTGTTATGAATACCTTTATGCCAATAAGATAAGCAAAACAGATAAAATAAATTCCTAGAAAGATAACAAGCTACAGAAACTGACACATAAACTCATAGTACAGTTGCTTATAATAATCAGCAAGTAGAAACAAATTTGCATCAACACATATTTATGAAATGCTGTTTTAAAAGAGATTGTGATGTCTTAGAGTTGTAGTTCTGTATTCTCCCAAATAAGTTACCATGTTTTAATCTCCCTGTCACTCTCCCTCTACCACCACATGTTGGGGATTTTTATAAGCATCTTCCTAGGGCCTTAATGGTTTGCAGGTCCCTTATAGTCCTTTACCTCCTCAAGATAGAGATGTGCAAGTCTTTTTCCACAATTATCTGCATGGCTTCTCCATTCCCCATCCCCAATGTCCATCAGGATCCTTTACATTGCTGGCATAATAGTAACCGTGACTAGTACAGGCTTCTTTTGTGAGACAGGCTCAAACCAATAAGATAAACAATAACATAATTGGTGAAGGAAACATACTCATGGAGAAGTTTGCCAAATACTGTTATATAAATATGCTTCAATAAATGTTCCGTTCCATCCCGCTCCATTTCCTAAACCGTTCCCTGCCTGAGTATTTCATTTCCCTCCCCTCTCATTGAACACTTACAGAGCTGGACTCTTGTAGTTTATACCTATAAGTGAGATTGACTGGTATTCATCCTTCTCCTTCTGGCTTATCTCACTTAAAATCATTACTAATAGGATGAAGCAGGCCCCCATGTCTAGAAACAAATAAATTTTTTACAAATGGGCCTAAAATATCAAATGGAGAAAGGAGAGCCTTTTCTACAAACAGTTCTGAGAAAATTGGGTTGAAAGATGCAGAAGAATGATGCTGGGCCACTACATATCACCATGCACAAAAGTCATCTCCTGATAGATCAAAGACATGAATATTAACTCAGAACCCATAAATTACCTCAAAGGAAATATTCACAAACCACTCGAATTCTGTTATTACTTTCATCTAGGAATTAATTGATTTTTGTATTTGTATACTTCATATTACATAAATTAACTGATATATATTTATATATACAATATACCTATACCTATATGTATACACACAGAGTTATATATGCAATAATACTACTCCTATGTGGTATAGTGGGGGCTTGAACCTGGGTCCCTCATGTGACAATGGTGTCTCCCTCCCAGTGAACTATCTCACCAATCAAAGAAAATACATTTAACATGTGTACATATATAAAGTGTATACTATGTCAGACACAATTATATTATATTGATTTACTACATTGTATTGTGCTATGATTAAATATATTAACATCCTAAAAAATATTAGATCAAGGGAATACAAGACTGTGATATGTTTTGGAGGCATAATTTCCCCATCTTCCCAACTTCGGTCATGTGGTGTCACTCCCACCACCAGCACAATGCTGATATTCCCCCTCAAACTGTGTTCCATTTCCAATCTTTGAAAACATGCACCTTAAATAACTTTTTTTTAGGTTAAATTGTTCACTAATTAATTGGCTTTCAGTTATTTCGTCCTTAGTTCTCTAAACAGCTAAACTTGCTTAAGTAAATAATCTACAAACACAATACATAAAGTTAGACTTGATAATGACTCAGGATGACACAATTCATATTCCACTTCTTCTTCTAGTGTTTGCCCTTCTTCCGTAGCCAGTCAACAGCGTCAGGTTGAGCCTGATGTAAAGTTTCGAGACCTCCTTTGAGTCTGGAGAGGTGGCAGTCATTGACTATGTGGGTCATAGTCTGTCTGTAGCAGCAGGGGCAGTTTGAGTCATCTCTGGCTCCACAGCCGTGGAACATAGTGGCGCACCGGCCATGGCCTGTTTGATAGCAATTGAGGAGGGCCCAATCATAATGTGCTAGGTCAAAGCCGGGTTGACACTTGCGGGGGTCTGTGATGAGGTGTTTGTTCTTTACCTCAGCTGACTGCAAACTCTGTTTCCAAGAGTCTGGAACAGAGAAAGAAGTTCAGTGTAGGCATAGGGGACCAGATTGGATGACGAGACATCAAGCGTTGGACAGGGTGGGCGAAGATATCCGCGTATATTGGCAGGTCCGGTCGAGCATAGACGTGGGAAATGAACTTAGATGATGCCGCATCCCGACGAATATCTGGTGGGGCGATGTTGCTAAGAACTGGCAGCCATGGAACCGGGGTGGAATGGATGGTTCCAGAAATTATCCTCATGGAGGAATATAATTTGGAATCGACCAAGTGGACATGGGGGCTACGGAACCATACTGGGGCACAGTATTCTGCAGTGGAATAGCATAATGCCAGAGATGATGATCGTAGTGTGGAAGTGCTCGTGCCCCATGAGGAGCTGGCCAGTCTTGCAATGATGTTATTCCTCGCGCCCACCTTTGCTGCAGTTTTTATGAGATGATGAAATGACAGAGTGCGATTGAGAGTAACGCCAAGATAGACTGGCTGGGCTTCATGCCGGATTCTCGTACCACCAACCTGCACATTAAGCTCATGGAGGCCGAGGCATGGTGTAGATGGAAAACAGATGATACCGTTTTTGCAGTGCTAGGGATTAGTCGCCATTTTTTACAGTAATCAGATATCAGAGACATGTTCCAATAGTAATGGAGTTGTAGAAGGTCGAAGAGGCTGTGTGGTAAACGTCCGCAAGACACGATTTGGCGTAGATGGCTCAGCCGTGTTTAGGATGGATATTATAGCATATTAAATTGAATCCACTGATGGTGAATTGAGCAGCTTCATCGACTGCTATGTTTGTTTCTTGTAGGCAAATGACATCTGCCTGATGCTGTATTGCCAATTGACCAATAAGAATGCGTTTGGCAAAGGACAGCCCCTCAACATTAAGTTGGAGGACTCAAAGAGCAGGACCAACAGCTTGAAAGCTGTCAGGAGCTGCTTGTTGCTGGCTTTGAAAGTGACTGGGATTCATGTAGATTCAGTCGGCTAGGAAGGATCGTCAGTTTCCCCAATGAATGGGTACTCACGGGATGCACCATGAGAAGGTCGATCCAATGCATTCCACTTAGAATTCATATATTTGGGCTCATTACTTGTCTTGAGACATTTATAGGAGGGCAGAGCCAAGACAACAACTTAGAGGCAGCTGCTTGCATGAGCTCCAAAAACAACTGCTGGAAAGGGTAGGAATCCTGGCCATCAGCAGAACGGTGAATAAGGGGTCCTAGGTGTGACACCAAGGAGGTGACTATAGCTCTATTTGGGTTAGAAAATAGAGAAAAAAGAAAGGAATTTTTAAAAATATTTCTAAAGCTCACTCCTCCCCCCCATAACCAGAGCACCAGAGGCTGGAGAACTGCTACTAGCAGGCTCCCCACTGAACTTTTTGCTTTACCAAGATTCCTGGCTCACCAGGGGTGTCATTCCAACCCTTTTCTTTTCTGATTTCCTTTGCTCTTTTTTTGTTTCCTTCTAACTGGCTCAAGCCCAATTGGAGTGACAAATATATGACCAATCAGAGCCACACACCACCAAAGACTACCTGGATATTTTTGTTGTTGTTGTTGTTGTTTGTTTTTTTAAAAATTGGTTGTCCTTTCTCAGGATTCCCAGAACGATCAGGACCCATCCAAGCTGCAGATTGACGGTTAGGGTTTTTTTTTTTTACTCTTTTCTATTTGACTATTACTATTATATATATACAAGTCCCTTTCCCCTCTCATTCAGGTTGACCAAAATTCACTCAGTGTTTTTTCCATTGCTGGGTTACTGGCTGTACTATCCATTATGAGACAAACTTGTTTCACCCTACCTACTTCCTCTATCCACTCTCCCCTCTCTCCTTCCTCCTAGCTAATTAAATTAAAAAAAAAAACTCTTTCCTTACATAACTACTTTTTTGTTCTCTTTTTTATTGTCTTCCTTTCTTCCTTTCTCCTTCTTCTGCTTTCTGAATTCACTGATACTTAGGGAAGAAATCTGACTCAGAGTGGACTCTATTTGTGTGTGTCTCTTATCAACTTACTTTCTCCTCTTGATACCTCTAGAATTTACAGTGGACAGTATATTTGCATAAGTGTCTATTCTTTCTATTCCTTTTTTCCTTAATCTTTCTTTTTCATTTGGATTTGATGGCTATTTTTTCTTGCACTGGAGACATTTTTGGGATAACTGGTATTGGTTAAACTGCTTCAATCCTTGCTTCAGTTACTATTGTAATTTCAGAGGTTGGTGATTGCATTTGTCATAAAGGTATTTAGTATAGAAATTCAAATGTTCCTGAAAACAAATGAAAATGAAGACACAACCTAACAAAATATTTGGGACACAACTAAAGCAGTATTAATAGGGAAACTCATAGCCATACAATCACATATTAAACAATAAGAAAAAGCTCAAATAAACAACCTCACTGCACACCTTAAGGACTTAGTGGAAGAGGTACAAAGGAACCCTAAAGCAACCAGAAGGACTGAACTCACTAAAATTAGAGCAGAAATAAACATCAAAAATAAGAGAACCAGACAAAATATCAGTGAAGCCAAATGTTGGTTCTTTGAAAAATTAAACAAGATTGACAAACCCCTAGACATACTCACCAAACAAAAAAGGGAGAAGACTCAAATTCACAGAATTGTAAATGATAGAGGAGATATCTCAACTGACACCATAGAAATCCAGAAAACAAAGAGAAACTTCTATGAAGAACTATACAACACGATGCTAGAAAATCAGGAAGGAATGGAAGAATTCTTAGAAACATATGCCCTTCCAAAACTGAACCAAGAAGAACTACAAAAGCTAAATACACCAATAACAGAAAAAGAAATCAAAACAGTTATTAAGAATATTCCCAACAACAAAAGTCCTGGACCAGATGGCTTCACAAACAAATTCTACAAAACCTTGAGGTAGCAGTTAATACTTACACTTCTTTTTTATTTATTTATTTAAGAAAGGAGAAATTAACAAAACTGTAGGATAGGAGGGGTACAACTCCACATAATTCCCACCACCCAGTCTCCATATCCCATCCCCTCCCCTGATAGCTTTCCCATTTTCTATCCCTCTGGGAGTATGGACCCAGAGTCATTGTGGGTTGCAGAAGGTGGAAGGTCTGGAAGAAGATCTCAAGGACACATTGGTGGAGTCATCTTTCCAGGGAAGTCTGGTCAGCATCATGCTGGCATCCAAAACCTGGTGGCTGAAAAGAGAGTTAACATACAAAGCCAAACAATTTGTTGAAAATTCATGGAACTAAAGGCTGGAATAGTGCAGAAAAAGTGTTGGGGGGCTACTCTCTGTAGACTTTTGTGTACTTCTGCTTTCAGGTATATATTTTTCCCTGGTTTATGTACACATGTGAGCATGTGCTCTGCCTCAGGGGACCTGGTCTATATCTTGGTTTGGGGACTTTATTAAGGAGTGGACCACCTTGAATGGAATTAGACAATACTATGAAATGAAAGGTCTCACCTGAGTGACGAAGCTGAAGGGTTGTCATTCCAGACCTGAAGTCTCTGGACACAGCAGGAAGTGAAGCATGCCAGGGTGGCACATGTTGCATTGATTAGGTTGCAATCAGAGGATGCAATATTATTTGATATGAATTGAGAGAAGCTTGCAGGAAAATGAGCCTCAAGCTAAGGTTCCAGACTGGGGGAAATATAAGCTCTGTAGTGGAAATGTGAGGTTCTTGCTATCTTAGGGTTCAAGAAGACAATGGATAGTTATTGTTAACATCACATTATTTGATAATTGGGTCAACTTTGAAAAGTCCCTTTGTTAGGGTTTGCTGTATAATACCCAGCATCTTGTATATAGCGGTGTCACCGATTGCTTCTGTTCTTCATGGTATAGTCGTTTGAGAGAGTCAACATATCAAAGACACAGCCTATGTATTAAAAAGACTCAGTCTGTGTTTTAAAAAACTTTGAGACATATGATCAATTTTTCCCCTCTCATATTAATTGAATAGTGATTTATATGACTACACTTTAATAGGAGTGTATATAAACACCATTCCCACCACCAAAAGACTGTGTCCCATCCCACCCACCAACCCAGCCCCCCATATTCCCAGGAAGCTGAATGTCCACCCTCCCCTCAACACAGGGTTTTTAATTTGGAGCCCTACTCTCGATTTAATCAGATCCTGTTTTAGTTTTCCTTTCTGTTCTTCTTTCTCAACTTCTATTGATGAGCGGGATCATCCCATACTCATCTTTATCTTTCTGACTTAGCTCACTTAACGTAATTCCTTCTAGCTCTGTCCAAGATGGGTCAGAGAAGGTGGGTTCATTGCTCTTAATAGCTGCATAGTATTCCATTGTGTATATGTACTAAGCTTCCTCAGCCACTCATCTGTTGTTGGGCACCTGGGTTCCTTCCAGGTTTTAGCTATTATGAATTGTGCTGCTATGAACATAGGAGTACACACATCTTTTTGTTTGGGCATTATGGAATCCTTTAGGTATATCCCCAGGAGAAGAATTAATGGGTGAAATGGAAGGTCCATGTCTAGCCTTGTAAGAGTTCTCCAGACAGGCTGGACCAATTTACATTCCCACCAGCAGTGCAGAAGTGTTCCTCTGTCTCCACAGCCTCTCCAACATTTGTTGCTGCTGTCCTTTTAGATGTATGCCATTCTCACAGGAGTGAGTGGTATCTCAATGTTGTCTTTATTTGCATCTCTCTGACAATCAGCGACCTGGAGCAATTTTTCATATGTTGGTTATACTTTTGGATCTCCTATGTAGTGAATGTCAGGTTTATATCCTCTGCCCATTTGTGGATGGGATCTTTTTTTGTGTGTGTGTGCTAAGTTTGCTGAGCTCTTTGTACATTTTGGTGATTAGTGTCTTGTCTGATGTATGGCATGTGAAAATCTTCTCCCATTCTGTGAGGGGTCTCTTTGTTTGTGTAATAGTTTCTTTGGCTGTGCAGAAGCTTTTCAATTTGATGTAGTCCCATTGGTTTGTTTCTGCTTTAGTCTTCCTTGCAATTGGTTTGTTTCATCAAAGATGTCCTTGAGGTTTAGGTGGAAAAGTGTTTTACCAATGTTTTCCTCTAAGTATTTGATAGTTTCCTGTCTAACATCCAGGTCCATGATCAATTTGAAGTTGATTATTGTTTCTGATGAGATAAGGTGGTTCAGTTTCATTCTTCTGCATGTTACAACCCAGTTTTCCCAGTGCCATTTATTGAAGAGTGCCTATTTCTTCCATTTAATACTTTGGGCCCCCTTATCCAAAGATTAGATGTCCATAGGTGTGGGGGTTATTTCTGGGCTTTCAATTCTGTTCCACTTGTCTGTGTGCCTATTTTTGTTCCAGTACCAGGATGTTTTGATGATGATGGACTTATAATATAGTTTGAGATCTGGGAGTGTGATGCCTTCATTTTGTTTCTTTTCCTCAAGATAGTTTTGGCAATTCTAGGTGTTTTTTTTGTTCCAGATAAGTGATTGTAGTTCTATTTTCTTAAAGAAGCTTGGTGAAACTTTGATGGGTATTGCATTAAATTTTTTTATGGCTCTGGGGAGAATATTCATTTTGATGATATTTATTCTTCCAATCCATGAGCATGGGATGTCTTTCCATTTGTTGGTATCAGTTTTTATTTCCTTGAATAGTGACTCACAGTTTTCAGTATACAAGTCTTTCACTTCTTTGGTAAGCTTTACTCCTAGGTATTTTATTGATTTTTCTGCAACAGTAAATGAGAGTGATTTCTGGATATCTTTTTCAGTTTTAGTGTTTGCATAGAGAAATGCCACTGATTTTTGTAATTGATTTTGTAGCCTGACACCTTGCTGTATTGCTTAATAACTTCCAGCAGTTTTCTGCTGGATTCTTTAGGTTTTTCTATGTATACTTGTCAGGCTATCTTTGCTGATGGGAGACAGATGACCAGAGACTCATGGCTGAGCTGTACGCAGTATCTCTTTATTCATGCAGAACACAGTGCAATCTAAGCCAAGCTAAACTAAAACTAAAACTAACAATCCTGTCTTTATATGTACTTGCTAAATAGAGTGTAAACAGGATATAATGTAGATAGGGTGGAAAGAAAAGTGACTGGTGAAAATCAGGGTGTGACAAGGAGAGGGGGAGGAGCAGGCGAGAATTTTACCACTGAACCACCAATGCCCTGGAGGGAGGGTGGTGCTTAGTTAACAGTGGTTATGTAAATAGAATACAGTGCTAAGCAGGGGGGATTAAACCAAATGAAACAGAAAGGGTTTTTAGAAGCAGAATTAGAAGCTTACCAACATATACTATCATATTATCTGCAAATAGTGAGAGCATGACTTCTTCCCTTCCAATCTGTATTCCTCTGATTTCTTTCTCTTGCCTGATTGCTATGGCAAGAACTTCCAGTACTATGTTAAAGAGTAATAGTGACATTGGACATCCCTGTCTAGTCTCTGATCTGAGGGGGAATGCTTTTAGCTTCTGTCCATTGAGTGTGATGTTGGCTGTAGGTTTGCTATATATAGATTCCACTATCTTGAGGAATTTCCCTTCTATTCCCATTTTTGTAGAGTTTTGAGCATGAATGGGTGTTGGATTTTGTCAAAGGGTTTCTCTGCATCTATGGAGATAATCATGTGGTTTTTGGCTTTGCTTTTATTGATGTGGTGAATGACATTGATTGACTTACAGATGTTGAACCAACCTTGCATTCCTACTTGGTCATGATGAACAATATTTTTGATATACTGCTGTATCCTGTTGGCCAAGATCTTGTTTAATATTTTGGCATCTATGTTCATCAGAGATATTGGTCTGTAGTTTTCCTTTTTTGTTGTGTCTTATCTGCTTTTGGTATCAGGGTGATGTTGCCTTCATAGAAGATGGAAGGTTGTGTTCCTGTTTCTTCGCTCTTATGGAAAATCTTTAGAAGTATGGGTATTAACTGTTTCCTGAAGGTTTTGTAGAATTTGTTTGTGAAGCCATATGGTCCAGGACTTTTGTTTGTTGGGAAGATTCTTAATAATGGTTCCAATTTCTTTGTCTGTGATTGGTGTATTTAGCTTCTTGGTTCAATTTGGAAGGGCATATGTTTCTAAGAATTCTTTCCTTTCTTCCAGATTTTCTAGCTTGGTGGCTTAAATTTCTACATAGAAGTTTCACATGGTTTTCTGGATTTCTATGGTGTCAGTTGAGATATCTCCTCTATTATTTTCAACTCTATTACTTTGAGTCTGCTCCCTTTTTTTTTAGTAAGTGTGACTAGGGGTTTATCAATCTTGTTAATTTTTTCAAAGAACAGACATTTTGCTTCACTGGTCTTTTGTATGGTTCTCTTATTTTATATGTTGTTTATTTCTGCTCTTATTTTAGTGATTTCTGTCCTTCTGGTTGCTTTAGGGTTCCTTTGTAACTCTTCCTTTAAGTCTTTAAGGTGTGCAGTAAGGTTGGTTGTTTGAGTTTTTTCTTGTTGTTTGTGGGAACACACCCTAGGCCCATAAGTCACTTCCTTATCACTCTGGTATGAGAATGCTTCACGCCACTAATCTCTAGAGAATAACCTCAATGGTTGTACTTCTTGGAAACCACTTCAACAAAACCACACCTGCTTCCCCTCTGTAAAATAAGATAACCCTGCCCGCCAAAATCCAGCCCGCCAAAAAATTCCTTTAAATGTCAATGCCCAGCACATAATAAACAAAGGACGGCCTAGCAGACTTCCCCGCTGCGTCTGAGTGTCTTTTAGGGCTGGGGGGCTGGCAGTAGTGACCTTCTTCCCCCGGGGTTAGGGGGCTGAGACCCGAGGGTCCCGACAGTTGTTTAATATGTGATTGTATGGCTATGAGTTTCCCTCTCAATACTGCTTTAGCTGTGTCCCAAATATTTTGGTAGCTTGAGTCTTCATTTTCATTTGTTTCCAGGAACATTTGATTTCTTGCTTGAGTGTCACTTTGACCCAGTAGTTTTTAAGGAGCATGTTGTTTAGTTTCCAAATTGTGTCTTTTAGTAATTTTCTGTTTGTTGTTAAATGTTAGCTTTACTCCAGTGTGGTCTGAGAAGATACTTGGGATGATTTCAAGTATCTTGAATTTGTTTATGCTGTCTTTGTGTTCTAACCTGTTGTCTATCCTTGAGTATGTGTTGTGTGGATTTGAAAAGAAGGTGTACTCCAATTTTGGGGGGTGAAGAGTTCTGAAAATGTCCAAGAGGTCTAATCTGTCCATCTCTTCATTTAATTCTCTTGTTTCTTTGTTGATTTTGTGCTTTTTGATCTGTCAAAGTGTGAGAGTGGGGTGTTAAAGTCTTCCACTATTATTGTATTACTATTGATGTATTTTTGAAGTTCTTACAGTAGGTGCTTGATATATTTAGATGGTCCCTCATTGGGTGCATAGATTTTAGTAATTGTTAAGTCTTCTTGTCTGATTGGTCCTCTAATCATTATGTAATGTCCTTGCCTATCTTTTATTACTTTATTTAATTTAAAATCTATTTTGTCAGAGATGATAATAGCTGTTCCAGCCTTTTTTGTGGTCCATTAGCCTGTAGAATAGTTTTTCATCCTTTCACTTTAAGTCTGTGTTTATCTTTTTGTGTCAGATGGGATTCTTGCAAGCAGCATATGGTTGGGTTATGTTTTCTGATCCATCCTCCCACTCTGTGCCTTTTGATTGGTGAGTTTAAACCACTGACATTTTTGTTATTATGGATTTAATGTATTGTAGTACCATTATTTAACAATTTTTTATTTGCTCTGATATATTGAAAGTATTACAGTGATGTTCTTATTTATAAGAGGTCTTTTCGAACCTCTTACAGGGCCGGTTTTGTGATGGTTGCCTCCTTTAAATGTTGTCTAAGAATGTTTTGATCCCTCCATCTAGTTTGAATGAAAGTCTAGCATGATATATTATCCTTGGTTGAAATATTTTTTTATTCAGGGCTCGATAGATATCTTGCCATTCTCTTCTGGCTTTTAGAGTTTGAGTGGAGAAGTCTGCCGCTAGTCTTATGGGTTTTCCCCTGTATGTGACTTTTTGTTTCTCTCTTGCAGCCTGTAAGATCCTTTCTTTATCCTTACTTCTTTTCACTGTAACTATGATCTGTCTTGGTGTCTTCAGGTCTGGGTTTTCTCTGTTTGGGTCTCTCTTGTACTCTTGAATCTTAATGTCCTTTCTGTTGTTCAGGCCTGGGAACTTTTCTTCTATAATTTCCTCTAGAATAATTACTTCCCCTTCCTCTCTTTCTTCCTCTGGCAGGCCAATTATATGAATGTTACTCCTTTTGAGATCATCCTGTATGTCTCTGTTGTTGTTTTTAGTGTCTCTCAATCTCCTTTTGAGCTCCTTTACCTCTTTCTTAGTTTTCTCTAGCTCCAACCTCTGTGTGACTAATTCTGTTTTCTTCTTCTGTTAGTCTGTTTTCCCTTCCCTCAGCTTCTTTCCTCAGTTCATCTATTTCAGCTTTCATTTCTCTAATTGCCTCAAGGTAGTTAGTATTTTCCTTGAGGGTTTCATCTGTTGCTTCCCTAATATTGCTAGCCCTTTCCTCCAAAGTTCTTTTCATTTCTATGATTAATAAGTTTACTATTGCTTGCATAATTTTCTTTTCTATAGTTACTTCTGGCTTATTTGTAGTTTCTTCTGGGCTTTTGTCTTCATTCCTTGTACTAGCAGTTTTATTTGCTCTTGATTAAACCATTTTTTATTGATGCATTTTTTATTTTTATGTTCTGTTGTTCCTCAGTTGCTGTGTTTTGAGTACAAGGCATGCTATACTAAATACCTTTATTACAAATGCAGTCACCAACCTCAGAAATTACAACAATAGTAACTGAAGCAAGGATTGAAGGCATTTAACCAATACCAGTTAGCCCAACAATGTCTCCAGTCCAAGAAAAAATAGCAACCAAATCCAAATGATAAAGAAAGTGAAAGGGAAAAAGGGATAGCAGGAATAGACAATTATGCAAATATACTTTCCACTGTAAATTCTAAGGGTAGCAAAAGGATAAAGGGAAATAGAATAGAGACACACACAGAAAGAGTCCACTCTGAGTCAGTTTTCTTCCCTGAAGTAATTCACAAATGAGTTCAGTGAATTCAGGAAGCAGAGGAAGGAGGAAAGAAGAAAGTAAGATGGGGATAAAAAGAGAGCAAAGAAAAAAGAAAAGAAACAAAACAGTAAAAAAAAAAAAAAAGAGCACTGAAAGGAGAGTTTTTTTTTTTTCTTAATTAGCTAGGGGAAGGGAGAAGGGGGAGAGTGGATAGAGGAAATATGAAGAGTAAGAAAAGTTCCTCTCACAATGGATAAGACATCCAGTCACCTATTAATGGAAAGTATACTAAGAATTAATTTTGGTCAACTTGTGGTAGGAGGAGCAAAGTAATACACATATATCTGATAGTAATAATAAAATAGAACAGAGTAAAAAGACCTAGCAGTGGGTCTGCAGCTTGGACAGCTCCCTGTTAGCTCAGGCACATTGAGTCTAGACAAATGATTGAAAAAAAACAACTTCCAGGCAGTTTTTCTCAGTTTTTCCTCAGATATTTGTCACTGCAATTGGGCCTAAGTCCCTTACTTAGAGAATTAAAAAGATAGCCAAGGTATTCAGAAAGGAACAGGGTTGGAATGACACCTGTGGTGAGCCAGGAATATTGGTAAACAAAAAAGGTCAGCAGGAAGCCTGCTAGCAGCAGCTCCCTACTCTTGGGGTCTGGCTATGGGGTGTGGGGGGAGAGAAATAATAAAAAAAAATTCCTTTCTTTTTGCTCTAATTTCTAACCCAAATTGAGTTATAGTCACCTCCTTTGTGTCACGCTTAGAATGTCTTGTTCACAGTCCTGCTGAAGGCCAGGATATGATGCTTTGTAGCAGTTGTAGTCAGAGCTCAAACCAGCAGCTGCTTCTAAGTCACCATCTTGGCTCTGCCCCCAATACCTATACTTCTAAAGCTTTTCCACAAGATCAAAGAAACAGGAACTCCCTTCCATCTTCTATGAAGTCAACATCACCCTGATACCAATAGCAGATAGGGACACAGCAAAAAAGTAAAACTACAGACAATATCTCTGATGAACATAGATGCCAAAATATTAAACAAGATTTTGGACAACTGGATACAGCAGTATATCAAAAATATTGTTCATCACTACCAAGTGGGATTTATCCCAGAAATACAAGGCTGGTTCAACATCCATAAGTCAATCAATGTCATTCACCACATCAATAAAAGCAAAGCCAAAAACCACATGATTATTTCAATAGATGCAGAGAAAGCCTTTGACAAGTTCAACACCCATTCATGCTCAAAACACTATAAAAATGGGAATAGATGGGAAATTCCTCAAGACAGTGGAGTCCATATATATATAGCAAACCTACAGCCAAGAAAAATTGATTGTATGTCTCTAAGTTTTTAAAACACAAATTGAGTCTTTTTAATACATAGGCTGTGTCTTTGATATGCTGACACTCTCAAAAGCCTACACTAAGTAGATCAGAAGCAACCAGTGGCACAGCTATATACAAGATGCTGGATATTACACAACAAACTCTAACAAAGGTGCCATTCAAAGTTAACCCAATTACCAAATAATATGATGATAACAATAACTATCCATTGTCTTCTTGAACCCTAAGATAGCAGGAACCTCACATTTCCATTATAGAGCTTATATTTCCCCCAGTTCTGGACCTTAGGGTGGGGCCCACTTTCCTGCAAGCTTCTCTCAATTCATATCAAATAATATTGCATCCTCTGATAGCAGCCTAATCAACGCAACAAGTGTCACCCCAGCATGCTTCGCTTTAGACTCTGTCCAGAGACTTCAGGTGTGGAATGACAACCCTTCATCACTCGGGTGAGACCTTTCCTTTAACAGTATTCTCTAATTCCATTCCAGGTGGTTCACTTCCTAACAAAGTCCCAAAACCTAGATATAGACCAGGTTCCCTGAGACAGAACATATGTTCACTCATATCTATAAACTAGGGCAAAATATATACCTGAAAGCAGAAGTACACAAAAGTTTGCATTGAGTACCCCCCAACACTTCATCTGCACTATTCCAGCCTTCAGTTCCATAATGGTTCAACAATTTGATTGGCTTTGTATGTTAACTCTCTTTTCAGTCACCAGGTTCCAGATGCCGGCATGATGCCTACCAGACTTCCCTGAAGACCCCACCAATGTGTCCTGGATCTCTGCTTCCCCAGAGACCCACCCTACTAGGGAAAGAGAGAGGCAGGCTGGGAGTATGGATCTACCAGTCAATGCCCATGTTCAGTGGGGAAGCAATTACAGAAGCCAGACCTTCCACCTTCTGCAACCCACAATGACCTTGGGTCCATACTACCAGATGGTTAGAGAATGGGAAAGCTATCAGGGGAGGGGATGGGATATGGAGACTGGGTGGTAGGAATTGTGTGGTATTGTACCCCCTCCTGTCCTATAGTTTTGTTAATGTCTCCTTTTTAAAATAAATAAATAAATAAAAGACATTTATAGACATGTTTGCCCACAAATAATTTTGAAATAGATGCCATTTTATTTTCCATTTATTAATGTTTGTATAATTAAATTAACAAGGAGATGATATAGCACATTAATAATGAAATGAATAAATAATTTTAAATTCCTAGAGCCACCTCAGAAAATATCTCTCCTTATCCTCCACTTCAGTTTTCTTTAAAGGTCTTCAAAACAGTCACTATTTATTGAGAGATAAAATTCTATCTAGTCGATATCCTGTAACTTACTTAACAGTAGTATATCCTGGGCATTCGTTTACCTTCACCTTTTTAAGTGTCATGAATACTTCATTGATTTCAAAGCAATATTCATGAATAAAATATCATTTCAAGAATTTGCAAATATGCTTCTATTGGGGAAAAAATACGTTCTTCTACTGGAAAGAAAAAACATCTTCCTAGTTACTATTCTTATAGTATTAAGCCATGCTGTACTAGAAATGATGGATGGGTAATTTTGCTGCACTGTAGAAAGCTCTTAGAATACTGAGGACAATGTAGCAAAACATAACAACTGTTAGGGTTGGGGAGATAGCATAATGGTTTTGCAAAAGACTTTTATGCCTGAGGCTACAAAGTCCCAGCTTCAGAGCTGAACAGTGCTCTGGTTGCTCTCTGTGTTTCTTTATTTCTGTGTCTCTCCATCATAAATTAATCTTTAAAAAATTGATTTGGGGCAGGGAGACAGCATAATGGTTCTGCAAAAGACTTTCATGCCTGAGGCTTTGAGGTCTCAGATTCTATCCCCAGCACCACCATCAGCCTGATCTGAGCAGTGCTCTGGTCTCTCTCCTTCTCCCTCTCACTCACTCTCTCATTCTTTATTCTTCTCTGTATCTCTCTCATTAAAGTAAATAAATTTGAAAACATCTATTAAAATAGAATTGAGTCTTGTTGGAATAATTTGTTTTGTGCATTTCTCTTCAGCCATATAAGCATCCTGAACATAATATCCTATTTAATTGATTCACATACTAAATATTGTTGGGGGGGGATGGGCGGTAGCACAGTGGGTTAAGCTCACATGGCGCAAAGTTCAAGGGCCAGAGTAAGGATCCTGGTTCAAGCCCCCAGCTCCCCACTTGCAGGAGGGTGGCTTCGCAAGCGATGAAGCAGGGCTGCAGGTGCCTGTCTATCTTTCTTCCCCTCCTCTCTGGATTTCTCTCTGTCCTATCCAACTACAACAGGTATAACAACAATAACAATAACAAGGGACAAAAAATGGATAAAATGGCCTCCAGAAGAAGTGGATTCTTATTTTTTTTTAACTTTAAACAAAAATTTAATATTTATTTTCCCTTTTATTGCCCTTGTTGTATTATTGTTATAGTTATTATTGTTGTTATTGATGTTGTTGTAGTTGGATAGGACAGAAAGAAATGGAGAGAGGAGGGGAAGACAGACAGGGGGAGACAAAGATAGAGACCTGCAGACCTGCCTCACTGCTTGTGAAGCAACTCCCCTGCATGTAGGGAGCCAGGGGTTCAAACCAGGATCCTTATGCCGGTCTTTGTGCTTTGTGCCATGTGCGCTTAACCTGCTGCGCTACCGCCAGACTCCCAAGAAGTGGATTCTTAGTGCAGGCATCAAACCCCAGCAATAACCTTGGAGGTAAAAAAAAAAAAAAAAAAAAAAAAAGATTGTTGTGGAATACGCTGAGGAATGTCATTTGGTGAAAATGACCTAACTTCTCTTCACAGATAAATTTAGACTATCACTGTATGAGTCCTTAGAAAACCCCTTTCTCACTGTGATTTCACCACCACATTAAAAAAATTATGTATACTATCCTCTATACAATTTCAAGATTCTGTTGGAAAACATGAGTCACATGAACCTCTGAGTATGAACAATCACAAGTCTGGGTGGACAAGTGGTGGCACACCTGGTTAAGTATACGTGTTACAATGCTCAAGGACCCAGGATCAAGCCCTGGCCCCCCACCTGCAGAAGAAAAGCTTTGTGAGTGGTGAAGCAGGGCTGCAGGTGTCTCTCTCTGTCTCTCTTCCTTTCTATTGGCCCCCTTCCTTATGATTTCTGGCTGTCTTTGTCCAATAAATAAAGATAATAAAATAAAATTAAAACACTTATAATCATAAGTTTGTTCAGAGCAGGAATTCAGAAAGTTTTTAAACTTTTGGTAATGATCTTATTTTATTTTTCGTAAGATCCATGCTTCTCAGGACAACTTGAATAGCTACATAGCCCGTTACTAGAGTTACATTGAAATCTAGAGAACTATAAATTTAATTACAGAATTGGAGATATTTTGATTTCACAGATACACAAATTTTCACCACTGGGCATTACCATCTTTAATTTTTCTTTTTAGTAGAGTTCTTTTGTTTTGTTTTTTGTCTCCGGTGTTATTGCTGAGGCCTGTACTATGAATCCACTACTTCTGGAGGCTATTTTATTTCTCCCTTTTGTTGCCCTTGTTGTTTAGCATTGTTGTTGTTATTATTGTTGTTGTTGTTATTGTTGTCATTATTGTTGGATAGGACAGAGAGAAATGGAAACAGGAAGGTAAGACAGAAAGGGGGAGAGAAAGATAGACACCTACAGACTTACTGCACCGCTTGTGAAGTGACCCCTCTGCAGATGGGGAGCGTGGGTCTGTAACCGGGATCCTTACACGGGTGTTTACACTTTGCACCATGTGCACTTAACCCGCTGTGCTACATATAAAAAACCCCGCTGTTTTTTTTATATAGAAACAGAATGAAAGTAAAACACTGATGTTTCTTTCAATGCTGTGGGGACTGGACTCAAACATAGGTAGTGAACATGGCAAATCAACACACTTTCTAAGTGAGCTATTTCTCCTGTCCTTAGTAGAAGTCTAAATCTATATAGTTGGGGTGAAATCCACACCTTTCAGTATTTTCTAGAATAGTCTGAGACACCTTAAATATCTATTCCTACAAGTTCTCTAGAATAAGACATAAAGTCTCTTATTTCACCTAACTGTTGGGAATGTTATTTTCATTTTAAACTGATGTATGTTCTGAATCTAATCTTTTGATCTTGCAAAATTTTTCATTCTCCATTAACCTGGGAACAGGACAATGTTCCTGTTCACTCATTTCCTAATGAAGAATTACACTAAGCTTATAGGACTATAGAACTCGGCAGAAACTGGAGTCCTTGTAAAGAGCTTTGTTATCTCTTGGGTCTGGGTAGAGACTCCACAGGTTGCCCCATATTCACCCAGTCAGCTCCTGATATGGTCCCTCTGACATATGGGACTCTTGTCTTCTGCACAACTAGGTGTATGATAACTTCTATAGCTTTGGGATTGTTATCTGCTTGACTCCTTGGAATATCTTGAGCAGGTATCTTCATAATATGAGAACTAAAGAAATTTTGGTCTTCTACTTGGGGGTCCTCTCTCTGACTACCATCACTTCCCATTTCTGTCTGATTAGTAAGGTCAAAATCTAATACACAACTATTAAATCAAACTTACTATACTACTCAGATGGACTTCACTTGTAACATGGTTTTGTGGTGGATCTACTGATATCTTTATTTATTAATTGGATAGAGACAGCCAGAAACTGAGAGGGAAGGGGATGGTAGAGAGGAAGAGAGAGGGGCCAGAAGATGACACACCTGGCTGAGTGCATATGTTATGATACACCACCTTTGGTCTCCTGAATTCTGATTCCAGCTTTAGAACTATATTTAAATAAAACATTTCTGGGTTTTGTTTCTATCCAAAAAAATTTTCACTTCCAAGGCAACACGGTATATACTGTGTTAACAGACTGTGAGCTATCCTCTCAATTTCTGTTCATTTGTGTGTCTTCTGGAGCCCAGAGGTGACTTACCTGGTTGAGTGCACATATTATAATGGATAAGGACCTGGGTTCAAGAGCCTGGTCCCCATCCTCAGGGTAAAACCTTTGCAAGTGGTGAAGCAGGGCTGCGGGTGTCTCTTCTTCTTTCTTTCTTTCTGCCTCTTCCCTATTGATTTCTGGCTGTCTCTATCCAATAAATAAATAAAAGTAACAATAATAAAGCACAAGTTCTGTCTTCCATTCTCACTTGAATCATAGTTTCCAGCAGATTAGTGAAGTATTGTTCTGATACTCAGTCTGCCATTCTCTTTTGCTCCATCATATGGTTAGGTGTATGCTCAGCTGTTCCTACATTAAAAAAAAAATCAAGTCATTCTGTAATTTTATTACTATATTTCATTTTAAAATTTAGAATGAAAATATATTATTTATATCTAAATCTATTTCTCTGTGAAAGTTCTATACTAAACTGATTGAAGCCCCTTTTCTACTACAACTGCAGGTATTTCTTGGTCTCTTTTCCTCTCCATCTTCCCCTCCCTTCTTGTGGTGAATCAGCGACCATGGGTGGAAGCCCAGGCACAGTGCTGACATCAGCCTTGGTGACAGAGTATGCAGTGATCCGCTCAGGTGCATGGTGGACTGTGGGTGGACCCAGTCTGCGCTGGTGTATAAGACATTGTGATTGGGCTGAATAGACTTAAAAGTACAGTCAGCCAGAAGTCACTCTCTGGCTGCTGCTTCTTCTCCTAGTCAGAAACATCTCTACAGTGGTGGACCAGGCATCCTCCATGGCTACTTCTCCTGGGAACTGAACATGTGTAACTCCACTAGCTGGTAGATTTTAGACCCCTCTACAGCCCTGAGTAACCTTTACCAGAGCTGATAATTGTTTGTCTTATTAAATTTTGATAACTATACTCAGACTTTATGGGCCTAAAGTACTCTTTTTTATTTTTTATATTTATTAATTTATTTATTCCCTTTTGTTGCCTTTGTTTTTTTTTTTTGTTATTGTTGTTGTTATTGATGTCATCATTGTTGGATAGGACAGAGAGAAATGGAGAGAGGAGGGTAAGACAGAGAGGGAGAAAGACAGACACCTGCAGACCTGCTTCACTGCCTGTGAAGCAATTCTCCTGCAGAAGGAATGAGCTTGCTAACTAAACTTAAGAAGACAGAAAAACAATAATAATGCTTTTTAAAATCATGTAAATAGAAGCACTGTGTTTTCCTTTTAAAAATATCTAATCATTTTATTGGGGGCTTAATAGTTCACAGTGCTGATATTGGTGTATGGGTACAATTTCTCATCTCCTGTGGCAGGTGTCTTTAAAACACTGCGGCCTATTACTTAAGTCCTTTCCCACTATCATGCACCAGGACCTCAGCAAAGCCCAAGTCCCTTCCCTTGCACTCCTTCAACAGAGTCCTTTGCTTTGCTGCAATAATGTACTTTAATTTTTGAGAACCAGTCAGTTCCATGTAGGTAGCTGTTCAGGCATCTTAAAGCCTAAAGACCTGACAGATTGGTGAAAACTGATATTAATTTCATTTTATACTATAATGAAACAAGGGCAAATGACTAATGCATTCCTCACCAAGTTAATTCTAGATAACACAATACTCATTTTAATTTTGAGGAAAGTAGTTAAAACTAAAAATTTTCGCCCTTGGGATAAGATTTTCAAGAATAGTCAAGATTTGTTTCAGTAATGTCAGAACATCTGGCCCTTTTCTTCTACCTTCATGCAATGAAATTAATGTTTTTTTTCAAAATGTTGCTATTGACCTTGCTGCATATGTCCTTCTTGTCCACAACAATGAAGTCAACTTTTAAAAAAATTTTATTTAAGACATTAACAAAACCGTACGATAGGAGGGGTACAACTGCATAACTATTCCTGCCACCCGATCTCCATATCCCATCCCCTCCCCTGATAGCTTTCCCATTCTTATCCCTCTGGGAGCATGGACCCAAGGTCAATGTGGGTTGCAGAATGTGGAAGGTCTGGCTTCTGTAATTGCTTCCCCACTGAACATGGGAGTTGACTGGTCGGTCCATACTCCCAGTCTGCCTCTCTCTTTCCCTAGTAGGGTGGGTCTCTGGGGAAGCAGAGATCCAGGACACATTGGTGGGGTCTTCAGTCCAGGGAAGCCTGGCCGGCATCCTGATGACATCTGGAACCTGGTGACTGAAAAGAGAGTTAACATACAAAGCCAAACAAGTTGTTGAGCAATAATGGACCCAAAGGTTGGGATAGTGGAGAGGAAGTGTTGGGGGGCGTAATCACTGCAAACTCTAGTGTATTTCTGCTTTCAGATATATATTTTGCACTAGTTTATGGATACGTGTGAACATATGTTCTATCTCAGGGAACCTGGTCTATATCTAGGTTTTGGGACTTTGTTAGGAAGTGAACCACCTGGGATGAAATTAGAGAATACTATGAAAGGAAAGGTCTCACCTGAGGGATGAAGCTGAAGGGTTGTCATTCCACACGTGAAGTCTCTGGACACAGTCTGAGCTAAAGCATGTTGAGGTGGCGATCAATGCATTGATTAGGTTGCCATCAAAAGATACAATATTATTTGATATGAATTGGGAAAGGCATGCGGGAAAGTGGGTCCCACCTTAAGGTTAGAGGACTGGGAGAAATATAGGTTCTATAGTGGAAATGTGAAGTTCCTGCTGTCTTAAGGTTAAAAAATACAATGGATAGTTATTGTTATAATCACATTATTTAGTAGTTGGGTTAACTTTGAAAAGTCCCTTTGTTAGGGTTTGCTGTATAATACCCTGTATCCTGTATATAGCTATGCCACCGGTTGCTTCTGATCTACTTGGTCTAGGCTTTTGAGAGAGTCCACATATCAAATACACAGCCTATATATTAAAAAGACTCAGCGTGTGTTTTAAAAACTTTGAGACATACAATAAATTTTCCCCCTCTCATATTAATTAACTATTGATTTGTATGACTACACTTTAATAGGAGTGTACATAAACACCATTCCCACCATCAAAAGAATGTGTCCCATCCCACCCACCTACCCCTCCTCCCCCCACCGGCCCAAGAAGCCACATGTCTTCCCTCCCCCTCACCATAGGGTTTTTACTGTGGTGCCCTATTTTCAATTTAGTCAGATCCTGCTTTTAGTTTCCCTTTCAGATCTTCTTTTTCAACTTCTGTTGATGAGTGGGATCATTCCATACTCATCTTTATCTTTCTGATTTAGCTCACTTAACATAATTCCTTCTAGCTCTGTCCAAGATGGGTCAGAGAAGGTGGGTTCATTGCTCTTAATAGCTGCATAGTATTCATTGTGTATATATATACCACAGCTTTCTCAGCCATTCATCTGGTTGCTTCCAGGTTTTAGCTATTATGAACTGTGCTGCTATGAACATAGGAGTACACACCTCTTTTTGTTTGGGTGTTATGGAGTCCATGGGTTATATCCCCAGAAGATGAATTACTGGGTGAAATGGAAGGTCCATGTCTAGCCTTGTGAGAGTTCTCCAGACTATTCTTCAGAGAGGCTGGACCAATTAACATTCCCACCAGCAGTGCAGAAGTGTTCCTCTGTCTCCACAGCCTCTCCAGCATTTGTTGCTGCTGTCCTTTTTGATGTATGCCATTCTCACAGGAGCGAGGTGGTATCTCAATGTTGTCTTAATTTGCATTTCTCTCACAATCAGCGACCTGGAGCAGTTTTTCATATGTTTGTTAGCCTTTTGGATCTCCTCTTGAAGTGAATGTCTTGTTCATATCCTCTGTCCATTTTTGGATGGGGTCATTTGCTTTTTTGTTGCTAAGTTTGCTGAGCTTTTTGTATATTTTGGTGATTAGTGTCTTGTCTGATGTATGGCATGTGAAGATCTTCTCCCATTCTGTGAGGGGTCTCTTTGTTTGTGTGATAATTTCTTTTGCTGTGCAGAAGCTTTTCAATTTGATGTAGTCCCATTGGTTTGTTTCTGCTTTAGTCCTCCTTGCATTTGGGTTTGTTTCATCTAAGATGCCCTTGAGGTTTAGGTGGGAAAGTATTCCACCAATGTTTTCCTTTAAGTATTTGATAGTTTCCAGTCTGACATCCAGGTCCTTAATCCATTTGGAGTTGATTTTTTTGTTTCTGGTGAGATAAGGTGGTTCAATTTCATTCTTCTGCATGTTTCGACCCAGTTTTCCCAGCACCATTTATTGAAGAGTGCCTATTTCTTCCATTTAATACTTTGGGCCCCCTTATCAAAGATTAGATGTCCATAGGTGTGGGGGTTCAGATCTGGGGTATCATTTATGTTCCACTGGTCTGTGTGCCTATTTTTGTTCCAGTAACATGCTGTTTTGATGATGATGGCCTTATAATATAGTTTGAGATCTGGTAGTTTGATGCCTCCATTTCTGTTTCTTTTCCTCAAGATGGTTTTGGCAATTCTAGGTGTTTTCTGGTTCCAGATAAATGACTGTAGTTATTATTCTCTTAAAGAAGCTTGGTGGAACTTTGGTGGGTATTGCATTAAATTTGTATATGGCTCTGGGGAGAATATCCATTTTGATGATATTTATTCTTCCAATCCATGAGCATGGGCAGTATTTCCATTTGTTGGTATCAGTTTTTATTTCCTTGAATAGTGACTCAGAGTTTTCAGTATACAAGTCTTTCACTTTTTGGGTCAGATTTATTCCTAGGTATCTTATTGATTTTTCTGCAACAGTGAATGGGAGTGATTTCTGGATGTCTTCTTCTTCATAGCTAGTGTTTTCATAAAGAAATGCCACTGACTTTTGTACATTGATTTGTAGCCTGATACCTTGCTGTATTGCTTTATAACTTCCAGTAGTTTTCTGCTGGATTCTTTAGGTTTTTCTATGTATACTATCATATCATCTGAAAATAGTTGGAGCTTGACTTCTTCTCTTCAAATCTGTATTCATTTAATTTATTTCTCTTGCCTGATTGTTATGGCAAGAACTTCCAATACTATGTTGAAGAGTAATAGTGACATTGGACAGCCCTGTCTAGTCCCCGATCTGAGGGGGAATGCTTTCAGCTTCTGTCCATTGAGTGTGATGTTGGTTGTAGGTTTGCTATATATGGATTCCACTATCTTGAGGAATTTCCCGTCTATTCCCATTTTTTGTAGAGTTTTGAGCATTAATATGTGTTGGATTTTGTCAAAGGCTTTCTCTGCATCTATGGAGATAATCCTGTGGTTTTTGGCTTTGCTTTTATTGATGTGCTGAATGACATTGATTGACTTATGGATGTTGAACTAGTTTGCATTCCTGAGGTGAATCCAACTTGGTCATGTTGAACAATCTTTTTGATATGCTGCTGTATCTGGTTGGCCAAGATCTTGTTTAATATTTTGGTATCTATGTTCATCAGAGATATTGGTCTGTAGTTTTCCTTTTTTGTGTGTCTTATCTGCTTTTGGTATCAGGGTGATATTGGCTTCACAGAAGGTGAAGGTGTTTCTTCGATCTTATGGAAAAGCTTTAGAAGTATGGGTACTGTTTCCTGAAGGTTTTGTAGAATTCATTGTGAAGCCATCTGCTCCAGGACTTTTGTTGTTGGGGAGATTCTTAATAACAGTTTCAATTTCTTTGTCTGTGATTGGTGCATTTAGGTTTTGTAGTTCTTTTCTTTCTTCCTCTTCCAGGCCAATTATACAAATGTTACTTCTTTTGAGATCATCCCATATGTCTCTGCTGTTGTTTTCTGTATCTCTCTATCTCTTTTTGAACTCTTTCACCTATTTCTTTGTTTTCTCACCCTCTGTCTCAATAATTCTCTTTTCTGCTTCTGTTAGTCTTCTTTCCCTTCCCTCAGCTGCTTTCTTTAGTTCAGCTATTTCAACTCTCAGTTCTCTAATTGCCTCAAGGTAATTAATATTTTCCTTAAGGGTCTCATGTGTTGTTTCCCTAATATGGCCAGCCCTTTCCTCCAAAGTTGTTTTCATTTCTGTGATTAATAAGTTTATTATTGTTTGCATACTTTTTTATCTATTGTTACTTCTGGCTGATTTGTAGTTTCTTCTGGGCTCTTGTCTTCATTCCTTGTAGTAGAAGTTTTATTTGCTCTTGATCTAACCATCTTTTTATAATGTTTTTTTTTATTTTGTTTTTCCTCAGTTGTTTTGTTTTTAGTATAAGCCATGCTATACTAGATACTTTTATGACAAATGCAATCACCAACCTCAGAAATTGCAACAATAGTAACTGAAGCAAGGATTGAAGCTGTTTAGCCGACATGATAGACAAGCAATATCTCCAGGCTGACAAAAATAGCAACCAAATTCAAGTGAAGAAGAAAGAGAAAGGAAAAAGGGATAGCAAGAATAGACAATTATGCCAATCTACTATTATGCCAATCTACTACCCACTGTATAGTCTAGGGGTAGAAAGAGGATAAAGGGAAGTAGAGCAGAGATACACACATAGAGAGCCCACTCTGAGTCAGATTTCTTCCCCCAAACAATTCACAAATGTGTATCAGTGAATTCAGAAAGCCAAAGAAGGAGGAAGGAAGAAAGAATGACAAGAATGAGAAAAAAAATTTTAAAAATAGAGAGAGAAAAGAAAATATATAAGAAAAATAACAGTAATAAAAGAGCAGTGAAAGGAAAGAGTTTTTCACTTCTTTATTTATTACTATTTTTTAATCAGCTAGGTGAAGGGAGAAGGGGGAAAGTGGGTAGTGGAGGTAGGAAGAGTGAATCAAGTTCCTCTCGCAATGGATAAAACACTCAGTTTCCTAACAATGGAAAATACACTAAGAGTTAATTCTGGTCAACCTGTAGGGGGGAGGGGAAGGTATATGCATATATATATATATAGTATTAATAATAAAATGGAACAGAGTAAAAAGCCTGTCCTGTCTTCAGCTTGGATGGCTCCAGATTGCCTCAGGCCCTCTGAGCAGAGGCAGCTGACTGTTGAGAAATAAAACAAACATAAAAAAAAATACCTCGGGCTGTCTTTCCCTGTCTGAGCAAGGCTCTGCTTGGTTGAATATTTGTAGTTGTAATTGGCCACTTAGAAAGAAAAAGGGCCAAGGGTTTCAGCAAGGAACAGGATTGGAATTGGAATGACACACCTGGTGAGCTAGAAATCTTGATAAAGAAAGAAGCTCAGCAGGGGAGCCTGCTAGGAGCAGCTCTCTGGCCCCCAGTGTCTGGTTATGGGGGGAAGGGCAGGGGTGCTCTTTGGGAATAATAATTAAAAAATTTTTTTCCTTTCTTTTTTCTCTACTTTCTATCCTAAATTGAATTATAGTCACCTCCTTGGTGTCACAGCTAGGACCCCTTATTCACTGTCCTGCTAAAGGCAAAACATCCTACCATTTCCAGCAGATGTTGTTGGAGCTCAAGCTACTAGCAGTTTCTCAGTTGCCATCTTGGCTCCGCCTCCAAAGTCAGCCTTTTTAAAGAGAGTTAGCCCTATATCTAACATTTGCATTCTTTTTTGTCTCTTATAGAAGATTCATTCATAAAGTAAACCAGCTTTTAAAACTTTTCAAGGTCGCTCCACAGACAAGCATACAATAGGTCTTTAAAAAGAGCAGTTATCACTGCTCCATGCTTAATGGATTATAGTTGCATGCTGTTGGATTTGAGTTTCTTTGTTTCTTTTATTCTCTACCATGACCAACCAGTTCAATTGGAAAAACATCATAATGAATGAAATCTTTCTCCCAAAACAAGAAATTTTAAAAATGTTTAAAGGCAGGACATTTCTCTACACACAATGTTATCATCATTCCACAAAGCCTTAGTAAATAAAGGGGGGGCAGGTGATGGCACACCTGGTTAAGCACTACTTTACAGTGCACAGTGTCCCAGGTTCAAGTACCTGGTCTCCACCGGTAGGGGGAAAGCTTCATGAGTGGGGAAGCACAGCTGCATGTGTCTCTCTGTCTCTCTCCCTCTCTACCTCCCTCTCAATTTCTGTTTCTAGCCAAAAATAAATTTTAAAATTATCTAAAAAAAGAACAAAAAGAAATTATATAAGGAAGATATATCCATGAAAGAGGAAGGATAAATACTTATAGTCAACAATTAGGCTGGCAAAATAGTTCACTTAGATAATGTGCTACTTCACCCTAAGCAAGATCCAGGTCCAAGTGCAGCCTCCACTCACTGAAGGAAGCTTCTGTGATGTGTCTCTTTTTGTGTGTGTCTCACTCTTTTCCTGTCTCTCACTTTCTTCCTTTAATATTTTCATTTATCTTAATGAGGGAATACAAAGAGAAAAAACAGAGAAAGACCAGAATACTACTCACCTCTAAGTAATGGTGCTGCTGGGGACTGAACCTGGGACCTCAGAGCCTACAGCAGAACATCATTTGCATAACCATTATTGTTAACTTTCCTTCTATTCTTCTATGTATTTTAGTTAATAAATTGGCATAATAATTTAGTTTTCTATATGTTAATTTCTGATGATTTGCCCCCAGTCTCAGGATAGAAATATATTTTATAAGTTCCAAACACTTTTGTTTTGTTTTTGCCACCAGAGTTATCACTGGGGCTCTAGGACTAATTACATGACTCTACTATTCCTTATGTCCATGTAGCTTTTGAGAGATAGAAAGATACAGAGATAAAGAACAAGAAAGATTCCAGTGGAGGGGATGGGATATGGAACTCTGGTGGTAGGAATTGTAGTCCTATTATCCTATGGTCTTATTGATTATTATTAAATTAATAAAATAAAATAAAGACACAGAAAGATGAAAGAGACACCATGTGGAGTACACCAGTGGAGTACTGCTCCACTGCTCATGAAGCTTCCCTTTGGAAGGTGCCTTCATATGGTGGTGAGTCAGAGTCTTGAACCCACGTCCTTGCACATGGTAATGTTTACACTTGACTGACAGAGTCACAGAACAACCCCCACATTGGGGTTTTCCCAGTTATCTATTAGTATTATTTTCTGCAGTACTGACAATGTAGTCATAGACTATATATTTACCTTCTTTCCCTTTCCTTAAATTCATAAAATTATTATATCAAAGATCCTGTGTTACATGCACTGAGGTATTTCTTTGGCCGAGAAATAAGTGGTTATGGATCACAGCAGATAGATTCAAATATATACAAATATATGAAAGTAATTACACTTCTTCTAATACCATAAACACATAATTTTCATAGATTCAAAATGAAATTTATAACTGAAACTTATACATCTTTCAAAGAAATATAGAGAATCAGGGCAGGGGGTAGCTAGCATAATGGTTATGCAAAGAGAGTCTCATGTCTGAGGCTCCAAAATCCCAGGTTCAGTTCCCCGCACCACCATAAGCCAGAGCTGAGCAGGGCTCTGGTAAGAAAAAAAATAAGGGGGGGGGGGGATCTTGGTAGTGATGCACCTGGTTTAGCACACATGTTAGCAGTGCCCAAAGACCCATTTAGAGCCTCTATTTCTCACTTGCAGGGGGGAAATCTTTGTAAGTGATGAAGCAGTGCTACAGGTATCTGTCTCTCTCCCTCTCTATCTCCCCATACCCTTTTGATTTCTGGCTGTCTGTATCCAATAATTAAAGATAAAAAACAATTTAAAAGAAAAGCGTATGGGTGAGACTATTATGAAAATCAGTCCTTTTTACTCATCATCACAGGTGACTATTTGAAAATTAGTACTGATGGGTTCATGGTGCAGGGTGGTGGAAAAGGGTCTGGGTTAGGGGGAGGTGTCTTCCAGACACCTCCATGGGGAGCTGAGAAGTCCCCATGTGCCAACATCTGTACATAAACGATTAACCCCCCAATAAAGTGGAGGAGAATATTAAGTTTGTGTACTAAGTCTCTTTTTGTCCCATTAAAAACATAAACACTGATATCATGTTGGTCTGGAGGAAACATTCTTTTATTAATAGAAATCAGAAAGCTAGCATTTCTTCCACAGTGTGATTTAGGGTAAAATCTGTGTGATGTTTACTGGACGGAAACTTAAAGTTCACCACATAAAATATTCAATTTCTCTATAACCTGAGAAACTGATAAACCGGACTGTTTTTATTTGCACCCCTAGGGATGTAGAAGCAGTGGTTAATGGATATCCATGGAGGAGCATGTTAATTGCATATGAACCATAGGGTGTTCCATATTGGAGAATAAACAGCATGAAGTAACAAAACAAAGGAAGCATGAATAGTCACTGAAATTGCAGAATATATCCCCCTATATAAAGGAATATAAAAATGTGGAAAAATGAAGATCAGTTCAATAGCTGTGACCCCTAAGAGCTCTTTTTTTAGATATACAGCACAGAGTTGTAATATATGTGTTTCTCATATAAGAAGCTCTGGAGTGTATTTCCTCTATCAATGAGCAATGCCTAATAATGATTAATAGAAATAGTTTCCAAAAGTTTGTGGTCATTTATTAAATAAAATAGTTTTTTTGTTTGTTTGTTGTTTGTTTATTGTATTGCCAACAGGGTTATCTCTGGGGTTATTTCTGGATCCTGCACAACAAATCTACCACTCCCCGGAAGCCACTTTTTTCTTTTCTTTTCTTTCTATTTTTATTTGACAGAGAGAAATAGAGAAGAGAGGGGAGGTGAGATAGACCTGCAGACTTGCTTCACTGCTAGTCAAGTAAACCCCCTGCAGGTGGGGAGCTGGGCCTCAAGCTCAGGTTCTTTTGCATAGTGATGTCTGTGCTTAACTGGGTAAACTTAAAGAAAAAATTGCTATAAGTAGAAAAATCTAATGAATCCTAATCATGAAAGACTATTCATAAATAAAAGCAATTGGAATGTTCTGGCATTTTAGATTGTTTGCTAGATGACAGGAATGGAGTTGACTGAGCTAGTGAAGAATAGAACTCATGAGAATGAGGCTCCTTCCTTTGATCCCCTGTAACCCATATGCCAGTGTAAAGCAGTGAACTGCTCTCTCTTCCTCTCTCACTTTATTTGTTTAAGTAAATAAATCTCAAGGAAGTACTATAGGCAAAAACAACTGGTGAAATATCCTCTTTACTGATTTAATAATTATCAACAAGATTGAAGGAAAAGAGTGTAGGGCAAGCTCTCAAAGGCCTGCTCTGTAGACCCCATGTTCACCACTCTGTTTGCCACCAGAGAGGTGTCTTAGAGGAGGAGGAGAACAGGCTGTGGTGGGGGTGAGCACACAGAGTGAGGACTCTGGACACTATGGCAGGGGTTAGTGCATTTATTGAAGAAAAAAGCAGGGTTTATATAGGGTAAAAAGAAGCCAGGTATTGGGGCAAGGTACCAGGGCAACAAGCCGAATAGGGGCAAACGTTTAACAGGCAAGAACCAATCAGATATTTTTAGACTCTAGCTTCCTTCTAATGACTCCAGCTCTTGACTTCCCCTTACCGGGGGATGGGACTTAAGAATAAGGAAGGGGCTCTTCAGGTTTATCCACACTTCATTGAGCAAATAAGATTTTTCCGGACCAGGTGGAGGGGAAATGGTTATAGCCTCTGGGTCTAACAAGATAGAGATCAGGGACAGGTGGGAAGTCTTATAGACAAACTCCTTTCATCCTCATGGAGAGGTATCCGGGATTCCAACCAGGCTCAACCTACCATGTCCCCATACAAGAGGGGTACAATTCCCACCACCAGAGTTCTGCATCCCATTTCCTCCACAGGAAGATTCCCTACTCTATCATCCCTCTGGGAGTATGAACCAAAATTCTTCATGGGGTGAAAAAGGCGGGAGTTCTAGCTTCTGAAATTTCTTCTCTGCTATATATGGACATTGGCAGATGGATCCATACCCCCAGTTCTATCATTCCCTAGTGGGGCAAGGGTCTGAAGAGGTGAAGTTCCGGGAAACATCGGTGAGATTGTCTGCTCAGGAAAGTCAGGTTGGCATCATAGTAGCATCTGCAACTTGGTGGCTGAAAAAGCATTAAGATATAAAGCAGAACAAGTTGTTTAATAATCAGGAACCTAAAGACAAAATTATAACAGATGATATTTGGAGCCTCCAGTTTAGGAAAAATTAGCAGGTCTATTTTAGGTATATTCCAAGGGGTCCATGAGTTTACTAATTTTACCTGAACCCAACAGTGACAAAACAAGCTGAAAACACCTGAGATAAAATATTCCCAGGAGTGCCGTCAACCTCTGATGGAAAGGGTGTTAGGAGATAAAGTCCTCAAATCCACTGACTTTGAATTATCTGCAGGTTGTTCTACACTGTCCTTTGGAGCTCCTTTCTGAGATGGAGCTATTTACCCATAAGCTGTTTATCTATGGTGTCTTGACTTGTTTCTGACACTAGTATTTCCTGGCCATACTTCCCTTACCCTGGAACCATAATTTCCAGATATGGTTCTGAAAGTATCCAAATGTAAAGAATAATATACCTGAAAGGAGAATTGTTACCTCACACAAGCGTTCTAGATAAATGAAAAGTCAAGTAGCATATATGCAGGTGCTAACAGTTAATTACCGACATGATTGTAGCTCATTAAGATTCTTTTCAATGCTAAAAGTTGTCTTTTCAACACCTAAGATCGTCATATTGCCTTTATTAATTTGCCAGTCTTGTGAGTGGGAACTTATATCTTGTTTTCTTTATTCCTTCACTATTAGCAGAGTAATTTTCACTATGGGTTGAGTATTATGCATACTTTTTTTTTTAACAGTTTAACTACCTTTTCCTCCATTTTAACAAGTTCATGTGTATTGGTTCTTTATATTGCACATATGAGCAAAACCATCTGGTAGTTATTCTTCAGTGAAATGAAAGTCATATAGTAACAGATTTTATAAACTATAACAAGACACCATGAACACAAACTCCCAGTTAGAGAGTCTCAAGGTATTATATAGTATATGTAGGACAAGAAAAACAAACAAAAATGTTCCTAAGTGGAAACTTTATTATGAGTTCTGTCATTCTCAGTCTGACCCTAGTCACTGGGAGATCTATGGCAGCTGAGACCCTTTTGAGTTTGGTTCACTTCTGACTGCCACAAAGGTACTGTGATCCATTCTCAGATTCCCTCAAATGGTCTGGGCTTCACTCAAGAGCTTGTGTCTTCTGCAGCTCTAAAGCAGTCTCAAGCACCTTTTCTTAAGCCATGGCTGCTGAGCAGTTGCATTAACCTTTTAATCAGCAACATTGACTGGAAATATAGCACCCACTAGCAATGCAATGAGGCCTTTCTGTCTGAATTTTTCTCTCCCTCCCCTCCTGCTCTCACTGTGCACAATCTCCAAGTAGCAGATAATGATGCCCCTTTCTCTACCAAAAACCTCTGCTGTTATCTGATGAAATTCACTAAGATGCTATATTTTTGATGGAGAGCCAACCTTCTGTGAAAAGCTCTGCCCAGAAAGTATGCAAACACCCTGAGTTAACTAGCTCTATCCTTAATGGTTCATAATTGAATTAATAATATTTTGTAATAGTTTATCATATATTTTGTGATAATCAAAGTATCTTTTCTTAACATTTTCCTCAAAAGCATTCTAACTTTCTGGTGCTGTTCATTTGATTTATTGCTATTTCTTTTTAAATAAAACATATGTTTTCATAAAATAATTTTCTGAAAATACAAAATATATATTACTTCACTATTTGACATGTTTACTTTGGCTGTGGAAGGTAGACTTTTCCACAAGGTATCTCACTATTTAAATTACCAAGGACTTGAACATGGGTCCTTAAGTACAGTAATATGCACACTCAGCCAGGTGAGCCACCACCCAACTCCTCCCTCTCTCCTCTTAATTTCTCTCTGTTCTATCAGGCAAACATGAAAAAAGAAGGTTTGGGAAGGAGGGGAAATGGTAGGTAGGAGGGCTGAATTCCTTGTTCAGGCATCAAGCCACAGCAATAATTCTGATGGTAATAAAAAAAAAAGAAAATGAATCTTGAATCTTGATGAAGAGATTGTTCAAACATAGAAACTATTTTCTTTTTTTTATATTTATTTTATTTATTTATTCCCTTTTGTTGCCCTTGTTGTTTTATTGTTGTAGTTATTATTGTTGTTGTCGTTGTTGGATAGGACAGAGAGAAATGGAGAGAGGAGGGTGTTGTATGCTTTAAATTGGGTTGTTCTAGATCACCCCCGCCAAGAGGATTGCATCAGTCCAGTTAGTCTCGCAGGCCTGCTTGGCCCCGCCCGTAGGGACCCCAAGAGGGTTGCAGAGGGTTCCAGAGTTCCAGAGTTGGAGAGTTGCAGAGTTAGAGAGAGTGCTTGCACAGCCGCAAAGAGACAGCAAAGTTCTGTTTGGTGATTAGTTTGTCTTAGTTTATGAATCGTTGTTCCTGAATAAAGAAATACAGCTTCCCTGCCCAGCCGTGTGTCTGGTCGTCTCTGTTACCTGCCCGTGAAGCTATCCCGGCCGGCTAGAGCCTCCGAAATTTTAACAACAAATGGTGCCCAATGTGGTGCTGACCTGCGCATCTCTCAGATAAGTAAAGACAATTTGGCTACCTATGTACTATGGCCTTCTCTTCTGCTTGTGAAGAGATCTCCAAAGGCCTCTGCTCTTTCTTCACGAGACTGTTTTGCTGTTTCTGGAACATTTATCTCTGGACCACTCTGTGGTTTCCACTCACTCGGGCGAACTCAGAACAGCCAGCGGGAATAGCCAGCGGGTGGGAGGCGAGGCGCAGAGCTGCTGTTTCCACCTGGTTAAACAGCCAGCCAGCTGGCTGTGCCCAGACAACCCCGTGCACCGCGCCTGCAGCCCCGCAGCCCGGCAGCCTGCAGGAGGCTGACGCCAGCACGCAGGAGCCCGATGCCAACACACAGGAGCCCGATGCCACCACACAGGAGCCTGATGCCAACACACAGGAGCCTGATGCCACCATGCAGGAGCCCAATGCCACCACGCAGGAGCCCGATGCCACCATGCAGGAGCCCAATGCCAGCACGCAGGCCAGCCCACAGGAGCCGGCTCTCCACCGCGTGGCCCAGGGCACTGGACGTGTAATCCCTCCATGCTGCTCGGCCACTGCGAACAGGGCAGCAGACATGGCAGGGCCATGGGGCAGGGCCGCGGTGGCCTATCATGGCCGCCACCCCTGGGCACCTAGGCCCACGCCTTCTACAATGCTGGCCTGCCTGCCCTCTTGCTATGAATTCTGGAACAATCCCGGACCTCCCGGACTCCTGGGCTCCCTGCCGAAACTGGGCACACGAGATCTCCAGCTGCCGGTCCGGTCTGAAGACAGACAAGCTGGAGTACGCAGAGATTTGTGCAGAGATCGCAACCTATAATTCCTAGAAGTGAAGCTGCACGGGAAGCCACCTCCGGATGGTGAACCCCCCCCCCCAACAACTAAGACAGTACATATCTAAATTCGTGTTTAAAATGACATGTCTTTGTAACAAAGGTTTCTCTCCTTGTGTATTAATGACCATGTTTATGTGTATGTTTAAAGTTTGGTAAACAGTAACTTTAAGGTTAAATTCTTACTAGACAAAGTTAAATGAAAAAGGTTTTCAACATAATTCTCATAAAGATAAAATTAACTTAAATTTAAAGTCTGAGATAAAAATTAGTTAACAATCAATATATTTTAACTAAGTTGGTCTAAACAAAAGGTTAAATAGACTTGTTGATATGTAAAACTCTCCATTACCTTCTCTATTAGAAATGGTAGATCGCACAATGGCTATGCTAATTATTCTCATGCCTGAGGTTTCCTTTCCTGTCTCCATCTTGAATGGGTGTAACAAAAGGTTAAAAGACGTTGTTGATATGTAAAAGTCTCAAATTCCTTCTCTATTAGAAATATGCTAATAACAAGTTTTGTTTCATAGTAAGTAAATTGCAGCCAGCTGCCTTTGAGACTCTAGGCCGTTCCCCACCCCCTTGCAAATGTCCTTCAAGAAAGTACGCCCCCCCAGAGGCAAGAAATTTTTTTTTTAAGCTGATAAAGTTTTGCCCACAGAAGCAGAAATGGCCCCCTCCGACCTTCCCTTGGCAGCACACTGGTTCTTGTTACTTGCTTACATGTTTCTCCATGTTTGTGCCAGTTTCTTTTTTTAAAAATGCCTGTACGATATAGGTTTCTGTTCACCCCACACTCTTGATACTATAGTCATTTAGTTAAAAGAAAAGGGGGAATTGTTGTATGCTTTAAATTGGGTTGTTCTAGATCACCCCCGCCAAGAGGTTTGGATCAGTCCAGTTAGTTTCGTGGGCCTGCTTGGCCCCGCCCCTAGGAACCCCAAGAGGGTTGCTGAGGGTTCCAGAGTTCCAGAGTTGGAGAGTTGCAGAGTTAGAGAGAGTGCTTGCGCCGCCGCAAAGAGACAGCAAAGTTCTGTTTGGTGATTAGTTTGTCTTAGTTTATGAATCGTTGTTCCTGAATAAAGAAATACAGCTTCCCTGCCCAGCAGTGTGTCTGGTCGTCTCTGTTACCCGCCCATGAAGCTATCCTGGCCGGCTAGAGCCTCTGAAATTTTAACAACAGGAGGGGAAGACAGAGAGGACGAGAGAAAGATAGACACCTGCAGACCTGCTTCACCGCCTGTGAAGCGACTCCCCTGCAGGTGGGGAGCCGGGGTTCGAACTGGGATCCTTATGCCGGTCCTTGTGCTTTGCGCCACCTGCGCTTAACCCGCTGCGCTACAGCCCGACTCCCAGAAACTATTTTCTTTCCCATGCTGGTTATTATAGATCATCTTTAGTTCCTTTCCCTAAGCAGCTAAATTGTTCTAGGGATCTTGTTGACAGGAATCTCATGATTTCCAGTTTTCACAAATCTTTGCCTAATTTACCTTTGTGTGCTGATCATTTTACATGGTGAAGCTGGAAAGCAAGGGCATAGTAAAAGGATTTAGAAAGCTGTTTTTCAATATTTTCAAAATTTTATGGCAATAAGAAAGACAATAGTGAATGCACTGAAAATTCTCTTGGAAAAGGTAGTAGGCAGGTTTATTTTATTATTCTATAATATTATCTTTTTCTAGAAAAATTTATTGGCTTAGAACTCAACTGTAATCTAATTCAATTATACCTAAAACCCTAACAATTTGGTATAATGCTTTGAAAAGTATGCCTTTTTGACATTGCCTGTATTATCTTCTTAAAAAATCCCATTTTACCTCCTTTGTGACATTGCTTTATTTCAGACCAATTACAAATGATGCAGCCTCAACAAGTTTTAAAAGCTCCAGCATACTATGAAATGATGCAGAACAGAAATTAAAATTCATGTATTAATTTTCTTTTTATTTCCTTGACTTTTATTTTTACCCAGTATGCTAAAAAGATCTAATTATTAATAGTTTAAAAATATTTTCTATATCTAATGACTCAGTTTTCTATTTAATGAATCTTTATTATGTTTGTGAAATAATATCAAAAGTAAACTGTTCATTGTAGGTTATAATCTGTCTGTAAAACTGTCAGTGTCACATTCAGTCTCTGTAGGAAAGGCAGTGAAATTCCCTCCAAATCCCTCAGGAGTAATAAGAATTTAGATAATGACTGAAGGAAAAATAGCTGGGCAATTGTGTGAGGAAGAGGTAAGTACAGGAGACAATGTAAAGTTAATTTATGTCAGTTTCCAATGATATACTTATTTGGGATATTGATTTTGATTAGGGAACCTGGGGGTATCACTCTTGTTTTTTTTTTTTTTAATCCAGGTGATTCTAGTTAGAGGATGCATGAGACCACTTCTGAATAAAATATACTTCTCCTTCTGTCTCATTATCTTACTTGTTAGGGCAATTGATGATGTCTAAAGAAAATACATAACAAAAAAAATCACACTGATGTTCACTATGCTGAATTCCCTTGACAATTACATTTATTCTGCCAAAATCGGAAAAAAAACCCTCATGGAGTCATAAGAATAAATATTAAAGAAAGGGACAATATCTTCTGGAGGTGGAATATGTGGAAAATGGTCAACAACAAGTCACATTATACTCATCACCATAAGAACAATATACAACAGAAAAGATCCTAGATGATATTTCCCAGAAAGCATGTCACTTGAGTGAAGGGGGTGGGGGAGGCAGCTAACATGAGGATGTTGGGCAGAGGCTGGCAAAGACTGGACAAATAGTAGCTGATGGAAAAGCACGCCACTGCTACAACTTAATAGGCCTTGTTCAACCTGCATAGCAAAGGAGAAATCCCACATCTAAACCCCTGGAAATTTTCTGACAGAGACATGATACATAAATTTCCACAAGTTTTTTTTCACTTCTGTGATGGAGGGAGGGCACAGGAATGGGGTGGCAGGTGCTGTGGGGAACAATACCCCATATAATCTTTGATCATGTAAAGCATTCTTCAATCACTAATAAAAATAAATGTAGAAAGATATTTGAATTTATTATTATTATTATTTATGTCCAGGGTTATCACTGGAGCTCGATGCCTGCACAAGAAATGCACTGCTCCTGGTGGCTATTTCTCTCAATTTAGGGGATAGGAGTGAGAGAAATTGAGAGAGGAGGGGAAGATAGAGAGGAAGAGAAAAAGACACACTTGCAGACCTGTTTTACCACTTGTGAAGTGACCACCCTGCAGGTAAAGAGCCAGGAATTCATTAACCTGAGTACTCTAATACTCAGGAACAATAAAGGGATAGAAATGACATAATACTTGGTTGTTAAAAATGAGTCATGAGCCCCTAGGAATATACCTAAAATAGACCTAGTAAATTTTACCAAAATGGAGACCCCAAATCTCATCTGCTCTATTCTTTTAGGTTCCTGCTTATTGAACAATTTCTTCTGCTTTATATTTTAATGCTTTTTCAGCCACCAAATTGCAGACGCTATCATGATGCCAACCTGCCTTCCCTGATTAGACCTCACCAATGTGTCCTGTAACCCCACCTCCCCAGAGCCCTGCCTCACTAGTGAAAGATAGACACAAGCTGGGAGTGTGGATCCACCTGCCAGTGCCCATATCCAGTGGAAAATCAGACCTTCCACCTTCTGCAACCCATAATGATCCTGGGTCCATACTTCCAGAAGGATAAATAAATAAAATTAGTATAGCCACAGTTCCTTTGAAATATAACTAAAATATGCCTACTAGCTATCTATAAAATGGAACTCCCCCACCCCAACTCTTCATCTGCACTATTCCAGCCTTTAGGTCCATGATTAGTCAACAATTTGTTTGGCTTTGTATGTTAGCTCTCTTTTCAGCCACCAGGTTCCAGATGCTAGCATGATTACAACGAGACTTCCCTGGACAGACAACCCTACCAATGTGTCCTGGAGCTCTGATTCTCCACACCCTCCCCCCACTAGGGAAAGAGAGAGGCAGGTTGGGAGTATGGATTGACCTGTCAGTGCCCATGTTCAGCAGAGAAGCAATTACAGAAGCCAGACCTTCCACCTTCTGCATCCCACAATGACCGTGGGTACAAACTTCCAGAGGGTTAAAGAATAGGAAAGCTATCAAGGGACGGGATGGGATATGGAGTTCTGATGGTGGGAATTGTGTGGAGTTGTACCCCTCTTATCCTATGGTTTTGTCAGTGTTTCTATTTTATAAATAAAAAATAAAAATAAAAACACTAATATGAGCAGATAAAAAAGAGTAATTATTTAATCAATTTAAGACCAGGGAAATATTATTCACAGCCCTCAGCAAGTAATTCATGCTAATTATCAGGTATGAACTACATATCAGTTCCTAGAGAAATCACAAGAAAGGGAAGTCAGATTATAATATTTAAATTAGTGAAGCACGTGGCCATGAGGTGAGTAGTTAAATGTCTAAAAGCTATTAGGTCTCCAGAGGCCAGGTGGTGATTAGTTAGTATGTGAGAGGACCTGGGTTTAAGTCCCTCGTCCTGATCTGCAAAGAGGCTCTTTCACAAGTGACGCTTCATTGCCATAGTTTTCTCTTCTCTTCTCTCCCTCTCCCCCCAAAAATATAAACGGCAACACTGGGAACAGTAGTGTAATCAGTAGGGCAACTGTTGAGCCCCAAAAGTAATCCTGTGACCAAAAAAAATTAGGACTATGGCAAAAAAAGAAATAAGAGATGAAGTAGGTTCCAGTGAGGTTTTCTCACATAGAAGTCTTTTTTATGCTACCACAGCATAAGCATTTCTCCATATTTATGGAATGACAGTATACAGTTATGTTCAAAGAGGGTCTGAAAACTTGCTGAAATAGTGTCCATTTTATTAAATTGATGTCTTGCTGATAAATATTTAGATTATTTACTGCCATATCAACTGTAACACACACACACACAAAATGAATGTTGAATAGAGACATAAATGGAACACAGAGAAAAAGAGTTATGCAGTAATAATATTGAGACTTCTTCCAGAACACCTGTGGTTAGGAACTAGGGTTATTTTATAAATAAGTGTTTTTATTTATAAAATAAATAAGTATATCATAAAATAAATAAGTATATTTTTTCTCTTCATTTCGGAGAGAGACATAATCTATACAATTTTCTTTGCTGTTTTCATTTTCTGTAATTAGTGAAGAGCCCATAATTACAGTTTTGATTTTCTCTTTGACATGATAGCTAGAAGATGTTTTTATTGCTGTCATATTGCCTTTCAATGTTAAACATTTTTCCCCTAGGCTTTATTTGTATTATTGGAAGTTTAGCAGCATAGCCAATGACCCATTCAATTTATGCTTTGGGGTTTATTGGCATATCCTTTGTGACCTAACATATGTTAATTCTGAAATTATTGACACAGAAAAAAATTGCACTTTCCCAGTTTGTTAAGTGTTTAATTAGATATATCAAGTTAACCTTAATATATCCAGAAAATTAGATCATTTTATATTCTTAACAACTTCATTAGAAAAGAAAAAATGAGGCAAAATGTTCTGCATAATATATTTTGATGTAATTTTTAAGCATATATTCTCAGCAGTCAAGCTTTATTTTTATTCATACCACATGTTAAATAATACAATCAACTTTGTCCAGTTTATGCCTCTAGTTTAAGAATCCATGATATTTTATGGATGCTTAGGTAGTATGTAAACCCTTCTCTTTGAATCTGGATGAACTTAAGATTGCCTTCACTAACAGAGTGTGAATGTGTGTGTGTGTGTGCGTGTGCGTGTGTGTGTGTATGATATTTGGGGTCTTGGTGTGTTGTAATTAAGATTAAAAGACTTGGCATTGACATAAAATGGACTTGGCTATGGCACAGCTGAGAGCAAGTTCAATCAAAGCTTTATTATGGCTGTACCATAGTACGGGACATTATATTTTAGGTATGATAAAATAACCAGTGATCATCAGAGGTATAGATTATTCATTATGGATGTTGAGGAGAGTCTTAGATTTTTACCTGCTAGCTGAGTCACATGTGTTCAGTTCCCAGGAGAGGCAGTCATGGCAGTCACCTCAAGTACCCTCTGCCAGTATCTGTCTGAACAGGAGAAGCAGGGGCCAAAAGGGCCAGATTTCCGACTGCCTGAGCTTTAGTCTATTCAATCCCCCCACAATCCCTGTGTGTTTGTGCAGTCACCGTATGCTCTGTTGCCAGGCTGACGTCAACTATGTGCTGTGTCCAATTTCCTATCATTGGCGAGTCTACTGCGTCACAACATTGGTGCATGGTAGTGGCAAAGGACCTAGGTTGGGGAGAGATTGTCTTATAGATACCTTCATGGGAGATGAGAGGTTATACCTATATGTCTAAAACTGTACAGGAAGCCATTCACACCCCAGTAATGTGAAAAACATGATAGCTACTCTATGGCTCGTCAGCTAGACCATAGAGAGTCACACAGTTTCTGCCACATTCTCCGGAGGTGTTTAACTTTGGAACTCTTCCCCCTCATCATCCAACCATCCGACTGAGGCATGAGGCGTACACCAGGTATTCAATGCACCACTGACAGTCCCTTTTGAGCTCCGTTGTCAGTCATCTAGATCCTGGCTCTGTATGTTTAAGTAATGGAGTCTCCAGGTGATCCCCCCCCCCCCCATCTGAGGTCTCAGTCATCACAGAACACTGGAAACATAAACTCAGCGGGGCCTTGTAGTGGCTTGCTTCAGAATCAGTACAAATAGCAAAATGTTGCTTATATTAGTGAACAGGCATAAATACTAATTTTGGAGACCCTACTTTTTTACTGCTTACATCTGCAACTTAGTACTTATACTATACCCTATGGATTCTTTCTTGTTTTCACAGTACTACTTGATATATAGGTGCGTAATTTATTTTAAATTAATTTCTTTATTTTGGGTAGGCCACATCATGTACTTGATTCTGTGTTTAACATACCTGCATTCTTACCTTTACTTTTTTCTTTTCCATTTTCTTTTTTGTCAAGACATATTTTTATTTTTTTCTTTATTGGGGAATTAATGTTTTGCATTCAACAGTAAATACAATAGTTTGTACATGCATAATATTCCCCAGTTTCCCATATAACAATACAACCCCCACTAGGTCCTCTGTCATCCTTCTTGGACCTGTATTCTCCCCAGCCACCCACCCCAGAGTCTTTTACTTTGTTGTGATATGCCAGTTCCATTTCAGGTTCTACGTGTGTGTGTGTGTGTGTGTGTGTGTGTGTGTGTGTGTGTGTGTGTGTGTGTCTGTTTTCTGATCTTGTTTTTCAATTTCTGCCTGAGAGTGAGATCATCCCATATTCATCCTTCCTTTTCTGACTTATTTCACTTAACATGATTTTTTCAAGGTCCATCCAAGATCGGCTGAAAACAATGAAGTCACCATTTATTACAGCTGAGTAGTATTCCATTGTGTCTATATACCACAACTTGCTCAGCCACTCATCTGTTGTTGGACACCTGGGTAAGACATATTTTTTTTTATTTGTGACTGACAATAATTGGAAAGATTGTAAAACTCCAAGGATAGTTCCACACTGTACACACCTCCAAAGTTCTGTGTCCCTGACTCCCAGCAACAACCACTAGAGTTCTCAAAAACTCTTACAGTATATATTTGTAGTTTTCTTTCCTTCTGCCTTTACTTTCTTTCCTTCTTTCTAACTTCCTTTCTCCTTTCTTTTCCTTTTATTTTCTTCCTTTTTTCATTTGTAAATCCACATATGAGTGACTGAACAGAAGTTATGGATCCATGGAATACTCTTCAAAAAAAATAAAAAAGATATTGTGTCCTTTGAGACAGAATGGATGGAACTGGAAGTGATTATATTTAATGAAATAAGAGGTGAAAGGCAACTATTGAATTATTTCACACATGTATGGAAACTACATTTTCTTCTCATCTCCTCTCTTCTCCTCTTCTTTTCTTCCCCTATCAGGGTTACCGGGTTACCACTGGATCCCAGAGGCCATCTTTCTTCCTTTTTAAAAAATTATTTAGTTTCATTTTATTTCATATTTGTTTCTTTATTATTTTCCCCTTTCTTCCTCTATCTCTCTCTCTCTTTCTCTCTCTTCCTAGGAAAAAAGAAACAGAGATGATGAGAGAGAGACCTGCAACACTACTCCACTGTTTGTGAAGTGAAGCTTCCTTCCTTCAAATGAGGCAAAGGTACTTGAACCTAGATCCTAATTCAGGGGCACTACTAAGTTATATGTGCTATCTTGTCCCAGTTATAGTCCTTCTAATATTAACAGACATTATGTTTTAACCATACTGTGTCTTTTTTAAAATATTCATTTATGTATTCCCTTTTGTTGCCCTTGTTGTTTTATTGTTGTAGTTATTATTGTTGTTGTTGTTGTTGTTGGATAGGACAGAGAAATGGATAGAGGTGGGGAAGCCAAATAGGGGGAGAAAAAAATAGACACCTACAGATATGCTTCACCACCTGTGAAGCGACTCCCCTGCAGGTGGAGAACCAGGGGTTCAAACCAGAATCCTTATGCCAGTGGTCCTTGTGCTTTGTGCCACATGCGCTTAACCCGCTGCGCTACTGCTGGACTCCCAGTATACTGTGTCTTACATCTGCCTAATTTTTCTTTAATTAAAAGCCATTTGAAATATGTTCAAACTTTTTTTTTTAAGAATTCAAATGGTATGGGTGGGGGAGATAGCATATTATGGCTATGCAAACAGACTCTCTTGTCGGAGGCTCCTATTTATCTCTCCTATTTCCAAGGATATTTTTATCCTCTCTTTATTGCCTTAAAAATAGGATTTCTGTTTCACAAACCTTAAGTAGGTTCTCACTGTATCTCCTTTATTCTGTTATATTTCATCAAGGTGTTAATGAATAACCTGGCTTGAACCCAGGTCCTTGTGCGCTGTAGTGTGTGAGCTCAATTAGGTCTACCACGACCTGAGCTCTGACTTTATTTCTTTTCTCCTAATCTACATTCCTTTCCTTCTTGTCTCATATAATTCTTTGGCTTGGACTTCCAAGACTATGGTGAAAAGTGAAAGAGTAGACAATATTGCCTTGAACTTGAGCTAAGAAGGTAGATTTTTAATTTCTTACCCATTGAGCATGATGTTGGCTATATTTTTTGTTGTGTTTAAGACTGGATCAGTTTGGAGCAGGGCAGAGATGTTGACTTGGAAGCAGCTGCTGCCATGAGCTCAAACAAGCAGAAACTTCTGACCTGGGATTCTCTGGATAGGGTAGGATACTGGGCCATCAGCAGGAGGGTATATAAGGGATCCTAAAGGTGACAACACTCTTGGGTTATAAAATGGAGGGCAGGGGGAAAAAGAAAAGAATACCTTTTGATTATTTCTAAAACTCACCCCATCCCCCTTAAACCAGCCACCAGGGGCTGGACGCGCCTCTCTTAGCAGGCTTTCCGCTGAGCTGTTTTCTTTACCAAGATTCCTGGCTCACTAGGGGTGTCATTCCAAGCCTTTTCCTTTTTGTTTTCCTTCACTTTTTTTTAAAAACTGTCTGGAGGTCTATTTGAGTGACAAAATACCTGACCAATCAAAGCCTCACCCATGCCTGGGAAAGACTACCTGGAGGTTGTTTTTTTGTTTGTTTTTTCTGGATACTTCTTACAATTGGCTGGCTTTGCTCAGGCTGCCTCCAGAGTGGTCCAAGCTGCAAACTGACTCTTAGGGTTTTTTACTCTACTCTATTTTATTACTACTATTATTATATACGTGTGTCCCTTTTCACCCTTCCTTCTTCAGGTTGACAAAAATTAACTGTTGTTGTTTTTTCCATTCCTAGCTGACTTGGTGTCCTATCCATTGTGAGAGAAACTTGTTTCTATCTCCACTCTCCTCCTTTTCCCTCCTCCTAACTAATTAAAAAAAAAAAAAACCACCTCTTTCCTTTCACTGATTTTTATGTTTTGTTCTTAACTTCTTTCTTCCTTCCTCCTTTTGCTTTCTGAATTCACTGATAATAAATTGTGAATTATTTGGGGGAAGAAATCTGATTCAGAGTGGACTCTCTCTGTGTATATCTCTCTGTTCTACTTACCTTTCTGCACTTGCTATCCCTAGAAGTTAGAGTGTATAGGATTTGCATAATTGTCTATTCTTAATTTCCCTTTCTTTCTTTTTTTTATTTGGTAGCTTTTTTTTATTTAAGAAAGGAGACATTAACAAAATCATAGGATAGGGGGTACAATTGCACACAATTCCCACCACCCAATCTCCATATCCCCTCCTCTCCCCAATAGCTTTCCCATTCTCTATCCCTCTGGGAGCATGAATCCAGGGTCCTTGTGGGTTGCAGAAGGTGGAAGGTCTGGCTTCTGTAATTCTTCTCCACTGGACATGGGCATTGACTGGTTGATCCATACTCCCAGCCTGCTTCTCTCTTTCCCTAGTAGGGTGGGCCTCTGGGGAAGTGGAGCTGCAGGACACATTGCTGGGGTCTTCAGTCCAGGGAAGCCTGGCCGGAATACTGATGGCATCTGTAACCTGAGGGCTAAAAAGAGGTTAACATACAAAGCCAAATGAATTGTTGAAGAATCATGGACCCAAAGGTTGGAATAGTGGAGATGAATTGTTGGGGGGGTACTCACTGCAAACTCTAGTGTACCACTGCTTTCAGGTATATTTTTGCCCTAGTATATGGATACGTGTGAACATATGCTCTATCTCATGGAACCTGGTGTACATCTAGGTTTTGGGACTTTGTTAGGAAGTGAACTACCTGGGATGGAATTAGAGAATAGTATGAAAGGAAAGGTCTCACTCATGTAATGAAGCTGAAGGGTTGTCACTCCACACCTGACGTCTCTGGACACAGTCTGAGCTGAAGCATGTTGAGGTGGCAATCAATGCATTTATTAGGTTACGATCAGCAGATGCAATATTATTTGATATGAATTGGGAGAGGCATGCTGGAAAGTGGGCCCTACCCTAGTGTCCCAGGACTGGGGGAAGTTTAGGCTCTATAGTGGAAATGTGAGGTTCCAGCTGTCTTAGGGTTCAAGAAGACAATGGATAGTTATTGTTAACATCACATTATTTGGTAATTGGGTGAACTTTGAGAGGTCCCTTTGTTAGATGTACAATCAGTTTTTCCCCCCTCTCATATTAATTAAATAGTGATTTATATGACTACAATTTAATATGAGTGTACATAAACACCATTCCCACCACCAAAAGAATGTGTCCCATCCCACCCACCCACCCCGACACCCCCGCTGGCCCAGGAAGCCACATGTCCACCTTCCCCCTCACCACAGGGTTTTTACTTTGGTGTCCTACTTTCAATTTAGTCAGATCCTGCTTTTAGTTTCCCTTTCTGATCTTCTTTTTCAAATTCTCTTGATGAGTGGGATCACCCCATACTCATCTTTACCTTTCTAACTTAGCTCACTTAACATAATTCCTTCTAGCTCTGACCAAGATGGGTCAGAGAAGTTGAATTTATTGTTCTTAGTAGCTGCATAGTATTCCATCGTGTATATTCTCATAGGAGTGAGATGGTATCTCAATGTTGTCTTAATTTGAATTTCTCTGACAATCAGTGACCTAGAGTGGTTTTTCATATGTTTGTTAGCCTTTTGGATCTCCTCTGGAGTGAATGTTTTGTTCATATCCTCTGCCCGTTTATGGATGGGGTCATTTGCTTTTTTGGTGCTAGGTTTGCTGAGCTCTTTGGATATTTTGGTGATTCGTCTCTTGTCTGATGTATGGCATGTAAAGATCTTCTCCCATTCTGTGAGGGGTCTCTTTATTTGTGTGATAGTTTCTTTGGCTGTGCAGAAGCTTTTCAATATGGTGTAGTCCCATTGGTTTGTTTTTTCTTTAGTCTTCCTTGCAATTGGTTTTGTTTCAAAAAGAAGTCCTTGAGGTGTAGGTGGGAAATTGCTTTACCAATGTTTTCCTCTAAGTATTTGATTGTTTCTGGTCTACCATCCATGTCTTTGATCCATTTGGAGCTGATTTTTGTTTCTGGTGAGATAAAGTCAATCAGTTTCATTCTTCTGCATGTTTCAACCCAGTTTTCCCATCACCAGTTATTGAAGAGAGCCTTCTTCCTCCATTTAATACTTTGGGCCCCCTTATCAAAGATTAGATGCCCATAGGTGTGGGGGTTTAGTTCTGGGCTTTCAATTGTTTTCCACTGGGCTGTGTGCCTATTTTTGTTCCAGTACCATGCTGTTTTGATGATGATGGCTTTATAATATAGTTTGAAGTCTGGGAGTGTGATGTCTCCATTTATGTTTCTTTTCCTCAAGATGGTTTTGGCAATTCTAGGTGTTTTCAGGTTCCAGATAAATGATTGTAGTTTTTGTTCTATTTTCTTAAAGAAGCTTGGTGAAACTTTGATGGGTATTGCATTAAATTTTTTTATGGCTCTGGGGAGAATATTCATTTTGTTGATATTTATTCTTCCAACCCATGAGCATGGGTTGTCTTTCCATTTCTTGTTATCAGTTTCTATTTCCTTGAATAGTGACTCAGAGTTTTCAGTATACAACCCTTTCATTTCTTTGGTCAGCTTTACTCCTAGGTATTTTATTGATTTTGCTGCAACAGTGAATGGGAGTGATTTCTGGATGTCTTCTTCTTTAGATTTAGTGTTTGCATAAAGAAATGCCACTGATTTTTGTACACTGATTTTGTAGCCTGATACCTTGCTATATTGCCTAATAACTTTCAGTAGTTTTCTGCTGGATTCTTTAGGTTTTTCTATGTATACTATCATATCATCTGCAAATAGTGAGAGCGTGATTTCTTCCCTTCCAATCTTACTATGATTTCTTTCTCTTGCCTGATTTCTATAGCAGTAACTTTGAATATTGTGTTGAAGAGTAATGGTGATAATGACAATAAATTCAACCGTTTCCAGCAAATGTTGGAACTCAGGCCAGTAGCTACTTCTCAGTCATCATCTTGGCTCCACCACCTACTTGCTTTTTTTTTTTTTTTGTGGATTGGAGGTGATGTTTGGCTAACTGGTATTGGTTGAACTGCATCAATCCTTGCTTCAGTTACTATTATTGTAATTTCTGAGGTTCATGAATGCATTTGTTGTAAAGGTATTTAGTACAGAGTGGCTTCTACTCAAAACACAACCACTGAAAGACAACAGAACAGAAACATAAGAAATACATCAATAAATAAAAATGGGGGAAGATTCAAACTAATAAAATTGTAAATGATAGAGGAGATATCACAACTGACACCACAGAAATCCAGAAAATCATGTGAAAGTTCTATGAAGAACTATACACCACCAAGGTAGAGAATCTGGAAGAAATGGAACAATTCCTAGAAACATATGCCCTTCCAGAATTGAATCAAGAAGAACTACAAAGCCTAAATGCACCAATCATAGACAAAGAAATCAAAACTGTTATTAAGAATCTCTCCAACAACAAAAGTCCTGGACCAGATGGCTTCACAAACGAATTCTACAAAACTTTCAGGAAACAGTACCCATACTTCTAAAGATTTTCCATAAGATCGAAGAAACAGGAAAAATCCTTTCCACCTTCTATGAAGCCAACATCACCCTAATACCAAAAGCAGATAGGGACACAACAAAAAGGAAAACTACAGACCAATATCTTTGATGAACATAGATGCTAAATTATTAAAGAAGATCTTGGCCAAACGGATACAACAGCATATCAAAAGATTGTTCATCATGACCAAGTGGGATTTATCCCAGGAATGCAAGGTTGGTTCAACATATGTAAGTCAATCAATGTCATTCACCACATCAATAAAAGCAAAGCCAAAAACCACATGATACAGAGAAAAAAAAATTCATAGATGCAGAGAAAGCCTTTGACAAAATCCAACACCCATTCATGCTTAAAACATTATAAAAATGGGAATACATGGTAACTTCCTCAAGATAGTGGAGTCCATATATATAGCAAACCTACAGCCAACATCATACTCAATAGACAGAAGCTGAAAGCATTCCCCCTCAGATCAGGAACTAGAGAGGGCAGTCCATTATCACCATTACTCTTCAACATAGTATTCAAAGTTACTGCTATAGCAATCAGGCAAGAGAAAGAAATCATAGTAAGATTGGAAGGGAAGAAATCACGCTCTCACTATTTGCAGATGATATGATAGTATACATAGAAAAACCTAAAGAATCCAGCAGAAAACTACTGGAAGTTATTAGGCAATATAGCAAGGTGTCAGGCTACAAAATCAATGTACAAAAATCAGTGGCATTTCTTTATGCAAACACTAAATCTAAAGAAGAAGACATCCAGAAATCACTCCCATTCACTGTTGCAGCAAAATCAATAAAATACCTAGGAGTAAAGCTGACCAAAGAAATGAAAGGGTTGTATACTGAAAACTCTGAGTCACTATTCAAGGAAATAGAAACTGATAACAAGAAATGGAAAGACAACCCATGCTCATGGGTTGGAAGAATAAATATCAACAAAATGAATATTCTCCCCAGAGCCATAAAAAAATTTAATGCAATACCCATCAAAGTTTCACCAAGCTTCTTTAAGAAAATAGAACAAAAACTACAATCATTTATCTGGAACCTGAAAACACCTAGAATTGCCAAAACCATCTTGAGGAAAAGAAACAGAAATGGAGGCATCACACCCCCAGATCTCAAACTAAATCCATCATCATTAAAACAGCCTGGTACTGGAACACAAATAGGCGCACAGACCAGTGGAATAGAATTGAAAGCCCAGAACTAAACCCCCACATCTATGGGCTTGTAATCTTTGATAAGGGGGCCCAAAGTATTAAATGGAGGAAGGAAGTTCTCTTCAATAACTGGTGCTGGGAAAACTGAAATATGCAGAAGAATAAAACTGAACCACTTTATCTCACCAGAAACAAAAATCAACTCCGAATGGATCAAGGACAAGGATATTAGACCAGAAATTAACAAATACTTAGAGGAAAACATTGGTGAAACACTTTCCCACCTAAACCTCAAGGATATATTTGATGAAACAAACCCATTTAAAGGAAGATCAAAGCAGAAACAAACCAATGGTAGAAACCAAGTAGAAAAGCTTCTGCACAGCAAAGGAAACTATCACACAAACAAAGAGAACCCTCATAAAATGGGAGAAAAATCTTCACATGCATACATCGGACAAGAGACTAATCACCAAAATATGCAAAGAGCTCAGCAAACTTAGCAACAAAAAAGCAAATGTCCCCATCCAAAAACAGGCAGAGGATATGAACAGAAAACTGACTACTGAAGAGATAAAAAATGCTAACAAGCACATGAAAAATTGCTCTAGGTTACTGATTTTCAGAGAAATGCAAATAAAGACAACACTGAGATACCACCTCACCCCTGTAAGAATGCCATACATCAAAATGGACAGCAGCAACAAATGCTGGAGAGGCTGTGGGGACAGAGGAACCCTTCTGCACTGCTGATGGGAATGTAAACTGATCCAGCCTCTGTGGAGAGCTGTCTGGAGAACTCTCACAAGGCTAGACATGGACCTTCCATATGACCCAGTAATTCCTCTCCTAGGGATATACCCCAAGGACTCCATAATACCCAACCATAAAGAAACATGTACACCTATGTTCATAGCAGCCCAATTTGTAATAGCTAAAACCTGGAAGCATCTCAGGTGCCCAACAACAGATGAGCGGCTCAGAAAGCTGTGGTATATATACACAGTGGAATACCTCGCAGCTATTAAGAACAATTAACCTACTTTCTCTGACCCATCTTGGATGGAGCTAGAAGGAATTATGTTAAGTGAGCTACATCAGAATGATAAAGATGAGTATGGGTTGATCCTACTCTTAAACAGGAGAGAAAGAACAGAAAGGGAAATTCAAAGCAGGATTTGACTAAATTGAGAGTAGGGCACAAAAGTAAAAACCCTGTGTTGAGGGTGAGGGTGGATGTTTTACTTCATGGGGGGAGGAGTTCGAGAGGAGCGGGGGTTGGGATGCAACACATTTTTTGGTGGTGGGAATGGTGTTTATGTACACACCTATCAATATGTGGTCATATAGATCACTGTTTAATCAATAGGAAAGAGGAAAAATTGATTGTCTCAAACTTTTTAAATCACAGACTGAGTCTTTTAAATACATAGACTGAATCTTTGTTATGTTGACTCTCTTAAAAGCTTAGACCAGGGAGAACAGAAGCAACTGGTGGTATAGCTATATACAAATAATGCCAAAGGACATACATTGTGGTAATGTTGTGTATGATACAGTAAATCCTAACAAAGGGATATTTCAAAGTTAACCCAATTGCCAAATAATGTGATTATAGCAATAGCTATCTATTATCTTCATAAACCCTAAGACAGCAGGAACCTACTGCTTCCTGTTTAGAGCCTATATTTCCCCCAGTCCTGGAACCTCTAGGGTGAGGCTCACTTTCCTGCATGCTTCACTCAATTCATACCAAATGATAGTGCATCAGCAGATCCTAACCCAATCAGTGCAAGGAGTACCACCTCAGCATGCTTAACTTCATACTGTGTCCAGAGACGTCAGGCTTAGAATGTCAACGCTTCACCCTCATTACTTGGGTGAGACCTTTCCTTTCATAGAATTCTCAAATTTCATTCCATGAGGTTCACTTACTAACAAATATGTAATTATTATAAAAGTTTGTATAATATCCTCTTATGAATTATAATCCCTTCCTCCTCATATTTTAATTAATAGACATATTAAATGTTTACTCTCTTATTGACCTGAAGAAACAACTCTTTTACACATTCTATTTTTAAGATTTTATTTATTTATTAATGAGAAAGAGAGGAGAAGAAAGAGAAAAAGCCAGACCTCACTTTTGCACATGTGCTGCTGGGAATTGAACTCAGGACCTCACACTTGAGAGTCTGATACTTTATCTACTGCACCACCACCTGGACCACACATATTCTTTAATTACATCTTCTGTGTTGCTTTCTAACTAATTTCTATTTATTTATTTATCTATTATTTTTTGTCATTTGAGGTTATTGCTAGGGTCTCGTGCCTGCATGACAACTCCACCACTCCAGAAAGCCTTTTCTGTTTATCCTTTTTTTTCCCATAAATGTGGGAGGTGATGGGGGCAAGAGAGAGGAGCAACACTTGCAGCACTGCTGCATTGCTTTGAAGCTTTCCTGCCACCCGAGAGGTAAGGACTGGGGCCTTGAACCTATGTTCTCATGCATGGTAATCTTTGTGCTCAACTGGGCACAACACCAATCAGGCCTGCCTATTCTTTTTTTTTTTTTTTAAAAGAAGGTTGAGCTTATTTATTACATGTAACAGTGAAATTTTAACATGAGACTGAGAGAAAAGAAAAGAAGTGAGAATATCACTACTAGGGATCAAATATGGAGCCTCAATTTACAAATCTGGTGCTCTACAAGTTGAGTTAGATGTCAAGACACAATGTGTTTCTCTTTTACAAGACATGTCTTTTGTCCTCTTGTTACTTTTTAAAAATTCTGTTTTGTAACATCATGTATTTTTAAATGCCTTATTCAAAAATAAAATTATTTTTTGTGCATGTGTCTTCCTCATTATCACTATTTTTTTTACAAATTGTTTTGACATATTTTCTAAAATATTCTTTTTTCACATTAGTTGTGTTAGGTTTACATAAATGATTGGGGGAGAAAAGTTACTGAATTTTATGATTAATGTGTTAGTTCCTCTTTGGGTGAGCAAGCCCAAGGTAAAACATGAAAGTTTTTAGTGTTGCTTAGTATATTTAGGGTTCCTGTATGATATTCTAGAGATGTGTACATGTGTGGCCATATAAAAAACTGAAAATAAAATAATTCTTGGCATGGAGCTCTGTACACAGATCTTTGGATAGGGGAGAATGGACAATGGAATGCATATTTGAAGCTGTTTACCATGTTGCTTCTTCTGGGGTATTCTTGATGACCTTCTTGGCAAACGCTAGAAGAAGAAGAAGATGACCTTCTATAAAATAGATGTCCTTCTAATGAGACTCTGTAAGGAAGAAGCAGCCCAGTCCAGAATAACTTTCTACATCCTTCTACAGCTATCCTATTTGAACCTGATGTTTTAATACCAACTTTTCTCCAAGACTCTCCAATACTTTTTACAAATTAGTGTCATCATGCTCTGGAGATAGAAGTCAAAATGAAGAAGGATTACTTAATCCAATATCAAATACAGAAGCACTCTCTTAGGATGATTTACACCGCTATTTAATTGAACAGATTGACCTCAGACAATAGTTTAAGATAAGACTGCTTCTTTAATTAAGCTCTGGGGAGTGTTTGGAAAAGCAGAACAAGTTCAAAACACAACCAGCATCCCATGGGTAATGCCATAACTGCAGTAAAATCAATTTTGGAGGATTTGGACACTCTGGGATAGCACTGTCATAATGGAGGAGCACCTGAGAACCACAACAATGAACTCATAGAAAGATAATGGGGGGAGTGGGGCTGTAGTGCAGTGGGTTAAGCGCAGGTGGCGCAAAGCACAAGGACCAGCATAAGGATCCCGGTTCGAACCCCGGCTCCCCACCTGCAGGGGAGTCGCTTCACAGGTGGTGAAGCAGGTCAGCAGGTGTCTATCTTTCTCTCCTCCTCTCTGTCTTCCCCTCCTCTCTCCATTTCTCTCTGTTCTATCCAACAACGACAACAACAATAATAACTACAACAATAAAACAACAAGGGCAACAAAAGGGAATAAAAAAATAAATATTAAAAAAATAATAAAAATATAAAATAAAATAAAATAAAAAGATAATGGGGTTAAGGGGAGTGGTGACGCTCACATATTAGTGTGCAAGGACCCAAATTCAGGCACCTGGTCCCCACTTTCAGAGTGAAAGCTTCATGAGTGGTGAAGCAGGGCTACAGGTGTCTCTTTGTCTCTGTTTCTCCCCCTCCTTTCTCAATTTCTCTCTGTCTCTATCCAATAAATAAATTAAATAGAATAAATAAAATAATGTAAAAAGAAGGAAAGAAAGATAGCCAGGGTGGTTATATCTGGAGCTGGTAAATATATAGGGCCACCTGGTTGAAGTTCCAAGCAACATGAGATAAACTTAGAAGACAAAATTTTAAGAGGGATAAACAGAATTAAACAAAAGTAATGAATCACTATGGAGTTGAACAGGAATTCAGTTAGAGATGAATGGCAAAATCATCATGAATCCAGGTGAAATAGAAGAAATGTGAGATCCGGAAGTAAAATCGATGTCAAAGGTTAAATTCAAGGGCATATTTGTACTTGCTTCAAATTCTATATCCTCAGTGGAATTCCTCAAGAATTATGCTGCCTATGAACCTCTGGCCACTTAGATGACTTAAATTTTGAAGAAGATTAAAAATTTGGTTCCTTGTACTTACTAGATACAGATTAAGACTCAATTTGTGAAATGTGAAAAATGGGCATTCCAACAACATAGAAAGTTCTACTGGAAAAAGCTGCTCTCCAGTCATGGTCCAGAGAGATACAAAGTACATCACTAACGGTCATACTAGAGGTTTCATTCATATTTATTTTCATGTAATTTATTTGTATTTTTATTCATGTGTATATATCATGATGTATAAAAATATTAGTACATGACACAACCACATTCTAGCAATTACCGTTTTGCTGATTTTTATTGGCATACACCTGAAAACTATATTTTTTTAAGATTTTATTTATTTATTTATGAGAAAGACAGGAGGAGAGAGAGAAAGAACCAGACATCACTCTGATACATGTGCTGCCAGGGATTGAACTCAGGACCTCATGTTTGCGAGTCCTAGGTTTCATCCACTGAGGCACCACCTGGACCACCCTGAAAACCATTTTATAGTGGAATAATGCTTCAACAAAAAAATTATAAATTAAAATAACAATGTTTTATATTATTTTACTTTTACTCCTTAACACTCATCATATTTTAATGTGTTTTCTTAGAATTGTTTTCTCTTAGGTGTCTGGTGGTAGAGCAGTAGGTTAAGCGCACCTGGTGCAAAGCGCAAGGACCAGAATAAGGATTCTGATTCCAGACCCTGCCTCCCCACCTGCAGGGGAATCACTTCACAAGCGGTGAAGCAGGTCTGCAGGTATATAACTTTATATTCCCCTCTCTGTCTTCCCCTCCTCGCTCCATTTTTCTCTGTCCTATCCAACAATGAAGACATCAACAACAGCAATAATAACTACAACAATAAAACAACAATGGCAACAAAAGGGAATAAGTAAATAAATATAAAAAAAGATTAAAAAAAGAATTGTTTTCTCTTGTACTCACTGAAATTATCATTTTATATAATATTCAGTAAATAACTGTTGACTTGGTAGCCAGTTCTTTCTATTTTGGAGGATATGTTGTGTATAAAAACAAAGCATGTATTTGATTTAGTGAGCAGGGAAATGAATACATTTGATTCAGTAAGAAGAAAACAAAAATGTGAGTCATTTTATCAGAACCATCATACTGAACAAGTTTGAGATAGAGAAGAAAGTGAACAAGTAACCATTTTTCTGATTTGGAGAGCAGGTCAAGTAAGGATAGCAAATATCGAAAGTATACATATAATGTATATTTTAATAGTGGAGGGCAAACAAACTTGCTATACCCAGTCTAGAAGAATCTACAATAATATGTGCAATAGCACATAAAAAATTGTTATTTTTCACTCAAAAGAGAAAGGTAGAGCTACTGCCGTTGGAAAATAAAAAGACTGTGGGATAGGCCAACAGACTATGTACTAGTGTGGGGAGTGGGCCCACTGTCCAGGAAGTCCAGACCATTGTTTCCATGAGAATCTGAGCAGGTTGACCCAAATTTACCCCCTTTTCTGGGGGAAAAGTAAGGCAGGTCCCTCCTGACTTCATGAACTTATGATGGATGGGCTTCCCCAGACAGGGCACCTCTTTGTACACGCTACTCCATCCCCTTAAATCAAAGGCCATAAATTACTGTGTATGGCCGATTTGAAACCCACCACAAATATCCTGATTTTACTCAACTGCTTCCTTCCCCCCTGCCCTAAAGTACCTGTAATTTAGCCTCAGAGAAAACTGCATTGTGAGCTCATGACCAAGTCTTATACGGTAACTTTCCAGTTGTGATCAAATACTTTGTAGGTCAAGATGTAAGTGTGTATTGTGTTTGGGTTAATATTGCCTCAACCTTCTCTCTGGATTATGGGTATATCTGCTTGCTTGTATCCCTCAATAAATGAGTAGACCCTCAGAAGCTTCTCCTGGAGCTGACTTGCTGTGTATTGTGTCTCCATGCACTACACCCTCATCACCAGAGCCAACCTGTGGTCCCCAGGGGGCATTCTGATCCCCGCACCAGTGGCCAGAGAGGCGGGGGACCCAGAGCAACCCACATACTAGTAATCACAGTCTTAAATTGACAGTAGGATAGAGAGAGAGTTACCTGCACATATCTAGCAATAAAAACAGACTTGCTCTGATCCAGGCAGATATTGTAAAAGCTGATGAGTTTGCCATCCATTCAGCAGGTAACAAGATCTCTGCAATACCTGTTCATTCAAGTTCACCACTCTGATATACATTTGATTGCCATTATGATCATCTGTTCTGAAACACAAAGAAGATGACCTTGAAACTAATCACTCCTCAAGAGACAGTAGGGCAGTCTATTGACTTTGGTGTGATGTAACACTTAACAGTACAGCAGGAGAAATGGTAAAATTAAACTTGAAATCAGAAATAACTGGGCTATAATCTGTTCTTTCCCTCAATTTCAACATGGTTGTTGGAAAAGTTGTGATGCATTTTTGCTTATGAAAACATAGAAAAATGTGTCATGACTTGTCTGACAGCCCTTTACCTCTGTCTATTAACTCCCATATTTCTGAGATAGTATTATTAGTTATATGAATTCCAATTTCTCTCATAGGGCTATGGAAGATTAATTTGATCATTCAAGAAAATGCTGAAGAAAAGTTTCTGATATATGATGATTCAGTGCATAATGATTTTCTTCCCCTCTCTAGTTCTTAAAATTCCAGTTTGAACCTAAAGTACTTGTTTTATATCTTTTTTATCTTTTTATTGAAGGGTTAATGGCTTACACTACAGTCTTTAACACTAGGCCATAACCTTTCCTCTCCCTTTGATTAGTATCTAAGAGACACAATAAGACTCCAGTATCAACTCTCCTCAGAAATATAATACTTATAATATATACAGCAATAGATTTGCAATGAAATTTTCATCGAAAATGTTAAGAAACTCATAACTCTTTCTGTCATTTCTTATTTACTATTAATAGTATGTTACAAGATTGTATTACAAGATACAATCCACATCAGACCCACCACCAAAATTTTGTATCCCCACCCTCCCACATACCACAGATAACTACCGTAGTTCTCACAAGTATTCCAAAGTTTGCTTTCTTGCTTTTCTTTTTTCCTTCTTATTTTCTCCTTCTCCTCCTCCTCTCCCTCTTCCTTCTTCTTGCAAGTTCATGTAAATCATATATATCACTAGATTACACATATGAGTGCAACTATCTGGTAATTGTCTTTCTTCTCTTTATTTTTCTAAGCATAATCACCTTCAGTTCCATCCATTGTGTCCCAAACTACACAATATTATCTTTTTAGATCAGTGAATAGTATTCCATGGAGTATATTAACTTCTTTTTTAAAAATTTTATTTATAAAATGGAAATATGAACAAGACTATAGAATAAAAGGGGTACAATTCAACACAATTCCCACCACCACAACTTCGTATGCTATTCCTTCCCCTGATAGCTTTCCTATTCTTTATCTCTATGGGAGCATGGACCCAGGATCATTATGGGGTATAGAAGGTCTGGTTCTGTAATTGCTTCCCCACTGAACATCGACATTGACAGGTTGATCCATACTCCCAGCCTGTCTCTTTCCCTAGTGGGGCAGAGCTCTGGAGAAGTGGGGCTCCAGGACACATTGGTGGGGCCATCTGCCCTGGGATGTCTGGTTGGCCTCATGTTAGCATCTGGAACCTGGTGGTTGAAAAAGTGATTGAGGGACATGCAATAGAAGGTAGGTAAAGAAGATATCTAGGTTTAAGTAGAAACTATTTGATTAGGTACTTTATGATGGCTTTTTAGGTCTTTCTCCTTGCTTGCTAAATTTATTGGCTCACTGCAAACTACTGTGCACTTTTGCTTTAATGTATATGTTTTTCTCCAACTTCTGAATACATGTACATATGTCCTACCTCATGGACCATGGTCTATATCTAGATTTTGAGGTTTGTTAGGTTTCCTAACAAAATGGAATTAAGGAGTCCAATGAGCTAGGAAAGGTCTCACCAGAGTAATGAAGCTGGTGTGTTGACATTCCATGACTAACATTCACTTCAGTCAGAAGTGAAACAAGCCAAGGTGGAACTTGTTGCATTGATTAGGCTGTGATCAGCAGATGCAGTATCAGTTGGTATAAATTGAGAGAAGCATACAGGAAAGTGAGCCCCACCCTAGAGGCTTCAGTACTGGGAGAAATATGGGCTTCATAGAGAAATGGGAAAATTCCTCATGTCTTAGGGTTTAAGAAGGCAAAAGACAGTTATAGCTATAACCAAATCATTTGGCAACTGGGTTAACTTTGAAAATGCCATTGTTAGGATTTGTTGTAGTTTACAAAACCTTACCATGACTTATGACCTTTTATACTTTTTACTTAGAGCTGTATCTTATAAAGGAACACCACTAGTTGCTTCTGTTCTCCCTGGTCTAAGATTTTAGGAAATTTAATATTTCAAAGATCATATCATTATTAGAAATGTATTAACAATTTGAGCCCACTCTTAGAATTCAATCTGATTACCAATTTGAACTCTTAAATGCTTAGATTGAAGGAACATCTACTCAGAGCTATGGTTTTTGCAACAAAAATTTTGAGACATTTGATCCATTTTTCCCCTTATATAAATTGAATAGTTATTTGTGAGACTATGTTAATAAGAGTGTATATTAATACCATTCCCACCACCAAAGGACTGTGTTCCATCCCCCTTTCCTATAACTTCTTTAGCCAGTCATCTTTTGATGAGAATTTGGCTTCTCCACAAGTTGGCTTTATGAATAATGCAGCTATAAACATAGGAGTGCATATATCCCTTTGAATTAGTTTTTGAGTGTCCACTGGATAAATGTGTTAAAGTGGTATTGCTGGACTATGAGGTAATTCCATTTTTACATCATAATTTTACATAATTCCATTTTTTTCATATAGTCTTCCAAAGGGACTGTACTAGTTTGCATCCCAATCAGAAATGTGGTAGAGCCTTTTTTTTCTCCACAGCCTATACAACATCTGTTCTTTCCTAGTTTGTTGATAGAAGTCATTCTCTCAGATGTGAGATAGCATCTCTGTTTAGTTTTAGTTTTAATTTCTCTAATGATAAATGAAATGGAGCATGTCCTCATGTGTCTATGAGCCATGAGTCTCTCTTCTTTAGAAAACTATCTACTTAGTTCTTTTTTCACTTTTATTGTGTTATGTTTGCTTTTTTGGTATATTTGTACCAATTCTGTATAGATGTTTGATATCAGTTACTTGTCTAATGAGTGGTGTGTGCAACTATCTTCTCCCATTTACTGGGTTGCCTGATTATCTTTATGTACTCATGCAATACCATTTATTTACTCTTGTTTTCGTTTCCCATGCCCAAGGGTTGATTATCCAAATACATCTTTGATATGAATGTCATGAAAAGTTTAGCCAACATTTTCTTCTATAAATTTTACAGTTTCTGGTCTAATATCTAGATCTTTAAGTCACTTTGACTTGACACTGGTATATGGTGTTAGGTGGTGGTCTTATTTTACTTTTCTAGAAGTGGCTCTCCAATTTTCCCATAACTATCTGTTGACAAAAACTTCTGTACCCCATTTAGTTACTTTGGCCCTTTTGTCATATATTAGGTGGTTCTATATTTATGGGCTCATTTCTGGGCTTTTAGTTCTGCTCTTTTGTTGGTACTATGTGTAAGCCTGATAGAGCTTAGTGAGAACCACCCCCGTCCTTGGATGGAGGTCTGAGAAGATAACCTCTTAGTAAGTCTCTCTCAATCGAGGTGAGCATAATGGGGGAAACTCAGACTTGGTTCTTTCCTTCTTGACTCTCAGGCCCACAGAAACCCCAGTACTTCCCTCCATTAACTACAGGCCACATGGCTGCAGATTCACTTATTCAAAGTCACCTTCTGATCACAGGGGAACACACCTTATCACACACTTCATCACACACCTCAGACCCCAGACAAGAGAAATTCCAAACTATATGGCTTTTTGATATCCATCTTCTCTCTGTCTCACCCTACAGGTTTAACCCCTATGCTTCTCTCAAATACCTTTGGATAATTAAGTTGCTTGCGTCATGGAGAATAACTGTCTTGTATTTCATCAATTCCTGTCATACCAGCCCCCTACCTTAGGGGCGTGCCGACTGTTAAGAAACCTGTAATTTCTGACATATTTCAACAATAATTACCTTCATTGCTTTTCTATTTAACTCATGTCCACTTTGCTAATAAATGGATTCTAGACACGCTAAGAGTCCCCTGGTGTCTTTTACTTCATGTCACCCTTGTCGTGAGAGAGAAAGAACCAGCCCGTTGCCTTTCCCCTGGAGATTACCCCATCAGAGAGAGACCCCGAAACTCTCTGATCCAAGTTTTCATTTTTATTTTAATACCATGATGTCTTACTACTGCTTTGTAGTATAAACTGAAATTGGGGTGTGTGATACCTCCATATTTTTACTTTTTTATGCTTTGGTAATTCATGGCCTGTTTGTAATTTCACACAACTTTTTGGATAATTTATTCAGTTTTCTTGAAGAGTCATTGAAATTTTGATAAGGGTTGAAATTGTAGATTGCTTTTTGTAGAGTAGGCATTTTGGTAGTGTTTATTCTTTCAATCCAAGAATAGAAAAGTTCTTCCATTTCTGTGTGTCCTTTTCTATTTCTTTTAGCAATGCCCTATAACTTTTTTTTGTAACCTCTTACATGAGATTGACACCAAGGTGTTTTATCCTTTTGGGTTTGATTGCTAATGATGTTGAACCTTTTGTTTTTCTTTTCTCTGGCTCCTTGTTTGTATAAAGAAATGCTACAGATTTATGTGTATTGACTTTGTATCCTGTAAACTTACTGAATTTATTAATTATTTCCCATAGTTTTTCTTGGTAATCTTTGGGGTTCTTTAGGTATAATATCATGTCATCAGCAAAGAGTGATAGTTTGATTTTTTTTTTCTCTTCCAAACTATATTCCTTTGATATCTCTTTCATGTCTAGTTATAGTGGTGAGGATCTTGAGAACTGTGCTAAATAACAATGAAGGTAGTGGACATTCTTGTCTCATTACTCATTTTAGGGGGAAATCTTTCAGCTTTTCCCCATTGAGAATGATGTTAACTGTGGGCTATTTGTAAATGGTCTTTATTGTGTTGAGGAATGGCCTTTCTGTTCCCAGTTCCTGGAAGATCTTTATCATTAATGGGTGTTGGATCTTGTCAAATGACTTTTCAGCATCAAATGATACAACCAAGTGATTTTTTAAAAAATTATTTATTTATTTATTTATTCCCTTTTGTTGCCCTTGTTGTTTTGTTGTTGTTGATGATGTCGTTGTTGGATAGGACAGAGAGAAAATGGAGCGAGAAGTGGAAGACAGAGAGGGGATGAGAAAGACAGACACCTGCAGACCTGCTTCACTGCCTGTGAAGTGACTCCTCTGCAGGTGGGGATCTGGGGGCTCAAACCAGGATCCTTATGCCGGTCCTTGTGCTTTTTGCCACATGCGCTTAACCGCTGAGCTACCGCCCAACTCCCTGACCAAGTGATTTTTATATTTCTTTTTATTAATAGGATGAATTACATTGATTTGAGGACATTGTACCTTCCCTGTTTTCCAGGAATAAATACTGCTTGGTCTTGGTGAATTATTCTCTTGATATGTTGTTGGACTTAATTTGGCAAGATTTTGTTGAGGATCTTTGCATCAATGTTTATAAGGGATATAGGTCTATAGTTTTGTTTCCTGAAAGATTCCTTTCCTGTTTTGGGGATCAAAGTGATGTTCACCTCATAGAGTGTGTTTGGTAGTTTGCCCTTCTTAAATTTTCTGGATTTTTTTTTTTAAGAAAGGAGACATTAACAAAACCATAGAATAAGAGGGGTACAATTCTGCACAGTTCCCATAATCCAATCTCCATATCCCATCCCCTCCCCCTTCCCATTCTCTATCTCTCTGGGAGTATGGATCCAGGGTCATTGTGGGTTGCAGGGGGTGGAAGGTCTGGCTTCTGTAATTGCTTCCCCGCTGAACATGGGTGTTGACTGGTCGATCCATACTCCCAGTCTGCCTCTCTCTTTCCCTAGTAGGGTGAGGCTCTGAGGAAGCGGAGCTCCAGTACACATTGATGGGGTCATCTGTCCAGGGAAGTCTGGTCAGCATCTTGCTGGCATCCGGAACCTGGTGGCTGAAAAGAGAGTTAACATACAAAGCCAAACAAATTGTTAAACAGTCATGGACCTAAAGACTGCAATAGTGCAGATGAAGTGTTGGGGGGTATTTCCTGCATGCTCTTGTGTACTTCTGGAAATTTTTGTTAAGAATTTGTATTAGTTCTTCTTGGAAAGTCTTGTAAATTATTTAGTAAAGATATCATTTCTTTAAATAGATTTGAGTATGTTCTCTACTCCTCTTCTCTTACTCAGGAATCTGAATAACTATGATGTTTGTCTTTCTGATGGAGAGATATGTCAGAGAGAAGTGCTTAATTTTTCCTAAACCTTTCCTCTCCAAGAGTTTTAAATTCACAAAGTGTGGTGGTTGTGTCTTCTACTGTTGATATTCTCTCCTCCACCTGGTTAAGTCTACTTCTGAGGCCTCTTATCCTCAACCTAAATTGCATTCAAAGTGTCATTTAGGCCCTGTAGTTCTGTTTGGACTTTTCCTTTCCTTTCCTTTCCTTTCCTTTCCTTTCCTTTCCTTTCCTTTCCTTTCCTTTCCTTTCCTTTCCTTTCCTTCCCTTTCTTTCCTTTCCTTTCCTTTCCTTTCTCTTTTCTTTTCTTTTCTTTCCTTTTCTGAACGTTGTAATTAATTGGTAAAAAGATCACTGAGTTCCTGAATCTTTAGTTTCTTGCATTGATTTCATGATTTTTCTGAACTCTATCTCTGTCATTTTTTTTTTCTAGAACTATGCCTGTCTGGTCATTTGTAGTTTCTGTCATAGCTATCTGTGTATTTCTCAGTTTCCACAACTAGTTTAACTTTTGTTGTTGAGCCAGCAGGAGGCACCAAGGATTAGGTGTTTGCCTTCACTGATTATAAAGCTTGGTGGGGGAAGGGAGATTTTATCCTGGGTCACTTGGCCATCTGAGAGTCTTTGATGTCAGTTTAAGGTCTCCCTGATGATGTTCCAGCCTCTATAGGGTAACATCATTGGAAATTTAAGAAGTCACAGTTGTAAACTGGTGAGTTTTTAGGTGGTTTTTATTTTTAGTTTATTGTTGCTTGAACTTGGACCCAGAAGTTGTGTGCCTCAGTTGCTAATCACCCAATTTGGTGTCAGCTGTTTCTGTGCACTGGTTTCTAGTCCTATAGGAACAATATCTCCCTCCCAGGAATCTCCCCCTCACCTTTTTTTTCCTACCACAATCCACTTGTGTCTTTACTCACCTGTGACTTGATGAGTTTATGAAGAAATCCTGGTTGTTGGTTTTTTTTATTATTTTTATTTATTTATTTATTTTTATTTTTCTGGTGATCTTCATTGCTTTTTCTAGTTGAACTGGGAGAGCAAAGTGAGACAGCTATTACTCCACAGCCATGCCTACAGAAGTGCTCATGTGTCAGTAAATAATCCATTAACCCCACTCCAACTAAATTATATTTAAGTAAAAAATAGATGATATAGAAAGCCTATAGGAAAAATTGCATTTTTCAAAGATAAACTTCACTAACTTGATCATTTAGTTGTGAGTTCAGTTCTGAATTTCCCATATTTCTCTGACATGTTGATATGACCTAAATTTATAATGTGTCTTAGGAATGATAACTTCCCCTCATTTCTGGAAACAACAACAACAACAAAAAACCACTAAAACAGATTTTAAACATCACAAAATATCATGGAAGAGATTTATAGTTGATGGGGATTGATTGACCTGGAAATTCAAAAATAAAATCACCCTTTCTTCTTTCTTTTCTGGTGCAAATAGAATCTAGCATACTCACATATAAATGGTATTCTTTTCAAGAATAAAATTTTCATTCTAACACTTCTCTTGTATCTTGCTCTGATGCTGCTTTTGTGCAGAGAACACACTATAAATAAATAAAAATCCAGAGATCTCTAAAGCTGAAATAATGTTTTCCAATCCAGAAAAAACACAGTTTGAATCACATCTCCTGTGTCTGTATCACAGAGAGTTTAAACTATATTTCCATATTTTTATACACAGAGCTTCCTCTGTAGTAATGTCAGGCTGAAGGAACAGCAGGCATATTATCAAACGTTTTGTCTGACAGCCAGGAATTATCCTTATTATAGGAACTATGATTTGTTCCTTAAAAGGACACCACTTTATTTCGATATGAGCTTTGCATATTTGAGGGGGGGAAGGATTTCATCAGAAATTGTCAATTCTCAGTAGTGCTTTAACTTCTTCTTCTAGTGTTTGCCATTCTTCCGTAGCCAGTCAACAGGTCAGGTTGAAAACTGTCAGGAGCTGCTTGTTGCTGGCTTTGAAAGTGACTGGGATCCATGTGGATTCAGTCAGCTAGAAAGGATCGTCAGTTTCCCCAATGAATGGGTACTCACGGGATGCACCACGAGAAGGTCGATCCAATGCATCCCGGTGCTTTAACTATAAAAGAGGGATTCCAGTCTGGGATAGCATGGAACATGCTGTGCAGATTAGATTGGGTGAAACACAATGTTTTTTCCTTTTAGAAAGAATGATTTTATATTTTCTTTTTAAAACAGATTTGATTTTTTGGGGGGATCATCTTAGGACTTCACCACTTGGGGCTAACATTTTCAGAGAGAGGAAAAAAGAGAGAGGAAAAGAAATCCAGCACACTATCTGACTGAGCTTATTTTTCCCAGCCCAATAGATTTTACTTTTAATGGGTATATTTGTTTTATTAAATTTTTTCTTCTCTCTCTCTCTCTTTCTCTCTCTTACTGGAACAATTCTCAGTTCTGGCTTATGGTGGTGCAGGGGATTGAACCTGGGACTTCGGAGCCTCAGGCATGAGAATCTCTTTATATAATCATTATGCTATTTACCCCTGTAGTTTTTGATTTTTTATTAGTGATTTAATAATGATAGCAAGAATGAAGTATAAGAATGGTACAATTCCTCACAATTCCCACTGACAGAGCTTTGCATCCCATTCCCTCCAAGGGAAGTTTCCCTACTCTATCTGTCTGGGAGTATGGACCAAAATTCCTCATGGAGTACAGACGGTGGAAGGTCTCACTTCTGTAATTGCTTGTCTGTTGAACATGGGTGTTGGCAGGTGGATCCATACACCCAGCCTGTTTCTGTCTTTCCCTAGTGGGGTTGAGTTCTGGGGAGGTGAGGTTCCAGGAAGCATTGGGGAGGTCATCTGCCCAGAGAAGTTAGGATAGTACTTTCAGTGGCTATAAAGCAGTAAGATAAAAAACAGAATAAATTATTTAATAATCAAAAATCTAAAAGTAAGAACAGAGCAGATGGAATTAAAGATCTTCATGTGGGAAGAAGCCTGGAAGTCTATTTGAAGTATATTCCAAGGGAAAAATTCATTTATTTTGGATTGAAGCATTGCAACTGTAAAATAAAAGAATGTGTATGTTTTCTGTGAGAGATATGCCACATTATAAGGTGGCTGTATAAAGCCAAGTGTAATATTACACGTGTAATTATACGTGTAATAGCATAGTGTTTTATTTTAAAAGAACTGTGCCAAATATTAGCTTTGTTTCATTACTGTCACAGTAACGAAAATCATGTGTCACAAAACTGGCTGCTATCATAAGGGACTCAGTAGACATAAAAGATTTTCTTAAGTATGCTAATATTAATTCTTATAGATAGCTTGACCTCTTGGCCTTGCAAAAGAAGTCTTAGTGGGTAAGTCTGTCATGTGTTACTGACTGAATCATCCCTGATGCTGGATCTGCCATCTTGTGAACATTTCAATAACTTTACAGTATCAAATGGTCACATTCATCACAGCCTTGCTGGACTCTTAGATGGATACAGCAGCTAATATGTTTTCACATAAATAAATTGCCCTGTCTCAACTCCTCATCTCAAGTGCTGGAGTTTTATAATCCCCATGATATTATAAAAAGAGACACCTAAAATGATAATTAGTGATATAGAGACTATTCACCTGCATTTAATACCTAATAATGTCTAATATAATTTATTCATTCTTTCAATGAAAAATTGAAATATCTGTCTATATTATGTGTGTGAATACACTGATTATGCTCAGAGGCTTATTTACTGCTAGAAGACAAAAGGAATTATGATTATCATCTGCATATGAAAATCTAACCTGGAAGAATAATAAATATATTATAAAGAAGATTGCATTGTTGAAGCCTATGAATATTTCAGTACTCCTATAAACTATATTGGTTTATTTTTATTTATGTAAACAAAGAAATTAGATTTACACTGATGTCAATTTATTTGAAGGTATAAAATTAAAAATTATACCCCTTTCCCTCCCATTTACCCTCTCAATCCCAGTGACAGTTCCCACAAGGAAACCTTAGAACTTTGGACTCAGTGCAGGACCACTGGAACAATGTTGGAGTGAAAGAAGTAAATTGCACTGTAGTTTCATGTATCTGACATGAAGATTATGCAGTTTTAGAAAAGACATGTATCTCTCCAGATACCTCCCTCAGCATTAATAAATATACTTTATGGACCTAGAAGGTGACTCACTGGCTAGAGCATTAAAGTTTAAAGAGTGAGGTCCTCTTAGTGAAATAAGATAAAAGGCAGCTGTTGTAGAGAGGACTCTATTATAGGTCTAGGCCCATCATGTCTGTGTGGGAATCCCAAGACTCCCTAACTAAGGCCCCAGGTGATGGGATAGCCTGGTAGTGGCCAAAAGTGACACCATTAAAGTATGCCATTCTATTGCCCTTATCCAGATTTTGTAGTCATTACTTTATCTGATAAGTGAGGGAAGTGAAATAGGAAGTAGGTGAGGAGGGTATCTAGGTCTAAGTAGAAACTATTTGGCTAAGTACTTTATGGTGTCTTTTTAGGTCTTTCTACTCGTTTCATTTATTGATTCACTGCAAAATACTGTGCACTTTTGCTTTAAGGTATACATATTTCCCCTAACTTATGGATATGTGTACACATGTGCTCTGTCTCATGGGCCCTGGTCCATATCTAGGTCTTGTGGCTTTGTTAGGAAGTACACCACCCGAAATGGAATTAAGCAGTCCTATGAGCTAGGAGAGGTCTTGCCAGAGTAATGGAGCTGAAGAGATGACATCATAGTCTTGGCTTCTGTGGATATAGTACAGAGTGAAACGTGTTGAGGTAGTATTGACTCCTCACTCAGCTGTCACTGGTCACCTCCATCAGGAACAATAGAGTGGACCCCTTAGTAGTATTGACTCCTCACTCCACTGTCACTGGTCACCTCTATCAGGAACAATAAACAATAGTGGACCTCTTAGTGGGTCCCTATAAGACCTTGCCCTCAATGTGGATCAACAATGGTAGGGACTGCACCATTCTCTGAAGGGAGATTGGTCCAAAGTACTCTGCCACTCCAGGAAGATAGGTCCAGCAATGAGTGCAGCCTCGAACATTCCTAGCTATGATCACAGAATGTGAGCTCAGACCTACAAGGATACGAAAGTTACATGAGTTCCTGTGCTGAATATAGGCCCCAGATCAAATAAATGGGGTTTACAGTTAACAATATTTATATACTTCCCCCATATTTGGAAGCTATTCTATACCCTGATCCATTATTCTAGTCCTATTTCCAACTCTGACATAATCTCCCCAGACAATACCTTTGGTCCACCTACATGTTAGCTGTCAGGCTCAGGCAAAAATTAGTAAAATCATGGGCCGTATAAGTCTCGTGATCCAAAGCTTCTGTTGAAGCATCCAAGCACGAATTCTCAGTCACCTGAAGGCTTGGCCAGGGGTGGGGGTGGGGAGGGTTCTGTAGTAAAAAAAGCAAAATAGCAGAGAGGTCCCTCTCCCCCCCAAAAAAAAAAAAATCAAATGAGGGGAAAAAAGCTATCTTATAACAGGTTTTAAGCTATAATTGACCATCTTGTTATTAGGCTTTGGTCAATGAAGAAAAGATAAAAGACAAAGAAATAACGATGGTGATCTTAACTACCCTACAGAACAATTAAGTATTTAACATCTTAAAAAAAAATCATGGGCCTCTTGAAATATACCTAAAGTGAAACTAGTAGTTTTTTTTTTCCAGAATGGAGACCCCAAATCTCATCTGCTATTTTCTTGCCTTTAGTTCCTGATTATTAAATAATTTGTTCTGCTTTATATATTAATGCTTTTTCAGTCACCAAATTGCAGATGCTACCATGATGCCAACCTGCCTTCCTTGGGCAGATGCCCTTATCAGTGTGTCCTGGAACCCCACCTCCCCAGAGCCCTGCCACACTAGGGAAAATAGAAACAATCTGGGAGTATGGATTGACCTGCCAATGTCCATGTTCATCAGAGAAGTAATTACAGAAGCCAGACCTTCCACCTTACCTTATAATGATCCTGGGTCCATGTTTCCAGAGGGATAAATCTTTCAGTGGAGGGGATGGGATACAAAAGTCTGGTATTGGGAACTGTGTGGAATTTTACCCCTCTTATCCTATGGTCTTGTCAATATTTTATAAATAAATATATAAAAAGACAAATGCTGGATGGTGTCACTCATATTTGGAATCTACATATGTGATATACACCATTTTGAAAAAGAAAATAGAAACATGCAAACAATTTCTAAGACTTGTAAGGATTATGGTAGTTATCTTTGGGAGGTGAGAGGGCGGAGCGAGAACTTTGATGGTGGTGTGGTGTGGAAGTATATACTCTAATGCTAGTACTCCTATTAATAAAAAAATGTTAAAAATGAAAATAAAACAAAATAAACATAAGACAAAAAAGAGAAAGAAGTCCTAAATTCAACCCTGGCATCATATGTTCCAGAGTGATACCCTGGCTCTCTCTCTTTTTCTCTATTCATGTTAGTGAATAACCCTAATATATATATATCATTCTTAGTCCAGCTTATGTTTCCATGACATTAACTGAGCATATGAAAGATTCCAGACACTATAGGAGCCGTTGGGGTTACAATAGTGAAACAGCCTCTCTGGCTTCAACTTAATAAATAATCAAATTGAAAAGAAAGAAGGACAAGAAGGAGGAGGAGAAGGAGGAGGGGGAGAGTAGAGAGGGATTGGGAGAGGGAGAAGGAGAATGAAGAATAAGATAAAAGAATAGATATCAGATTTGGAACCAGAAAGATATTTTAATGTCTACCTGTATATTTTAAGTCTTTTTTTTTTGAAACAGAGAGAAATTGAGAAGGAAGAAGGAGAAAGAGTAGGAAAGAGACAGAGACACATTTACAGCTTTCCCACTGCATGTGGGGACCAGGGGCTTGAACCCAAGTTCTCTGTGCATTGTAGTGTGTTCACTTAACCAGGTGCACCACTGCCTGTTCCCCTCTCTATATATTTTTCTTAAAACATTTCAAAGCATTTCAAAACATTTCAAAGCATTTCTCTATTTTTATTAAAACATTTCAAGGCATTTTGATTGTATTAATATTGAGTTTAAATATTTGAGGTATATATTAAGAGTTTCACTGATAAATGTATTCAGTCAAAAAAAGTATGGAAATCCACAGAAGTTGTTCAACAGTAGAGCATCTTCCCTGCTTATGCTCAACCAGGCACCACCACCTGGCCCCACAATGTATGTCTATATACAAATGCAAAGCTCTACAAACTGATGACTAAAAACAAAACAGCTAATCATTGCACTCATTTTTAGAGCAAGACTGTATTTATAGAAATATGTGGTTGTATTCTGTAGCTACAAGTAAGAGTGCAAGTAGACATAAACATTAAAGTTGAATGAAATACAGAAGGGAAATGTAAATGTAAAATTAACTAAATATAAATGGCATTACATTTGAAATCAATAGTTGATGTCATCTAACAAAATACAGTTGAATAAAAGTTGTGAACAGGTATATAAAATGTTTTTTAAAACCTTTTACAACAGAGGATCTTTAGATTTGTGTCTGGGAAATTCCTTTCAGTTTTTTTTCACTTTATTTGTTTATTGGGAGGTTAATGGTTTATAGCACAGTTATTGGCACATGGGTACAATTTCTCACCTCACCAAGATAGGTGTCTGCAAAACACTCACATTCCCAAATAAGGTTAAAGATTTAGCTCTTTCCTTAGAGAAAGGGAGGAAAAGATAGCCCCTTAAAGGTTTTTAGTTAACTAAAATACATGAATTCATATATTTCATTTTTATATTGTTTCCTAGTGGTATCAAACAAAAAATAAAATTGAGAATGAAGAAACATATGGTATTTACATGATGAATATGAAGTACAAAATTAAATAATGAGAAAAGATAAGTAAAACAAATTTAAAAAATGAAACATTTAAATCAGGTAGAAGAAAATTAAGTGAAATAGCAATAAATGAATTTAAAAGACAGTATATACTTCTAGAGAAAAATTCAATATTTAATATTTGAAAACATAAGTTTGAAGCTTAAGCTAAATAAGATCATAGTGGAATATACATACTCATAACCATTGTGATGTTAAGGGAATATTTCATTTATATTAATATAGTTATTAAAAATTGGGCAATAATTTAACTCACATATATCACTGACAGATGGAAAATACAAAGTATGTAAATTGATGTCAAGTACATCATCAAAGGTTAGATTCAGGGACCTGGGTGGTGTTGCACCCTGTTGAGTGCACATGTTACCATCTGCAAGGTCCTGAGTTCAAGCCTCTAGTTCCCACATGTGACAGAGTGCTACTAGTGCCCCCCCTCTCTATATATATATATACCCTCATCTTTCAATTCTTTTTTAGTCCTGTCAAACAATAGGGGCAGAAACAGGGGAAATGGTCACCAAGAGAAGCAATTCATTGTACAGGAGCCAAACTCCAGTGAAAATCCTAGAAACCACCACAACAAAATAGGTTACACCCAGCTAACATTGATCTGAATCCTTGGTACCCATCAGAATCAAAGGTTCAATAGCCTCTCCTCAAACATTACATTATTAATTCAAACTACTTTAAGCACAATACAAATAAATATTAAAAAAAAAAACTTGAACAAAGTGTGTGGATACATCTACAAACTAAAATTAGGATCAGTCTGTCTTAGCAAAATCAGAAGTCACAAAGCAATTTCTTGATGAGGAGGAACACAACATAGAGAAAAGCAAAGGGTAAACTGCATCAATCTTTGGGAAGAAGAGATGATATTTATATTTTCAAAACATAAGTCTATTGAGACCCAGAGAAATTCACCCAGCCTTGGGTTCTTCTGAGCTGGTCAAATAATTAAAACTGAATCATCTAGGTTTACAGAGGCAAAAGATCAACTTAATCCTATGTGCACAGGGGCCAGGGTGGCTGTGGTGATAAAATGATTGTGGAAGTCTGACTGCACTATGAGAGGCAGCATTTCAATACTAAGAGAAAGAGGTGGGGCGGTGGCAGGTTGACGCGTGGGAGAGAGAAGGGTGGAGGAATCTGCAGAAGAAAGAAATGATGGCTTTATCCAGTCAAAAATAAAAATGGTTTTCTCAGACAGAATATGTTTCCAGGCAAATCTAAACCCTAAACTCTGTTTCTTCCATTATGGCCAGTGCAAACTGATGAGTGAAGAGGTACACATTTATTCTTAAGTCAAAGTTGTTGTTCTCAGCTAAAAACATTGTAATATTTTCATGTAAAATATGCATATGGCTGAGCAAGGGTCTTGAAACAATTGTGAGATTATTGGGGTGGTCTGTTCTGAAGACCTTTAAGACAAATACACAAGAAGGCATACCAGGGAATTATGAATCAGAGGTTGTTTTAGCTCTATTACTAGAAGGCAAAGACTTTATTTGCTCCTATTGCTGGACCTTCAGTGCTCTGGATTACTTTTTCAGATGGATTTGGATAGGGAAAAGCAACATGGCAACAAAGCAGTATGAGCTTGACTTGAGTTAGGGACGCACCTATGCTAGACCAGTCACCTTCCCAGACAAGTTCTTTGTGGGCCCTATACAAATATTAGTGATAAACAGTGTTACTCAAGTAAAAGGGGGCATGGCTCAGTGACAGAAGAATCAACAAGAAGATGAAGAACATTACATCTAAAATGCAACTAAGAACAGAGGATCAAACTATATTAAGTAAATGTTGATAGAACCAAAGAAACAGAAGAAACGTCCACAACCATAATGCAACCACACAGGTGTCAATACTGTCTGCGCTTTTATTATTTCATTTTATTTTACCTCCAGGGTTATTGCTGGGGCTCGGTGCCTGCACTACAAATTCGCTGCTCCTGGAAGCCATATTTTCCCGTTTGTTGCCCTTGTTTATTGCTTTTGTTATTGCTATCATTGTTATTGGATAGGACAGAGAGAAATCAAGAGAGGACGAGAAGACAGAGAGGGAGAAAGACAGACACCTGCATACCTGTTTCACCACTTGTGAAGCGACCCTTTTCAGGTGGGTGGCCTGGGGTTGAAACCAGGATTCTTGCTCTGGTCCTTGCTCTTTCCTCAATATTCACTTAACCCTCTGTGCCTGGCCCCCTGTCTATGCTTTCCAATTGCACTTTGATAAAAAACAAAAGCGTCATTTTGCAAATGAGAGACTCTGAATTAGACACCCTATCCTAACACTCCAACATGTTCTTAGTCGCCTGTCTTTCCCAGATGTTGTAGTTTTGTCATAATTTATTTTATTTTCACTTTTCTCCAGTCTCTTGGGACTATTTTCATTTTCATGTGTCATTTTAAATGTAATCTTTCCAGAAAGTTCTTTCTTGAACATTTTTATCTAATACAATCCTCCCATAATTTTCACATTCAAAGTCTTATTCATTTCTTTCTTAGTCTTTATTAAAATTCATTGTTCTTTTCTGCTCTCTACTGTTCTTTTATCTATGTCTATCATAAAAATTCACACTCCATTAAAGAAAAAACTATGTCAGTCTTGTTAACCATTATATCCCTATCATTTTTACTACATCCAGGCAGGAATAATTCTCCATGAAACAAAACTTCATGTTTGTTGAATGAATGACCTAGTAACCTCGAATAAATGCAATTAAAGAGGCTATGAGGAAAATAAGATGATATAAGTATAGAAATGAGGAAAGATAAAAAGTATAAACCTTTCAGCTATGTGAAAAGACCCTTAAAGACCTAGATAATTTAATCATTTTTGTATGAATATATACATTCATGATTTACTCAAACTTTGATTTATATATTCCCTATAAAGTCTGTGTAATATTACTGTGTAATAGATAACAAAACATTGTTTGTAACAATGAAATAATTAGAAACAAGTGTCCAATAATACTATTTGGAAAATTAAATGATTATCAGTCCATTAAGAGAAGTAGACTAAAGAGGGCCTGGTGGTGGCACACCCAGTTAAGCACACATAGTATGGACCGGATCAAGGACCAGGGTTGAAGCCTCTGATTGCCACCTACACCAGGATGCTTCACAAATACTGAAGCAGGTTTGCATTGTATCTATATATTTACCCTTCCACTCTTAATTTCTGTCTGTCCTATTGAATAAAATAGAACCAATAAAGGAAAAAATGGCCACCAGAAGTTGTGGATTTGTAATGCCAGCACCCAGCCCCAGTGATCACCCTGGTGGCAAAAAAAGGAAAAAAAAAGTAGAGTAAAATAATGAATGTGATAATATATAACTACATTTACTTAGAAATATGTCTAATGAATAATAATAAATGAAAATACATTGCAGGGAGCCGGGTGGTAGTGCAGCAGGTTAAGTGCACATGGCACAAAGCGCAAGGACCTGTATAAATATCCAGGTTCGAGCCCCAGGCTCCCCACCTGCAGAGTAGTCACTTCACCGGTGGTGAATCAGGTCTGCAGGTGTCTATCTTTCTCTCCCTCTCTCCTCCTCTCCATTTCTCCTCTCTCCATTTCTCTCTGTCCTATCCAACAACAATGACATCAATAACAACAACAATAATAACTACAACAATAAAACAAAAGGGAATAAATAAGTATAAAAATACACTGGAAATAATATGATAATGATTGTCACATCTTTGTAAAACACACAAAAACATCCACGTATTTCTGTATTTGACATAAGGAGAAAGCAAAAGTCTGAAAGTGGATACAAATGGTATAAGCACTTGAGTGCAGAACTAGAGGTGATTTTCACTAACATCATACATAACATCAGACTAGCATTATGCTTTAGTAATTTAGTATTTACATATAAAAAAGTATATAATTATAGTGAGACTAAAATGTTACTCCTCAGAAATTAATAATAAAATAAATAATGTATTTTCTCTGTTTTTCTAAAACCTTAAAAATGATTTTTTGGATCACTCTTTCTTTTGGAATCTATCATATTTTATTTTATTGGATAGGATAAAAAGAAAAAGAAATCTAGAGAGGAGTAAGAGAGAGAGACGGAGAGAGAAAGACAGACACCTGTAGACCTGTTTCACTGCTTGTGAAGCTTCCTCCCTGCAGGTGGTAACCTGGGGCTCAACCTGGATCCTTGTGCAGGTCTTTACACTTAGTAATATGTGTGCTTAACCAGGTGCACCACCAACCGACCTCAAGTTTTTTTTTTTTTTACCGAGTGCATATTACATAATAATAAAAACCATAAGGTTCAGCCCAGTGGCAAAATTTTGCCAGGTTCAGGAGATGGGGCTGGGTTCCCGTGAGTCATGTGCAGAGGGATATCTTGTACATTCCAACAGTATGATTATAGAAACTGGAAGCCACACAATATGAAAAAAAAAATCAAAGTAGAGATACCATAATATTTTCTAAGTGGTTCCTGAGAAGTGTTAATTGTTTCATAAATGTGAAAGATTGAATAACAAATAGGCAATTTTCTCAGTTGTACAAAAGAACAGCACCAAAGATATTAGCAAAAATTAAATCTAATTGCACTTACATTAAATTTTTAGTTTTTGTTTCCATTATTTTCTACCAAAGAGCAAGCAATTCCAAACCAAGAAAATTACTTTAATACTATATTTAAAAGGACTAATTGAAATCTGAAATTGCTTTTGAAATCTAATTGTGTCATTCTTAATGAGCATATCAATGAATTCATGGAATTGGACCAGAAAGGCATTATATTTTCACAGCATTCTGCAATCGTTAAAGCACTTTCACATGCTGTATTTTATTCTTCCAATGACTCATGAGTCTAAGCTTGTAAGTACTTCATGGAATATGATCAACAGAAATATTAAAGTAATCATGCCTCTCTTTGTATGCAGGCTGAAACTTGAATCGCAGTCTCCAGAATTCCCAAATAAGTTTTTTTCCACAAGAGGTTGTACTATGCAATCTCTAAGGTAATTGAAAAGTCTTCTACTAAGTACTGTCAAGTCACAAAAATAAATTGAAGACGTAAGCATAATCTTTATTTGGAAACTCTAGATAGAAAAAGTTCAATTTATATTAAAATACAGGCTTCATAAAACCTACAAAAAAGATATAGGGTGTTCTGTGCATGAACATGTGCGTGCACACGCCTTTCTCTCTCTCTCTCCCCGTGTGTGTGTGTGTGTGTGTGTGTGTTTGTGTGTGTGTGTGTGTTTATGTGTGTATTTGTGTGTGTGTGTGTTATGACTAGTTCAGAACACAGAGAAAGGAGAAAAAAAGAGAGCAAGCTTGAGTAATTCAGTCCCATTTGCAATGAAGAGATTTAAGTCACAGACAATATAAGATCCAGTGCTCTCATCACCATTGTTAGTAGTTTCTATAATAATACTTTAACCCAATTTATTTGGAGAAATGTGCACTTGAAGTTCTACATGATTTTCAATTCATTAGCTCTAACCATTTTTCTAAAGTCACGTTCTATCATTTATGACTCTCGCTAACATCACAAAGTTGGCAGTTCATAAAACTAACCCTTTAATTAAGGCATTCCCCAGCTGGGCTGATGTTGAAATAGAAACCACACCTACCAGAGAGTAACTGAGATGATGAAGTGAAATATTTAAAGATTGTTGAATATTTATCCAATAAATTGTGTCATCTCTTCATCATTCCTTTCTATAAATTCAAATATGTGTCTAAGGGAGAAGTTGTGGTAATGGGGAGAAGCAGCCCAGAAAAATATATAGAATGAACAAAGACTATAATTTCAGGGATCATTTCTATAGTTCATTACTAGAATGAACACCTGAAAACATCTCACTCAACAAGAGTTTGGTTGGATCTGAGGGCAGCCTCCAAGACCAGTGGAGCTCTGAAAACTACAAACCAGAGTAGGGTAACAAAGAGGATGTTACCCTACTGCTCCACTAGCACTGAGTATAGAAACCATCTGTGCCACTTTTTCTAACTTCAGATGCTCATGTAAGTCTCACCCTGGGTCTTTCCAACATGAATTTACAAATCCATCTCTCCTCCTCACTCTACCAAGGGAAATATATATATTACTTGAGACAAATTTAGACTATTGTGAACTTGAGATTGACACTAGAAGAAGGTTCTATATGTAATTAACAAACTTAACTAATGAGTGTTTTTTATGTCTTTAACTTATCTATGAGAAGGCTGTATATTGTAATTAACAAACTTAACTAATGAGTGTTTTTATGTCTTTATCTGTGATAAATTTGCTGCCCTGCAATTAAAGGGCTTTCCTTGTGTCTGTGTCTTGCCATTTCTCTAAAATTATGTTGTGCCTTTGTTAACATGCTATATAAACTGAAGCTATGAATACCATCCTGTTTATTTTAAATAATCTTCAGATTACTTATGACACCTAAAACAATCTAAGGAGTTGCTCTATTGTATTTGTAGGCATGTATGTATGGAATACTCAACTGGGGGAAATAGATTAGACCCAACTATTAATATATTGCAAAAAATTGTTGGTATTTTAAAAAAATTATCAATATGAGAAAAAGTGGTCATCTGTGACTTTTACAAGAATCCATATTGCATGAAACATAGCCAAACTCTTCTTGAACTCTACTGGTTTATTTACAAAACCATCACTATTGTCAGGAAGTTTAAATTTGAATTTAAGTCACAATCATTACAGTAGATCTGGGTTTGCATATTTATCTTTTAGTTCAGTTGTGATTTTCCTTCTATTCTTACTGTATTTTCATATATATATATATATACATATATATATGGATGTGTATATATACATACAAATATATATACTATAATACTCTCCTGCACAACACGACACGACATGATACTATACTATACTATACTATACTATACTATGCTATGCTATGCTATGCTATGCTATGCTATGCTATGCTATGCTATGCTATGCTATGCTATGCTATGCTATACTATACTATACAATACTAAGGGCTCTGAGAAGAAGGGAAAGGGAGTCAGTTGATCGGGTGTTCTGGTTCTAGTGCATGACAGTAGAAAGAGACTTAAGTTGAGGCTGAGAGTATCTCCTGTCATAAGGAGATGATAAATTGTAATCATGTATCAACAATCATATCATAAACCATTAAGTCCCTGATAAAATGACAAATAAACATAAAAAAGAAAACACGAAGCACAAAATAAAATAAAAATCCAAACCCGCAGTGTGTGTAAACTGAAAGTGAGAGATTGTCATTGCAGAAAACAAGTTAACAATGAAGAAATCAAATTTAATTAGTTTCATAAAAGGATGAATATAGGATGATATCATTCATAGACAGAAGTTGAAAAACAAGAACAGAAAAGAAAACACTAAGCATAAGTCAAACTGGAGTTGGTATATTGCACCAAAGAAAAAGACTCTGAGATGGGAGAGGGTTCAGGTCCTGGAACGATGGTAGAGGAGGACCTAGTGGGGGTTGTATTGTTATGTGGAAAACTGATAAATGTTATGCATGTGAAAACTATTGTATTTTACTGCTGATTATAAACCATTAATCCTCCAATCAATATTTTTTAAAATTTTAATTAGTTTCCAATTGTTAATGCTGATTGTGGTATGACCATTATTTGGATAACTGATATTATTTCACTTTTAAAATAAATAAGCAGTCATACATTTTTAACTGCAAATATGAAATATGAAGAAAATGAAATTTGGAATAGTAAATAACTGGCATCAATCTGGAACAGTTCAATGTGTTTTCTAAGACAATTATTATTATATTAATTAATTAACTGATTAATTACCTCTACTGTTATAGCTGAGGCTCAGTGCCTGCACTGGAATCCACTGCTCCTGTGGCCATTTTTTAGATTTTTCTTTTTTGGTCTTTGATAGGACAGAAAGAAGGGTATCAGGTGGTGGCGCACCAGGCTGATAGGAAAGAAAGAAATTGAAAAGGCAGAGGAAGACAGAGAAGGAGAGAGAAAGACACCTGCAGATTTGCTTCACTGCTTATGAAGTGACACCTCTGCAGGTGGGGATCCCTAAGCCAGTCCTTGTGCTTCGTACTATTTGCACTAAACCCGGTATGCCACCACCCAGTCTCCCCCTAAGGCAGTTATGTTGTGATGTGATGTGATGTGATGTGATGTGATGTGATGTGATGTGATGTGATGTGATGTGATGTGATGTGATGTGATGTGATGTGATTTTATATATGTATGTATGTGTGTATTTATATATTTTTGCCTCCAGGGTTATTTCTGAAGCTTGGTGCCTTCACTATGAATCCCCTGCTCCTAGAGGCTATTTTTCCCATTTTGTTGTCCTTGGTGTTATTGTTGTTACTGCTTTTGTTAGATAGGACAGAGAGAAATAGAGAGAATGCTTTTGTTGGATAGGACAGAGAGAAATAGAGGAGGGGAAGATAGAGAGGGGGAGAGAGAGACAGAGACACCTGCAGACCTGCTTCACCTCTTGTGAAGCAACCCCCTTGCAGGTGGGGAGCCAAGGGCTGCAACTGGGATTCTCAATCCAGTCCTCACACTTTGTGCCATGTGCACTTTAACTTGCTGTGCTGCTGCCCAGCCCCATAAAAGTTATTTTTATTCCAAACTCCATGTTCATTTATTTTTATTATTTGTCCTTATTGTCTACTCTTCTGTTGCCTCTTTCAGAAAGTAAGAGAGAAGGGGAGAGACTCAGAGAGAAAGTAGCTCAAAGAGAGAAAGACCTGGAAAGAAACCATAGCACTGAAGCTTAAATCCTTCCACCAATGCACTGGAGGCCAGGCTCAAACCTGGACATCACACATAACAAAGCAGCTGTATCCCATAAGGTATTTTGCTGGTCTAAAACCTCATGGTCTTACTTTGTGGTGATTCAGAAGGAACTCGTTATTTCTTTATCACTAAGGTTATAGCTGGGACTCCGTAACTAAAAGCTAAAAGCACAACTCCTAGCAGCCATTTCTCCCTCCCTCCTTCCCTGCCTTCTTCCCTTCTTTCCTTCCTTCCTCCCTCCCTCCCTCCCTCCCTTCCTTCCTTCCTTCCTTCCTTCCTCTTTTTTCCTTTTTTCCTTCTTTTCTTCCTCCTTCCTTTCTTCCTTTCCTCCTTCTTTTCTTTCTTCTTTCCTCCCTTTTGTTTTTGGATATCAATAGAGAGAAACTGAGAGAAAGGGGGGAGATAGAGAGACACCTGAGACACTGCTTCACTACTCCTAGAGCTGTTCCCATGTAGCTGGGGACCAAGAACTTAAACTTTCTTGTGCGTTGTAATGTGTTCACTCTACAAGGTGCACCACTGGCACCTCCAGATAACTTTTAAGTAAAAGCCAGCAAATACATCTTTATGAAAACATTTTCATTTTAGCTTCCAAAAATCTGAACTTAAAGGGAAATCAAGAGATACACCATTTTCTAAGCTCAAATGACATCTAAAATAGTCTGAATCCATTCCATTGGTAAAATAATGATTCTTTTCTTCTATTTACTATACAATTTAAACAAAAGTTCTATTTTGTTTATTTGGAATTTTATGCACTTGACTTACTAACTAAAAAGTCAGTACTCACTGGTAGGAAGTCACATTTGTTTACTAAATCCAATAGTAGTTGAACCATAAAACAAAACAACACTCTTCTTGGAGTTGTCTCTTTGTATATCTCTTATCATTATCTTCTTGGAGTTGTATCTTTGTCATATCTCGTATAATTTGTTCTGCGTTTAAATATTTTATGAGCTGCTGATTTCTATTAGATGAGCTCTACAGTATTGGAGCAATTTGAAAGTGTTAATATTTTCCACTGAGAAAGTGAAATAGCTTTAAAAAATATATAAGGAAGACCGCAGCTTACAAAACCAACTTCCATCTGAAGTTTGTTCACTTGACCACTAAGAGTGAATATCACTTAAAATTTCAACAGACATTTGACACTTTTTTTCCCATTTCCATCTCATATAGTTAAATTTCAGCTTAACTGAAATTTATCTGGAAAAGTATAATGGGAAAAAAAATAAATGACTTAAAAGTATAAGTTGCATGAGAACAGTGTATATGTAAAAAAAAAAAAAAAAAAAGATGAGACCATCTCCCTTGAGAAATTTGCAGCTCATTACAAAAAAAGCATATCCATTATTATGATAAAAACTAGATCTCATGTTATATGAAAAATGGAGTCATGGCAGAAGCACAAAATAATGTGTTCACTAATCCTTTCTTAAATTAAAAATTTAAATTTAAAAAAAATAATAATAAAATAATGTGTTGAAATAGCTCAATTATGAAGATAGCCCAGGATGTGGTCCAAAATTTAGAAAGTTTCCTTTTAAGGATGTGGTTTCAAAGTCAGAAGTAAAAAGTGGTGAACAGGTATTTCTTAATGGTATAGAAAGGTCTCCTGCTTTATGGCTCCCAAACTGAACCAGTGATCCACTCATGAATCAGTAACTCAGTGAATCGCCAATTTGTAAGCTTCATGGGAACTCGCAAGTACTTGAATTTTCATTAAACAGCATGTAGACATCCATTTTTTTCCAGAGAGAAAAGTCCAGAGCTTTCATCAGATTTGCTGAATCTACCCTCAAAAAACAAAATAATTTCATAAGTCAGCTTAACAGCTATTCAAAGCAGAGGGATCAAATATGATCTATTTCTAATTGTGTGGATATACAGATATGCAAAATAACATGCAACTAGAATGAGGCATTACCAGTCATAAAAGAAGAAAAATCTCTTTTATGAATATATGGATGAATCTGGAGTCATTAGGCATATTCAATAAGTTAGATAAAGAAAGATAAAAGGTTCATGAGTAACACTCGTAATTCATTTTTTTTTTCCTTTTTGCCATCAGGGTTTTCGCTGAGGCTTTGGGCCTGAATGATCCAACATTGCTTATTTTTTTACAAAGTTTTTTTTCCCCTCTTTTACATAAAAAATACAGGGAAGGAAAGGTAGACAAATAGAGGAGAGACACTACCATTTGCTCTAGTAAAGTACGTATTCTATCTTGTGACTATCCTCTGTCCCTGTGCACTATTGCTGGAAATGTAAAATGTTTTAGCCACTAGGGAAACATATGTGACAATTTCTCATGAAATTAAAAAACAAAAACAGAATTATCAACAATTTCACTTCTGGTATATGCCCCAAATAATATCTAGAACACAAAGAGATATTTGTCTACCCTTGTATACAGCAACCAAACTCATAATAATTGTAAGGTAGAAACAAGCAAATAGTCCATTGCTGAATGAATGATTATTTTTAATATATTTATTGACTGATTGGTTAGAGACAACCAGAAATCTAAAGGGAAGGGAGTGATAGAGAGTGAGAGAGGCAGAAAGAAACTTGCAGCTCTGCTTTACCACTCAAAAAGCTTTCCCTCTGTAGGTGGGTACTGGGAGCTCAAACCTGGATCCTTGTGCATTGTAACATGTGCCACCACCCGGCCCCATGGATGAATGAATTATCAAGTGCATACTTAAAATCAAATAATATGCTCTTTTAAAAAGATGTTGACACACCTTAGGACCTGCTAAACTTTGAAGACACATAAATCAAATTAGAAAATAAACCCAAAATGTTGTGGAGAGGAATGACATTACAGAATGAAGGTAAACAAAGTAAATTGTAAACAGAAACTAGAACTGCCTTTAAGCAATAGGAGGGATCTGTTTAATCTTATATTTCCAGGAAAAAATACATGAAAGTAAGAGGTTGAGGAGAAGGGAAAGAGGAGGAAAAGAAAGCAAAACACAAGGTATGTTTTCGTGAACTGTTTTCATATAGAAGCCAGAAGCCAGTAAAGTTCTGGGAGCCTGGAAAGTTGGGATTTCTGGAGCTTTGGTTGAGGTCAATGTCTAGACTGGGCAGCTGAATGAAAGCTCAGAGCCTTAGGGTGCAGCTCTGTTACCTTCTTCCCTCCAGCTGTCAATACCATAGTTTCCCTCAGGTCATAGATATGGATTGACTATATATATATTTTTTTTTCCTTTTTTAAGTCCATGTGTTTCAATTCTCTGTATTTTACTGATAAGTGAAACCATTCTGTAGCTGTCCTTCACTTCCTTACTAACTTCACTAATCATAATAATCTCTTCACCAGCCTCAACCAATTAGTCCCCAAGGACACAGTACAATATTTTTCTTAGCTGCAGAGTAATAATACATAGAACTAACTTGTTATCAGTTAAGAGCTGATGAGTAAATAGTGACAGCAGGCCTTTTCTGTAGTTGTAAAGAAGAAATGAAAAGTCAGGGTGGGGAAATAGCATAATGGGTCTGCAAACAAATTCTCAGTTATGAGCAGGTTTGATGCCCTGCACCACCATAAACCAGAGCTGAGCAGTGCTATGGTAGAAAGAAAGGGAGAAAGAAGAAAGAAAGGAGGAATGAAGAAAGAAAGGAAGAAAGAAAGAAAGAAAGAAAGAAAGAAAGGAAGAAAGGAAGGAAGGAAGGAAGGAAGGAAGGAAGGAAGGAAGGAAGGAAGGAAGGAAGGAAGGAAAAGAAAAGGACAGAAGGAAAGAAAGAGGAAAGAAAAAAGGAGAGAAAGAGAAAGAAAGGATGGAAGAAGGAAAGAAGGTAGAAAGGAAGGGAGGAAGGGAGGGAGGGGCAGGATAAACAAAATACCTTTCATCCCTGATACTCTGAATCTGCAGAGAAGTAACCTCTTGTATCACAAAGGGCGTCTCTTTTTTTTTTAAACCTGGGACTTTGGAGTCTCAGATATTAGAGTTGCATAACCATTATGCTATTTACGCCTTCCCTCCCCACCCAAAAAGGACTTCTCTTAAGTTACTAAATTGTGGCTGCCACCACATGCTCCCCTCCATAGCCAATGTCTGGATCATTCTTGGCTAGATGATAAAAGTATCCAATGGAGGCAGGAAATGCTGCGTTTTGCCAAGACACAGCATTTCTCTTACAGAAAGTACAGTTGATGGAAAAGTTAAAGGACAAGAGGAGAGTGAAAAGGAAGTGGGAAATAGAAAAGCAGACAGCTGAGTGTCTTGCTCCCTTAACCTTGAAGGGGGACATAAGGTCCTTGTTAAAACCATCCCTGTGCAATAATCACCCACACCCTCCTGAATCCAGTACTCAGTATATGCCAGCACCCACCATGCAGACAACCTTCTGTGCTTCACAGGGAATATCTAAGTTCCCACTCACAGCTGTTCTTCTGTCCTACCCCTCATTCTCCAACACAAGCCTGTTTTCCCAAGGCAGGGTGCCTTCGATCAATGATTCCAGAAAGCAGCATGCAAGGAAGTCCTTCCTCAAGCTTGTTAACCATACTTATTCATGGGCTTGCCCTCCACATATTTTGATATGGTGTAGTTGGCGGGGGGGGTGTCCTGGAAACTGAATGGTTAACACCTACAGAACAAATCTGATGGAGATGATTCCTGGGCTATGCTTTGAGAAGTGCAACTTGAAGATAACTGCCCTGGAATTTCTTGATTCTACAAGAAAGACTTCAGCATATCTCAAGGTACTTACAAAATCATGAGCCCTTTCACTCAAAGAGAAGTGTGTGATTTCTACTCTTCCATTTTATGATGCAACTAGTTATAGCTAAAAGTTATTTTTACAAGCTGCTATGTAAATCTAGTAGTAGGTGGATATCTATATATAGTTATACATATATAGAAATAATTTGCACACTCTCAGAATGTTATATTTATAGGTGAGAAATGTAACATGCATCTGATTATACAGAAGTGTCTGTTTGTGCTCAAATGTTATACATAAGACATTCAAGCTTCTTGGATCAACAATGGTAGAGAATGTTCCATCCTCTGAAGGGAGAATGGACAACATACTGTATGCTACACCTGAGGAACATGAGTCGATACTGGGGCAACATGGAATGTGCCTACTCATGACCATAGAATGTGAGCTCAGAGGTACAGGGATGCAGAGGTCACATAGGCGCCTAAGCTGAATAAGGGTCCCATATCACATCAAATCGATGATGTTTACAGTCAACAATATTTATACTACTCTCTTCCCTGATCCAGCTTTCTGTTCCTTTTCCAGCCATGACATTATCTCCCCAGACAATAACTTGGATCCACCTATATATCAGATTTCAGGCTCAGGGAAAAAAATTAGTAGCCACAGGCCCTTTGGAATATAGCTAAAATATGTCTACTAGCTTTCTACAAAATGGAATACCCCCAACTCTTCTTCTGGTTTTGTATGTTAACTCTCTTTTCAACCACCAAGTTCCAGATGCTAGCATGATGCCAACCAGACTTCCCAGGGCAGACAACCTCACCAAAGTGTCCTGGAGCTCCGCTTCCCCAGAGCCCCACACTACTAGGGAAAGAGAGAGGAAGGTTGGGAGTATGGATCATGGATCGACCTGTCAACAACCATATTCAGCGGGGAAGCAATTACAGAAGCCAGACCTTCCACTTTCTGCATCCCACAATGGCCTTGGGTCCATACTCCCAGAGGGTTAAAGAATAGGAAAGCTATCAAGGGATAGAATGTGATAAGGAGATCTGATGGTGGGAACTGTGTGGAGTTGTACCCCTCTTTTCCTATGGTTTTGTCAATGTTTCCTTTTCATAAATAAGTAAATAAATAAGACATTGAAGCCTGTTTGTTTACTTCTCTTGAAAGGACAAAATAGATGATTTCATGGAGGACAAAATAGGTGCCTTCATGGAGTTTATGTTCTAGTGGAGTAAATAAAACATAATAAAGACAATCAAACAAAAAAGGTAATGTTACCATTTAAAAATATTTTGAGTGTATTATTAGTTATTGTCTTTACTTACTGGATAGAGACAGCCATAAATTGAGAAGGAAAGAGAGATAGGGGAAGAGAGACAGAGGGACACCTGCAGTCCTGCTTCCCCACTCACAAAGCTTTCCCCCTTCAGGTGGGGACTAGGGGCTTTAATCTGGGTCCTTGAGCATTGTAACATGTGCATTCAACCAGGCGCACCAAGACCCAGATAGAAAATTTGTTTAAGATAGTAGGAAAAGCACAGAGAGGAGCTTGAGGAGTAGAAAAGGGATAAAAGTTTTGAGAGTTAAAAAGTTCCTCAACTGACTTAGAATATAAAATAAAAGAGTAGAAAAAAATGAAGAACTGGAGCAGGATAATTAATTGAGTTACAGTTCAGTAGCCATAAGATTATTCAAATTGTCAGGTACGTATCTTCCCATGCACAGGCTCAAACTCTAGAACCCCATGAGAAGTATGGCAAAGCGGCCAGGTGGTGGTGCACCTGGCTGAGCACACACATCACAATGCGCAAGGACCTGAGTTCAAGCCCCTGGTCCTTAGCTGCAAGGAGAAAGCTTCATGAATGATGAAGTAGAGTTATAGGTGTCTCTCTTTCTCTTTCCCCTGTCTACTTCCTCCTTCATTCTCACTTTCTCTGTGTTTCTATCCAGTACAAGTAAATAAGTAAAAATTTTAAAAGTATAATAAAAACAAGGAACAAATTAAAAAACAAAGAAATCAATAACAATTGTAATGACTCTTTTGAGAGATTAGAGGAATTTGCAGTGAGAGGAAGCAACCATATAAAGACAGGTTTAGGCATAGTTTTTTATTGTTTGGAATTTTTAAACTGAAATATTTGTAAATTATCCAGATAGAATATAAATATTTACAAATCAAATGTCTGATGTAAAGAAGGACTTGTAGCTACAAAGTTAAAAATATACACTCAAATACGGAAGCAAACTGTTAAGATAAACACATACACAGTGAGGTTATATGGATGTCAGTCAAGTATACTATGTTTACAATTATTAATGTTTAATAAATTAAAAGCATGATAAAGAAATTTTTAAAGTATGAATATTAAAGAAAAAATTAAAATAAAAACATGAGATTACAGGGTATACTAATTTTAGTAGTTAAAACTCCTTTTTAAATTTCTTTTAGTTTTAGTTCTTTCCCTTTTTGCTTTACCTATCTTTACTTCATTGGAGGATTAATGGATTACAATACAGTTGTTGACACATTGGTACAATTTCTCATTTGCCCATGATAGATGTCTGCAAAACACTCTCTTCCACAACTTGGGTCTTTTTCCACCATCAGGCACCAGGGCCCCATTGTCCCCCACCCCCAGTTCCTGCTTCCCCAGAGTCCTTCAATTTATCCAACTCAATCCAAGTTTTACTTTGTGCTTTCCTTTTCTGCCTTTATTTCTTTGTCTCTGCCTCTGAGTAGCTAATTTCTTCCATCCTGTAGCTATTTCTCTCAAATCCCTGCACTAAGGCTAGAGTGGAGAAGCTCTGAACTTCTCTACCTCCACCAGTTGTGGGGATATCAGATCACACTGTATACAGATTCACTTCTTTATCTCATTATACTGAATTCTACTTTTTAGGCAAAAAGTGCCATTTTCTTACAGAATCAACACAAGTGTTTGTTTTGGCTTTGAAATAGATATAGTATAAATGAAATATTTTGCTAGTCTATCTACAAATAACACTTCAGAGTTACATAGAATTCTGCATTATAATTGATTTCTATGTGACTTGGGGGTTTACAATTAAATAAATTTTACATTCGATGTTCATTTCACTGTTCGATGTTCAACATAGTGTTCCATCCGCTTATTATTCCATAATTAACATTAGCAATTCCCAGTTGTTGGAGCTACAATTTTATCAATTGTTTTACTGCAATGAATAAGGATACACTTAAGATCTTTGTATACTATAATGCACCTGTATTTCTAGTTATTTTCACAGGCTATTTATAGACACATGAAGACTGTGCATGTTAAGTCCTTGTTCCCTTTAGATAGAATTGAGCTTACTAATATGTGAGTTCTTTGACCACAGAGCCCCTTGAAATGTGCTAGCTGAAGAGCCTCAGATTGGCTGTTATATTTTTCTCTCCTTTGACTAAACAGAATTACATCCATACAGTAATATCTAGAGGTTCATTCACTTTATAAAAGTTTCTGCCTCCAGGATTATCATTGGGGCTTGTTGACTACAATACAAATCCACCTCTCCTGACAGCCATTTATTCCTTTTTTCCCTTTCATTCTATTTTTATTGGATAGAACAGAGAGAAATTGAGAGGGCAAGGTAGAGAGAGATAAGGAGAACTGCTGGTGAAGCCTCCCCCTGCAGGTGGGGAGTGGGTAATTGAATTCATTTCTTTCATTTTTTGGATTTTTTTTTATGGAATCCATCTTTTAAAATACGTCCTTTCATATCTCTCATTACCTTTAATTTTATATATGCCTTTACTTTTTTTTTTTTGGATAGCACAGAGAGGAACTGAGATTGAAGGGAGAGGTGGTAGAAAGGAAGCTAGAAGGATACCTACATGAGCACTGCATGAGCACTCATGAAGCTTTCCTCCTGCAGATGGGGGCTGGGAGATTGAACCCTGGTCCTTGTGCATTGTAACACGTGCACTCTACTAGGTGCACCACCACCCAGCCCCTTTAACAGAAGTTTCTTAATTTAACTTAGAAAATAAATTCATAACTTAGAGAAACCAATGTTGGATGAGACTTTCTTTTTATATAAAGATGTGTTGCTTTATTATATAAATGACAGTTCACTGATGTTGTCACAGGTGAACTACTCACGTATACTAAAAATAATTTCAAGAGTACTCAGAAAGATAGTATGCCAAACATTGAAGAAAAAAAATTAGGGTGAATCAATATTCATGAATGTGACTTTAAAAATGTTCTTTACAGTTCTTTATAGTGGTCCAGGAGGTGGAGCAGTAGATAAAGCATTAGACTCTCAAGCCCGATGTCCTGAGTTCAATCTCTGGCAGCACATGTACCAGAGTGACCTCTGGTTATCTCTCTCCTATCTCTATCATTAATAAATAAACAAAATATTTTATTATATTTATTTATTTTCCCTTTTGTTGCCCTTGTTTTTATTGTTGTTGTTGATGTCGTTGTTGGATAGGACAGAGAGAAATGGAGAGAGGAGGGGAAGACCGAGAGGGGAAGAGAAAGATAGACACCTGCAGACCTGCTTCACTGCCTGTGAAGGGACTCCCCTACAGGTGAGGAGCCGGGAGCTCGAACCGGGATCCTTACTCAGGTCCTTGAGCTTTGCGCCACGTGCACTTAACCGCTGTGCTACCGCCCAACTCCCATATTTTTAAAAATATCATTTGTATTCAGGTTGAGATGGCAGGAGATGCTGCTTTTTAGGGGCTCCTTTCCTCACTGAACACTGGAGAACCATGGTTATCAAAGGAGATACTAATGCGTGACTCTGGTGCAAGGTGAGGGTGGTTACTATTCTAGGTAGCAGGACCAGACTGTCAAGGATGATGAATTTACTCATGGAATCACTGCTTAAGTCCTGGTTGATAAGTGGCAGTAAAGGTCACCACTGCCCAATATAAAACAGTAAACTTCTTCCCTCTGGCTTCTGGCAGTGTAGGGCATTGATCCTGAGTCTTTGGATCCTTGAGTATGAAATTTTTTTTTTTTCTTAACCATTATGCTATCTCCCCAGTCCTCTGTTATACTTTTTTTCCCTTCCTTCTAGGAGGTCAAAAATGAATTAGTAACACCAGAATAGTGTGACAAATGAGAGCATTCTAAATCTTATCAGAGAAAAAAATATTAAATCTGACGTCTTGCTATCTAAAATCTTTATAATAGACAGCTTACTTATTTTACTTCCATAACATATATATATATATATATATGTATATATATATATATATATATATATATATATATATACATATATATATATATAGTTTATATGTCTATAGATTGACTAGGTAAGTGGTAGGGTGATTGTGAGTTTGGATATATCTCTATATTTGTATATATATATATATATATATATATATATATATCAGTAGAGCAGTAGAGTTAATATTTCCACCCCATCAAAAATATTACATCAAGGGGGCCAAGCGGTGGTGCAGTGGGTTAAACAACATGAAGCGAAGAACAAGGACTGGTGTTAAGGATTCTGATTTTAGACCCTGGCTCCCCACCTGCATGGGGGTCGCTTCACAAGTGGTGAAGCGGGTCTGCAGGTGTCTTTATCTCTCCCTCTGTCTTCTCTCTCTTGATTTCTTTCTGTCCTATCTTCAACAACAACAGCAATAACAATAATAACAACAATGGCAACAGAAATGGGAAAAAATAGCCTCCAGGAGTAGATTTGTAGTGCAAACACTGCAAGCTGAGCCCCCAGCAATAACCTGGAGGAAAAAAAAATTTACATCATTAGGCCATGAACTTCCAAGTGTTCAGAATTTCATTTCTCTAGGGCTATGATAGTTCTCCATGTTTGATTTTATTCATACTTGGTATAAGACTCACAAATTATGGGCCATTACAAAATAGTTAAGAATGGTGGCCTCAAAGATCACAATCAACATGAATACGAGCAAACTTTACATTTATTGTGCAGATAACTATATTATTATCCTAAATCTAGTTTTTCAGCTTCCACTAGTCTGTCTGAAAGTGAGAATTTATTTATTATTTCAACTATTTTCTTTATTGGGGATTAATAGTTTAGTTGATAGTAAAATACAGTAGTTGGTATACGTGTAACATTCCTCGGTTTTCTGCATAACATCATTGTGCTCTTAATATGAATGTTAAATAACTGCAGTTTAGTGGGAATTTGAAGGAAAAAATATAAAGTTGAAAAGGAAAATATTAGTTATTGAAGGTGATGTCTTTACTCTCTTATTTTTTCTTTCCTCTCAATCTTTTAGCATAATGCTAGGAATTTTAAAAGACAGGGTGGGAACTTTTTTGTAATCAAGACAGTCTCATTCTGAGTAACATTATTTGAGCATAAAAGTAATAGTTTTCTTTTAAACATGGACTTTTCAAAGACTTTCTCTATACTTCATTATGATTTTATTACATCTAAAGGCTATGTTTCCCCTCTGCTCCCAAGAGAAGCAATTTTTTTTCCATTTTAAGAAGTCAGCAGGGAGCTAGAGTCAATTTATAAAAATTAACTTCACAGGAAACTTTCCTAAGATTGACTATGACCACAGGAGGAAGCCACACTCGGGTAATCAAAGGCTCCCTTGCAGGAATAATTAACCCTCTAGCATTAAGAAACTAATATAAAGAAATGAAAAAGGAGAAAAAAATAAATTCTATTTCCTTGACACAATGACCCTCATCATATTGAACACAACTTGGACATCATTAGAGGGGTGACACTCAATAACCCATTGGGGGTCACAATGATCTTAACAATAACTCTGGTTGGTGGTACAGAGGCAGGGAGAGTCTAAGACTTGCATCCCTGAGGTCCTGGGTTGGACCTCTAGCATCCCAGAGCAATGCCCTGCTTCTCTCCTGCTCTTGTTCACCTCCTGATCTTGCTCTTCAGTTCTCATCTTAACACTCTCAATAAATAATAGTAAGAAGAAAGAATATTAAAAAATAAAAATCACCAAAGTCTGGGAAGTGTCACACTTGCTTGAAAGCACATATTACTATTCACAAGGACCTAGGTTCAAGCTCCTGGTCTCCATTTGTGGAGGCTGGGGGTTGTAAAAGGAGAACTTCACAAGTGGTGAAAGCAATGTTGCAGATTTCTCCCTTCCTTCCTCACTATCCCTCTCTCCCTTGCAATTTACATATGTATTCTTTTTTTCTGTTTATTTATGATTTAATGATGATTGACAAGATAACAAGATTGTGGGATAAGAGGGGTACAGTTCCATATAATTCCCACCACCAGAGTTCCATGTCCCATTCTCTCCATTGGAAGGTTCCCTATTTTTTATCCCTCTGGGAGTAGACCAAATATCTCTATGGTCTGGCTTCTGTAATTGCTTCTCCAATGGACATGGATGTTGACAGGTGAATCCATACCCCCCAAGCCTGTTTCTATCTTTCCCTAGTTGTGTAGGACTCTGGGAAGGCGGGGTTCCAGGACTCATGGGTGAGGTTATTTGCCCAGGGAAGTCAGCTTGGTGTCAGGGTAGCATCTACAACTTGGTGAATGAAAAGCATTAAGATATAAAACAGAAAGGATTAAGCAGGAACCTAAAGGTATAGCAGGTGGGGGAGTCTGGCATTAGCACAGCAGGTTAAATGCATGTGGCTCCCCGGGAGCCCCACATGCAACAGAGTTGCTTCACAGGCAGTGAAGCAGGTCTGCAGGTGTCCATCTTTCTCTCGCCCTCTCTGTCTTCCTCTCTGTCTTCCTCTCTGTCTTCCTCTCTCCATTTCTCTCTGTCCTATCCAACAACAATAACATCAATAGCAACAACAATAATAACTACAACAATAAAACAACAAGGTCAACAAAAGGGAATAAATATAATAAATACTTTAAAAAAGGGAAAAAAGAATAGCAGGTATATTTGAGAGTCTTCACGTGGAAAGAAGCTAGGAAGTCTATTTTAGGTATATACCAAGGGGCCCATGACTTTACTAATTTTTGCCTGAGCCCCACAGCTAACATCAGGTGGGCTGAAAGTATATCCAGGGAGATATTATCAGAGTCGTGAATAGGACTAAAAAGCTGTATCAGGGCAGTGAGTAGCTCCCAAATATGGGAAAATTATATAAATAACACTAAGTGTAAACACCATCAATCTGACCTAGGCCCTATGTCTATTCATATTTAGCCAGGAGTCTGTGTAACCTCTGCATCCTTGTTGGTGTGACTCACATTCCATTGTCATAGCTAGGAATGTTCTTCATTGTTGTTATTGTTCTTTTTTCATTTTTTTATATTTATTAAAGGGAGATATTGACAAGACCATAGGATAAGAGGGTTATAATTCCTACCACTAGAACTCCCTATCCTATCCCCCCATCAAAAGCTTTCCTATTCTTTATCATATTATTTTCTTATTAATGGATAGAAACAGAAAAATTAAGAGAGGATAATGGAAATAGACAGAAACCTGCAGCCCTACTTCAACATTCATGAAACTTTCTCCCTGAAGATGGGGACCAGGGGCTTGAACCGGGGTCCTTGTGACTTGTAGTGTGTCCACTTAACCAGGTGCACCACCACCTGCCCACCCCCCTCTTAATTTCTCTTTATTCTATCAAATAAAAGACAATACTACCAGCTGTCAGGAATTATGGATTCGTTCTGCAGCTCTTGAGCCCCCAGCGATAACTCTTGTGCAAATAAATAAATCACAAAAAGCTTATGACATTTTTGCATTTATTATTTCTAATCACATCTCTTATATCTTTGTTAGAGTTGAAATGTAGAAAGCATATTAGTCACAGGGCCACACAGATAGATATACATATATAAATATACATATATACTGCATGAATAAATATACCTACATTGAGGGTGCATTTTCCAAGACATTTTTAAACACTGAGAAATTTTATGTGGATTACACAGTACATTAAAGTAATCATCTTTCAGATGAGTGGCTGAGCAAGTTGTGGTATATATACACAATGGAATACTACTCAGCTGTAAAAAATGGTGACTTCACCGTTTTCAGCCGATCTTGGATGGACCTTGAAAAAATCATGTTGAGTGAAATAAGTCAGAAACAGAAGGATGAATACGGGATGATCTCACTCTCAGGCCGAAGTTGAAAAACAAGATTAGAAAAGAAAACACAAGTCGAACCTGAAATGGAATTGGAGTATTACACCAAAGTAAAAGCCTCGGGGGTGGGTGGGTGGGTGGGGAGAATACAGGTCCATGAAAAATGATGAATGAAATAGTGGGGGTTGTATTGTTAAATGGGAATCTGGGGAATGTTATGCATGTAAAAAAAAAAAAGAAGTAGAAACGCAAAGCAGAAATTGACTGAGTTTGGAGTATGGCACCAAAGTAAGAAAGCAGAAGTACACTAGAGTTTGCAGTGAGTACCTCCCTAATACTTCCTCTCCACTTTTCCAAGCTTTGGGTCCATGATTGCTCAAAAATTTGTTTGGCTTTGTATGTTAACTCTCTTTTCAGTCACCAGGTTCCAGGTGTCATCAGGATGCCTGCCAGACTTCCCTGGATTGAAGACCCCACCAATATGTCCTGGAGCTCAGCTTCCCCAGAGACCCACCCTACTAGGGAAAGAGAGAGGCAGACTGGGAGTATGGACCGACCAGTCAACGCCCATGTTCAGCGGGGAAGCAATTACAGAAGCCAGCCCTTCTACCTTCTGCAACCCACAATGACCCTGGGTCCATACTCCCAGAGGGATAGAAATGGGAAAGCTATCGGGGGAGGGTGTGGGATATGAAGATTGGGCGGTGGGAATTGTGTGGAGTTGTACCCCTCCTACCCTATGGTTTTGTTAATTAATCCTTTCTTAAATAAAAATAAAATAAAATAAAATAAATTTAAAAAAAAAGAAAAGAAAAAAAAGTAATCATCTTTCGACAATGGATAAAGTAGTGTTATTTCAGAAATAGTGTGTGTTCATTAACTGATTCATTTAGTCTTCTGTTTACTCATTGACTGTTGAGATGATTTGTTCCACAGAACTATGTAGGAATTTAAATAGCGAACTTGTGATGTAAACATGACTCCTTATTATTAAACTGTGGCATTAGCACTGATTTCATGATGCCTACAAGGACTATCATCTTTCCCAGAGCTTTCAAGGGATTTCATATTTTACCTTGAAAAGAGGAAAACTAGGTAACAGGTCTCTCTTTGTAATCGTGTAGAATAATTTTCTTGTGTAATGAATCCATTTAATAACAAATGACAGAGACTATTAGCTCCATATCTAATTGATCCCCCCCCCTTTTCTTGCCCTTGTTGTTGTAGGCTTGTTGTGGTTATTATTGTTGTTGTTGATGTCATTCGTTGTTGGATAGGACAGAGAGGAATGAAGAGAGGAGAGGAAAACAGTGAAGGGGAGAGAAAGATAGACAACTGCAGACCTGCTTAACCACTTGTGAAGTGATTCCCCTGCAGGTGGGGAGCCGGGGGCTCAAACCGGGATCTTTATGCGGTCCTTGCACTTTGCGCCACATGTGCTTAACCCACTGTGTTACCACCTGACCCCCATCTACTTGATTTCTAAGGCACATATTCTTTTTCAAATGTTTACTAAATTTAAATTGGAGAGTCTGTGGCAATTTGTGGTGTCAAAAAGTTGATGTAAGCAAGTGGGCATTATAATATAATTGCTGTTTCTTCAGCATGAACAAATATGAAAAGTGTCCCATTAATACTAACAGAAGTGTGTTAGGGGAGAGAACTCAGAGCCTTTCAGAGCAAAGAAATTCAATGCTTGAGGCTCCAGACATGCAGATTCGATTCCTCACACTGTCATACAGGTGTTGAGCAGTGTTAATCTGTTGCTCTTTCAGAATAAAGGAATCAGTCCTTTTAAGTTCACAAATATCTTGCAGAATGGACATGTGGGAGTCATGGAAAAGAACACTAAAGATGATAATGAAGCATTAACTGGTGAAAGGCTGCTTTATCAGGCCTTGTGATAACCAAGTATGGCCCTGATGACTTTGAGTTGGAAAAGAATAAAGCTAAGTTTATACTGAAGGTCAAAGGCTGCCAAGAATATTGTAACTCATCGATTTCACAACTAATTTCTTTTGCATTTATATTCCAGAGAGATAGGTAATAAAAGTCTGTACTGTAGTAGGTGTAAGAGTTCTTTCAATAAGTATAAGATAATTTAATAACAAAGCTATGTGTCTTTTAACTAACATTTTTTCTTATCAATTCATATAACAATGATTATAAAATTAAGTTTCTTCAAGTCACTAATACGTGATAGTCCCAAGTCACTTTATTTATCTTTACCTCTTAGGTGAAAAGTTATTCTGGCATTTAGTCTTTAATTTTTGGTTTTCATATGCTCTTTTCAATTTCAGTTAATATATCAAATGTAAGCCTACTCATGCTATTTCCTATGTCTCTCTCTCTCTCTCCTTCAGGGTTGAACAGTCAGAAATAGTCAGAATAGAGTAAGTTGTAAGACTCCCAAGTAAGGTAATGTAGAGATAATGTTCAAATTGACAATATGTCCAATACACTAGTGAAATATATGCAATTCAATATCACACAATGCAAACAATATAAAAAATATGGAAGCAGGCAGTGGTCTATCAGGTTAAGCACACAGATGCAAGGACCTGGGCTCAAGCCCTGTCTCACTCCCCACATGCAGAAGGGAATGTTGATCTTCACAGTTGATACCAGACAATTTTCTAGCTCCTCAGTGCACAACCAAGATTCTGGCATAATTCTGTGTTATTCAAGTTTTCCTGCCTGGGGGATAATACTTTTCTCTCTTTCTTTCTCTCTCTCTCTCTCTTTCTCTCTCTCTCTCTCTCTCTCTCTCTCTCACATTTTTCTCATATCACTCACTCTCTTACCTTCTGAGACAACTACAACCCCTCCACCCCAACTCCAAAGAGTTTTGGCCTTTACAAAGAGATATAACTATAGACACCCTGAACTATCAAAGGAGTCTTCAAGTTGTTTATAAGGAATAAAATGCCAGGAATATCTAGGGATGACAAATTTTGTACAACATACACAATGGAATTTCTTACCTGCAATCATGGAAATAAGAAATTGCAATGAGAGCTTAACAAAATGTAGGTTGGCTGTTGTCAGCACACATGAAACATGCTTATTTGCCAAACATACACCTACCCCCTCCCACAGATTACACCTGATGATCAGATGCGCAGTTATAGAAGGTGTCAAATAATTAAACTATTTTTAATGGACATGTAAAAAATAGAAGGTACTTTGTCATGAATCATCTAAATGGGCTTCATGCAAATCAGAATTTCACATCATTTGACCAATACACTCCGAAGTCTAGGATCCAAGGGAAAATAGTGCAGAAGGAGGTTGTAGAGTTCCGGTTTATGAGTCTGTTTATTCTGCAGAAATTTTACCGCTGCTCAGACTGACTGTTTCTTTAGTACCTCAAATCACAAAATACAGTCTGTGGACTCAAGATCAGGACAATAAAATTTATTTGATTTTCAGGCTCAGGGGAGAACAGCATTCAATGGGGCCTTTTTAAAACCCCATCCCCTCAGTGTGTTTGTGATTTTCGCTGCTTCAGAGACAGAGGCCACACCAGCTTGTTTTGCATGTGGCCCCACGCCCACTGTCTATCATACCAAATGGTGAAGGAAACAACTCCAATAGCAAAAGACCATTCCGAGGGATTTCTAAGACTGAACATTCTCTAAAGACAAAGACATCTTTTGATAAAGAACAGGTGGCACTACTTAGCATTAACTTCTAGCTTTCTCATTTATAGACTCTTAGTCATAAGAACTATTACTTGTCATAGAGGTGGTGATGGATCACATGCACCTGCATTATGTAAGGCTACAAACCCATATTGAGAAGGCAGGAACATATAATTTAGAGTGGTTTCTCAGATTTTATGTCTGTGTAGGGGAAACCTTAAAAATTTAATCTCCTGGACATATATACTTAATGTGTTCTGTTTTACTAAAGCATATAAATTATACAACAGGCAAGAGAAAACATACAAATAGATACAAAGATTTTTCTGGTGATCTTCACTGAGCTAATCATATGTAAGACATGTACAAGTTTAAGCAATTTATAGAATCTCTCTTAGCTAGATTCATGCTGTTAATGGTCAATACGTTTTGTGAGTCCCCAACCAGTGTTTGCTATCATGAGAATGATAATGTTGATGATGATGACAATTTTTCTAGGCTGTCATTTGAGTCTCAGGTATCAGAGAAACTTCAGCGGAAGTAGTCTATTTGTTTGTTTAATTATGATAGAAGAGACAGAGGAGCTGGGTGGTGGCACACCTGACTGCACATGTTACAATGCACAAGGATTTGGTTTGAGTCTCTGGTCCCCACCTGCAGGGAGAAAGCTTTACAAGTGGTGCAGTAATGCTTCAGTTCTCTCTCTCTCTCTCATCTGCCCCTTCCCTCTCTATTTCTAATTGTCACTATCCAATAAGTAAATATAATACAAATTTTAAAAACGGATAGAGACAGAGAAAAATGGGAAGAGGGGGTGAGAGAAGAAAAGAAAGAAATTATAGCCTACTCAAGCACTCATGAAGCTTCCTTCCTGAAAGAGGGGATCTAGGGCTTGAACCCAGATCCCTGTCAATGGTAACTTGCACGCTGTACTTGTGCCACCACCTGCGCAGTAGAATCAGTCTAAAGCCAGTGACAACCATGCCACAAATGATTTCCTATTTCAATTTGCATATCTATTGAGAACCAATTTTCTCCAAAGGATCCCTTAGAATGCAATAATGTCCTCATCTTCACTGCATTTGCATGAACAAATGGTAAAGTCTAGGCTTATAGGAGCAAGTTGTCAGGTTCTCTAGTTCTTTACAAACAGAGTCAAGGTAGGAAAGAGGGAATTCTTGAATAAAACTCTATATCAGTATGTAAACAATTGACATGTTTATTATATATAGTGCTCCAGTCCATAAGCATAGTATTTTTTTTAATTTTCTAAACCTCTAGAGAATGATGAGGAAATAAAGTTTCTATATAAGTTTTTCACCCTACTAATTCTGGGTTTCTTTGTGTGTGTATGTATAGCTGGTGACTAAATGGTATTGTGTGTGTGTATGTGTGTGTGTATACAGTAATATTGGTTTCAAAATATATTCACTGCTAGAATGTAGAAAGAGTTAATTTTTGGTAAGTTAATATTGTATCCTGACAGCTTCATAAATTAATCTGTTCATTCTAAGAAGCTAGTTGGTGCAGCTTCCCATATTCATGTCATTTACATATAGGAGACATGCTATCTTTTCTTTATAATATGTAGTCCATTTTTTGTTATTTTTTGTTTGTTTTTTGCCTTATTGTAATATGTAAAATTTTTCCAATAATATGTTATTAGTTGTGGCAAAAGTATAAATTTTTATTGGTTTATCTTAAAGGAATTGAATTTAGTCTTTCAGTATATGATAAGTTTTTGTTTTGTTTGTAACTATTAGTTATCAGGTTCAGAAAGTTAATCATTATTCCTAGTTTGATGTATTTTTTCTTCTAAAATTGAGATAACTATTTCCCAACTTTATGTGCCTTAGAGATGAAATGTTAAAGGTGAGATTACCACAACACATCCCCTCCCCCTGCAAGATCTGCCCACATGAGTAAGGATTCCCTCCACCAAGCTGTGCTGTGCTGTGCTGTGCTGTGCTGTGCTGTGCTGTGCTGTGCTGTGCTGTGCTGTGCTTCCAGGGGACTGCTTATTCAGTTGTGTCTCTGTTACAGTCAGGGATCCCATCTCTTGTTTGTTTCAACTCTCTGCACCTTCACAATTCAATCAGCTGCTCCAAACCAGTAGGTCATTTGAGTTTAAGGAAAGTTTGTTAGTGATCTCTCTTTCTTTGTTTTCTTTCTTTTTTAATATTCCTTAATTATTTGATAGAGACATAGAGAAATTGAGAGAGGCAGGGGAGATAGAGAGGGAAAGAGACAGAGAGAGACATCTGCAGCCCTGCTTCAACACTTGTGAAGATTTCCCCCTGCAGGTGGGGATGAGGGGCTTGAACCCAGGTCCTTGCACACAGTAGTGTGTATGCTTAATCACACCTATCCTATTCCCCCATTCTTTCCTTTTTCTTTTAGCTATCACCAGGGCATTATCACTCCAAACTGAGTTTTTCAGATTTATATATGAAAAGAAAGAGAGACAATAGAGATATATCATATTAAAACTTCATCCAGTGAGTGAGAGTTAGGCATGGACCAGGATTTTGTGTGTGATAAAAATAAGTAGGTATGTGTCTAACACTGATCTTATGAAAAAGAAAAAATAAAAATGCATTTCTGAAAAGATGAACAGACATGTTTCCTGTTGGGAATTAGTCAGATTTCTTTGGGGGGGATTTTTTTTTTGTAATTTTTATTTATAAAAAAGGAAACACTGACAAGAACCTCAGGATAAGAGAGGTACAACTCCACACAATTCCCACCAGAATACCATGCCCCATCCCCTCCCCTGATAGCTTTCCTATTCTTTATCCCTCTGGGAGTATGGACCCAGGGTCATTACGGGGTGCAGAAGGTGGAAGGTCTGGCTTCTGTAACTGCTTCCATGCTGAACATGGGCACTGACAGGTCTATCCATACTCCCAGCCTGTCTCTCTTTCCCTGGTGGGACAGAGCTCTGGGGAAGCGGGGCTCCAGGACACACTGATTAGGTCATCTGCCCAGGCGTGTCCAGTTGGTGTTACGGTAGCATATAGAGAACCTCATCATACCCTAAGCAGCTCTTGCTTGAGCCTTTTACATCCTGATTCCCAATAATGATATAGTGATATAGTGATATCACTGATATAGTGAACTTTCTGATATAGTGAACTTTCTGTCCTAAAATGTGCCTGTCTTAAAATATCTAATACTAATCTGATATCAGCATTGAAATATTCTCTATGGGGCCAAGTTTCCCCTAGGAGAGAGTCATTGTTCTATAGGTAGTAATAGATAGCTCAAATACTAGTCCTGCATTTTCTTTTTGTTATTGTTGGTTGATCACAGTATTCAAAATCAAGTTCAAATGAATGTCCTCTAGGAACCCTTCCCTGATGGCTCTAGAAACTCTCTCCCACAAAACATTCCAGGAGAACATGATACTTCATCAATACAAGTTCTTTTTTAAATTTTTTAATCATGATTTATTATTAACAAGATTCCATACAATTCTATACAGTTACCACCACCAAAATTCCGTGTCCTATCCCCTCCATTAGAAAGAAGCTTCCCTACTCTTTATCCTTTAGAATATGGAACAAAATTCTTAATGAGGCGCAGAAGGTGGGAGGTCTAGATTCTGTAATTGCTTCTCTGTTGGACATGAATGTTGGCAGGTAGACTCATACTCCCACCCTGTTTCTATGTTTTCCTGGTGGAGTAGAGTTCTGGGGAGGTGAGACTTCAGGACATATTGGTGAGGTTGTCTACTTGGGGAAGTCATGATTTTTATGTGGCAGTGGTAGTGGTAGTTCTCTGACCTAGTTCTCAGTAGATTATGCTGGGGAACCATTTAAACATAATGGCATAGTAATCTGCATAAACTTGGAACAATTATCAACATAATGTGGAGACTGTTAATAAGCCAAAGTGCCATCAAAATTTATTAGTCTATCAGGGCCACCCTTAGCCTAAGGCAGAAAACTGTAATGGCTTATAAAATGACTTTTAAAAAAAACTAGAAACCACATAAAGTTGTGATTTACAGTGAAGTTGCTGAAACTGGACTTTGTAACATCATGTGGTCTTGCTCCTGCTCTCTCTTGCTCTCTTTCTATGGCAAGAATTTCCAACACTATGTTCAATAATAATGGTGATAGTGGGCAGCCTTCTCTAGTACCTGATCTGAGGAGAAATGCTTCCAGTTTTTTACCTTTGAGTATGATGTTGGCTGTAGATTTGCTGTATATAGACACCACTATCTACAAGAATTTTCCATCTATTCCAATTTTTCTAGCATTTTGATCATAAAGGGATGCTGTATTTTGTCAAAGGCTTTCTCTGCATCTATTGATATGACCATGTGGGTTTTGGTCTTGCTTTTATTGCTGTGGTGGATATGTTGATTGTTTTATATATATTAAACCAAACTTTGATACCTGAGATAAACCCCACTTGGTCATAATGAACAATATATTTAATATACTGCTGTATCTGGTAGGTTAGAATTTTGTTCAATTTTTTAGCATCTATGTTCATCAAAGATATTGGTCTGTGATTTTCCTTTTTGATTGTGTCCCTGTCTGCTTTTCGTATCAGGATGATGTTGGCTTCATAGAAGTTGGTAGAGTGTATCCCTGTGTCTTCAATCTTTTGTAAAACTTTTAAAAGTAGATGTATTAACTCTTCCTTGAAGGTTTTGCAGAATTCATTTGTAAAACCATCTGCTCCAGAACTTTTATTCCTGGGAAGGTTTTTGATAACTGTTTCAGTTTTTTTAGCTGTGATTGGCCTGTTCATATTATTAGTTCCTCTTTATTTAATTTTGTAAGTTCATAGGTATGTAGGAAATTGTCCACTTCTTCCAGGTTCTGTAGCTTCATGGCATAGAGTTCTTCATAGAATCCTCACATGATATGTTGTATTTCTGCAGTGTTTGTTGTTGATATCTCCCCTTTCATTTACAATCAGATTTGTTTGGGTCTTTTCCCTTTTTTGATTTGTGAGTCTGGATAAAGGTTTGTCAATTTTGTTCCCTTTTCAAAGAACCAACATTGACTTTCATTGATGTTTTGTATGATTTTCTTATTTTCAATGTAATTTATTTCTGCCATAACTTTAGTGATTTCTGTCCTTCTGGTTGCTTTAGGGTTCCTTTGTTCTCTTTTTCTAGGTCTTTATGATGTGAAATCAGGCTGCTAATATGTCCTTTTTCTTGTTTCCTTATGTGTGCTTGTATGGCTGTGAACATCCCTCTTAGTGCTGTGTCACGAATAATTTGATAACTTATGTCTTCATTTTCATTGAACTCAAAACATTTCTTCCTTTACACTATCTTTTGTTGATTGTTAAATGAGTGTTCTGATATATGTCCTATTTATGGTGGTCTGACTGTTTATAGGAGACCTTTCAGAACTTCTTTCAGGGCAGGCTTGGTGATAGTTGATTCCTTCATCTGTTGCTTGTCTGAGAAGGTTTTGATGCCTCTGTCTAGTCTGAATGACAGTCTAGCAGGATATAGTAATCTTGGCCTTTCTCACTGAGTACTTGATAGATATCTTGCCATTCTCTTTTGGCCTGTAGTGTTTGTGTGGAGAAGTCTGCTGCTAATCTTATGGGTTTTCCTCTGTAGGTGACTGTTTTTCTCTTGCAGCCTTCAGGATCCTTTCTTTATCCTTATTCCTTTCCATTCTAAGTATGATGTGTCTTGGTGTCTTTAAGTCTGGGTTAGTTTTGTTTGGTACCCTGTGGGCTTCTTGAATCTTTATGTCTTTGATGTTGTCTAGACTAGAGAAGTTTTCAGCTATTATGGCCTGAAGAATGCTTTATTCCTCTCTCTCTCTTTCTTCCTGTGGTAAGCCAATAATGCCTACATTGTTTCTTTTGAAGTCATCCCATATGCCTCTGATGTTGTTTTCAGTATTTCTGAATCTCTTTTTGAGATCTCTTACTTCTTTTTTATTTCTAATTTGTCCTAGATCTTGCTAATTCTGTCTTCAGCCTCATTGATTCTATTCTTTCTCCCCTCTATTCTTTTCTAGAGTTCATCTGTTTTGTTACCTGGTTCTAATACTGTTTTAGCTTGCTCACCTAGTTTGTGTTCCTAGCTAGTTATTTCAGCTTTCAGCTCTCTAATTACCTTGAGATAATTAGTGTTTTCTGTCAGAGTCTTGTTTGTTGTTTCTGCATTTCTGCTGACAATTCTTTACTCATTCTTGTGATTATTTCCTTAACTTGTGTTTGGCTGTTGACTTCACTATTTTTTGGTTCAACCTTTGGGGAGCCTTTAGCCTGACTCTTGTCCTGGTTCATTTCTTCAGTATTTCTTCTTGTTGGTTCTATATAGTATGTCATGAGGTCCCTCTCTCAGTCCCTCTCACTTTTCAAATTACTGATTATTCTTGCCTTGGTTGACTTAAGGTATTTAACAGGTTCATAGTTGTGAAAATTGACAATTGTTTCAATATTATTTCAATCCCTGAGTTGGAGTACAGTGAAGCGGTGGGAATTGTGTGGAGTTGTACCCCTCCTACCCTATGGTTTTGTTAATTAATCCTTTCTTAAATAAATAAATAAAACAAACAAAAAAAACCTTTTGTTCTTTTTCTTCCCTGTAGGCTATGGGAGCCTGAGGGCTTTTAAACTATAAGTAAGTTTCTTAGCTTAATTCCTCACTCCTAACCAAGAGATAAAGCAGTGTAGGGGAGAGGTAATACAGTGGTTATGCAAAGAGACTCTCACACCCCAAGGATCCAAAGCTACAGGCTCAATTCAGCTTCTCTGCCAAGCTGAGCAGCAGTGCTAGGCCTTGTGGGTTTCTAAATGTCATTTATAGTCTGTAGTTTCTGAGGCAATTATTCACCATGTTCTCATCAGGAGAACAATGTGGTAAGGCTCCCACCATACAGCCCCACTGCTAGGCCACCAAGGTGTAGCTCTTCTCCTGAGTTTCCTGGTCAGTTCTTGTTCCCAGATGTCTGCACAGGGCCTCTCTCATGCTGCTCCAGCCTCTGAGGGCATTAGCAATTGAGACTCACAGTTGCATTTGGTGAGTCTTAGGGGAGTTCTCTCCTCCCTTCAGCAGTATTTTTGTTGGTAAACAGACTGGAGATGGTGCCTCAACTTGTATACTGTGGAGTGTTACCAGCTGCGCAATCTCTCTTTAGGCTCCTCTCTGTCCATGAGCCTCACATGTTTGCATTTACCTTTGATTCCGTGGGTTCTAGTCCTGCCTTATTGCAGTCCCAGGTGATCTCCTTTGGTATTCCTAGTTGACCGAGGAGAGGAGAGGAATTAGATTTTTTGCAAGGCAAAAGGCATAGAGAAAAATAAGATAACTTAGAACCATTAATGGAAAATTAATCTACTCCAACCTACATCAAAATATTTTTCTCACTCTTTAAAATGATTCTGGGACCTATTCCAGGGCCATCCCTAGGTTCCTTCCATCCACAGTACTATGGGGCCAAGTCCTGAACCTTGGAGTGTCTACAAACCAATGCCAGCCATGGGCTTTGCAGACTTCCCCCAGGTAGGCATGCACCAAATGCTCAAGCCAGTAGGTGGAATGCATGACAAGGGGATCATTGAGGACATCCACTGCTGAGCCATGAAGGGCACAGGCCTACAACCCCCTCACTCAGGCATGGGCTCTCCCCAGAGTCCAATGGACCAACACAGCCAAGGACATGTGTGCCTTGCAGTCATTTGAAATATACTTAGCCCTTGCTTATATGTGCTGCAAATCAGTCTGTGAAGAAAAAAAATCAAAAGGATTTTAGCCTGGAGAGAGAGCCTTATGGTTCTGCAAAAGACTTCCCAGCTCTGAATTTCTATGGTCCCAGGTTCAAACCCAAGCACCACCATTAGCCAGATCTGAGCAATATTCTGGTCTCTATTTCTGTATCTTTTGTTATCTCTCTCATTAAAAAAATGTAGAAAATTAAGAAGAAAAAAAAAGAATAAGAGAAATATCAAGGGAGAGTTCTTGTGCTGAGAAGGATATAGAATTATAGCCCTATTATTCTATGGTCTTGTCAATATTTCCATTTCATAAATAAAAAATAAAGATAGAGAGATACAGAGACAATGGCAGCAGTATTTCACCACTTGCAAAGCTTTCCCCCTGCAGTGGGGACCAGGAACTAAAACCCGGATCCTGATCATTCCAACATGTGTGCCAACCAGGTGTGCCACCACCCAACCCCTAGACCAACCTTTTCAGATGAAAAGACAGAGCTAGGTTTAGAGAGACACAGAGAAAGGCACTATAACACTGAAGTTCAAGTTTGTATGGGAGGGGTCAGGCTCAAACCTGAGAGGTTGCACATGACAAATGAGCTGCTTTGATAAACCTGGAGAAATCGTTCTTAAACATGATGATTAGGGGGTGGTGGCACACCTGGTTTAGTGCATATGTTACAATGCACAAGGACTTGAGTTCCATCCCTGGATCCCCAAATGCAGGGGAAAAACCTTGCAAGTGTTGGAGCCGTACTTCTGGTGTTTCTCTGTCTCTTTCCCACTCTTAATATATTTTTCTTTATTTTATTTATTATTGGATAAACACAGTGAAAAAATGAGAGAGGAGGAAATATAGAAGGAGAGAGAGAAACACCTGCAGTACTGTTCCACCACTTGTGAAGCTCTTTCCCTGTAGGCGGCGACCAGAAGCTTGAACCTGGGCCCTTGTGCACTGTAATGTGTGTACTCAACCAAGTTCACCTTTGCCTTACCCCCTTTCTTTTATATTTTTATTTATTATTGGATAGAGACAGAAATAAATTGAAAGAAGAGAGTGAGATAGAGGAGAAAAGTCTCTTTCCCTCTCTACCCCTTCCCTCTCGATATCTGGCTGTTTCTATACAATGGTAAATAAAGTTAATACACAATTATTTTTTTAAAAGACACTGAATCTAGGGCTCACCTGGAGTGTAAGCCTGCTTTGTTGGGTAGCAGAGGAAAGCTTTGGTCCTATGGTATCTTTCCCTTTCTCCCCATCTCTCTGTCACTTGTTATTCTCTTTTTAACTGAAAAAATTCAGATTGTAACAGTGAAGCCCCAGTGACAACAGAAATAAATAAAAATGATGGCTCTAAATGTATGCAGATCATCACATTGTTTGCTAAAAGGCTCAAACCCACACTTCTAAGCTTAGAATATGTGTCTATTTAAAGAAAAAAATAACCTTCGATATCTTTAAATTCTCATAGCTTAACTATTTAAATTGTTAGACTTTCAAAGAAGCTTTGTCTCACCACATTAAATGTTGGTCATAAAAATCCATGAGAAAATGTTAGTGAAAAGATGTTGTTTTATTAATGATATTTTGTTTGTCATCTCCTATTCCAAATCAGATTTATTTAGTGAAATTTCATCATGATCAAATAATAGCAGTGTATAAATGTGCTTGCTAAGACATCGTCTTAAAACTCTAGAGTTAATTAAGGTACTATGGTAGTTCTCAATCAGAGAATTCTTGTACTGGCTAACACTTAAATATTATTTTCATAATTAAATTGTAAACTGAATAATAGAAACTTTGAACATATTATTTACGGAACAATGAGAAATATATGCTAACAGGTAGCCTGGAAATACTACCTAGTTGAAAAGAGTCATAGATTACTTATAATTATAAAACCTTAGTACAGATTCAGGAACTGTTGCCTATGCACAGGCTATATAACTCAATCAGCGTGCATGGACCCCAGTTAAAGCACCCCCCCAATCCCCGGCTCCCCAGGCCTGAAGAGCTGTGAAACAGGTCTGAAGATGTCTACCTGTTTCTCTTCCTCTCCCCTTTCAATTTCTCTGTGTCTTATCACAAAAAAAGTAAAAGAGAGAAAGAAAGAAAGAGAAATTAACTCAATAAGATTTTCCTTTATAATACTGACACTTCCAGATTTTTATTTATAAAATGTAAATATAGAAATAGGTATGGACACAGACATTGTAAAAGACAAACTAATATATTTATGAAAACAAAATGAAGGGCTGGGGAGATGGCATAATGGTTCTATGGAAAAGACTTCCATGCATCAGGCTCCAGGGCCCCAGGTTCAATCCCCAGCACCACCATCACCCAGAGCTGAACAGTGTTCTAGTCGTTCACTCTGTCTCTCTCTGTCTGTCTTTGGCTCACTTGATCTCTCTATCTCTTTTTTTCTCTTTCTCTCTCTCTCTGCTCCTTTGTCTCTTGTTCTCTTCACCCCCTCTGCATCTCTTTCATTAAAATAAAATAAAATATTTTAATAAAAAACAAATTTTACTTCAATAGTGCCACACAATCTAGTCAAGTAGCATACAGAAAACACTGATTAAATAATAAATGAAACACTTTTCCAAATATTTAGTGGTCTAGAAAGACTATAATCCCAGGCTAAACATACTCAAGAATCACTTTTATCTGTTTGTGTATTTACTCTTTATATTTTTAGAGGTACAGAAAGAAGACACAACAAAACACTGATTCACGATCCAAAGAGCTCGATGCATTCCCATCCTTGCCCTGAGTACTATCCAGTGTTCCTATAGGATGTATGAGGCATTGAATCTACAGCCTGATGCATAACAAACATACTATCAAGACACCACTCAGGTCCCTTTTTAACTTAACCTATAATAAGGAAACCCTCACCTGGTCCCACACTAGCCTCTCTCTAGTCATTTCGCCTCTAGTATTACATCCTTACCTCTCCTTTGAAGAGTGGTCTTCCTCTTATAAAATGCAAAGTAAGATTACTATTAACTTCAGAGTTTGTGACAGATATGACCTCTTAAGTTTAATTTCCATTTTCTGCAGCCCTTCCTCCTACCCAGTATTTCCAATGTTCTTGTTGCCTTTCCCCTCTAGATGCTCACTCCACTGTTTCCTTGGTTTCTAAGAGCCTCAGTGGCATGTGGTGACCTGCCCTTCTATTGCCATTCAGTTGCTGCCTCCGTTATATGTGAACTAATTAGTGTAGGCCATGTGTTCTTTTATAATGAATGAAAAGAACAAAAATTGCAAAAATCCAAAGCAAGATATTGATTGTATGAAGCACATAAATGCAAGTTTGAGCTTCACATTATGGAAGTCTAAGTCATGATTACTGACCTAGATATGCAGTCATAGGATTTCCGTATCTGAATTCAGTGACTCGATCCACCTTAATCAGGGCAAGGTGAGTGTGTGAGTGTGTGTGTGTGTGTGTGTGTGTGTGTGTGTGTGTTTTAGGGTTGATCTGATTCTTTTTTAAAAAGTTCTTTAATAGTTTACACTCAACAGTAAAATACAATAGTTTGTACATGTGTAAATAACTTTCCCCAATATTCCATATAACAATTCAACTCCCACTAGGTCCTCCTCTGCCATCATGTTCTATTTGGTTATGTGAGGAAATGTAATGTGATTTCATTACTGGAATGTATTAGTATTCTCAAGTTCAGAAAAACATCAAATCATTTACTATTAAGCTGTTTGCTCTAATTTAATGTGTCTAAGTTTTCAAACAGCAAGGATGCTTTATATGGTAAGTCTCTCTAGAACTATACATGTTTGGCAAGAGTCCTTCTACTAAACTCCCCTTCCACCCCAGTAATCACTACCCTCTCTATCTCTACCGACATTTCATTTCTGCTATGTCATAAAACTGACTAGTCTATGTTTGGAACATCTACTTAACATTGAGGAGAGCTCCACCTCTGTAGACAGGAATTCACTCAGGAAGTGAGAGTAAAATGACTCCTAGATTATTTATTTATTTTTTATTTTTATTTTTTATTTTTTATTTTGGAAAGGATTAGTGAACAAAAGCATAAGGTAGGAGGGGTACAACTCCACACAATTCCCAACACCCAATCCCCATAACCCACCCCCTCCCATGGTAGCTTTCCCATTCTCTATCCCTCTGGGAGCATGGACCCAGGGTCGTTGAGGGTTGCAGAAGGTAGAAGGTCTGGCTTCTGTAATTGCTTCCCCGCTGAACATGGGCGTTGACTGGTCGGTCCATACCCCCAGTCTGCCTCTCTCTTTCCCTAGTAGGGTGTGACTCTGGGGAAGCTGAGCTCCAGGATACATTGGTGGGGTCTTCAATCCAGGGAAGCCTAGCCAGCATCCTGGTGGCATCTGGAACCTGGTGATTGAAAAGAGAGTTAACATATGAAGCCAAACAATTTGTTGAGCAATCATGGATCCCAAGCTTGGAATAGTGGAGAGGAAGTGTTAGGGAGGTACTCACTGCAAACTCTAGTGTACTTCTGCTTTCAGGTATATATTTTGCAGTAGTTTATGGATACGTGTGCACATAAGCTCTCTCTCACAGAAACTGGTGTATATCTAGGTTATGGGACTTTTTTAGAAATTGAACTACCTGAGATAAAATTAGAGTGTACTATTAAAGGAAAGGTCTCACCCGAGTGATGAAGCTGAAGGGTTGTCATTCCACACGTGAAGTCTCTGGATACAGTCTGAGGTGAAGCATGTTGAGGTAGCAATCGTTGCTTTGGTTAGGTTGTGATCGGCAGATGCAATGTTATTTGGTTTGGATTGGGAGATGCATACGGGAAAGTGGGCCCTATCCAAGGCTTCCAGGACTGGGGGAAGTAGGGGATCTATAGTGAAGATGTGAGGTTCCTGCTGTCTTAGGGTTCAAAAAGACAATCAATAGTTAATATTATCATCACATTATTTGTTAATTGGGTTAACTTTGAAAAGTCCCTTTGTTATGGTTTGCTGGACAGTACCCAGTATCTTGTATATAGCTGTGCTATTGGAAGCTTCTAATCTACTTCGTCTAGGCTTTTGAGAGAGTCTGCATATCAAATACATAGCCTATATATTAAAAAGATTCAGTTTGTCTTTTGAGAAACTTTGAGACATACAATTGATTTCCCCCTCTCATATTAATTAGCTACTGATTTATATGTCTACATTTTGCTAGGAGTGTACATAAACACCATTCCCACCACCAAGGGACTGTGACCCATCCCTCCCGCCCACTCCCACCCCCCACTGGCCCAGGAAGCTACATGCCTACCCCTCACCACTGGGTTTTTACTTTGGTGCCCTACTTACAATTTGATCAGGTCCTGCTTTTAGTTTCCCTTTCAGATCTTCTTAGTCAGCTTCTGTTGATGAGTGGGATCATCCCATACTCATCTTTATCTTTCTGACTTAGTTCACTTAACATAATTCCTTCTAGCTCTGTCCAAGATGGGTCAGAGAAGGTGGGTTCATTGTTCTTGATAGCTGCATAGTATTCCATTGTGTATATATACCACAGCTTTCTCAGCCACTCATCTGGTGTTGGGCACCTGGGTTGCTTCCAGGTTTTAGCTATTATGAATTGTGCTGCTATGAACATAGGAGTACACACCTCTTTTTGGTTGGGTGTTATGGAGGCTCTCTTCAATAAATGGTGCTGGGAAAACTGGGTTGAAACATGCAGAAGAATGAAATTGAACCACTTTATCTCACCAGAAACAAAAATCAACTCCAAATGGATCAAAGACCTAGATGTCAGACCTGAAACAATCAAATACTTAGAGGAAAACATTGGTAAAACACTTTCCCACATACACCTCAAGGACATCTTTGATGAATCAAACCCAATTGCAAGGAAGACCAAAGCAGAAACAAACCAATGGGACTACATCAAATTGAAAAGCTTCTGCACATCCAAAGAAACTATTAAACAAACAGAGAGACCCCTCACAGAATGGGAGAAGATCTTCACATGCCAGACATCAGACAAGAAACTAATCACCAAAATATATAAAGAGCTCAGCAAACTTAGCCGCAAAAAAGCAAATGACCCCATCCAATAATGGGCAGAGGAAATGAACAAAACATTCACCACAGAGGAGATCCAAAAGGCTAACAAACATATGAAAAACTGCTCTAGGTCACTGATTATCAGAGAAATGCAAATCAAGACAACACTAAGATACCACCTCACTCCTGTAAGAATGGCATACATCAAAAAGGACAGCATCAACAAATGCTGGAGAGGATGTGGGGACAGAGGAACCCTTTTACATTGCTGGTGGGAATGTAAATTGGTCCAGCCTCTGTGGAGAGCAGTCTGGAAAACTCTCAGAAGGCTAGACATGGACCTTCCATATGACCCAATAATTCCTCTCCTGGGGTTATACCCCAAGGACTCCATAACACCCAACCAAATAGATTTTTTTTTAAAAGTTCATTTTCTCTCAGATGATTTTCTTGTGGGAAATAACAGTTTACAAGACAGGTATTGACATACAGGTGCAATTTTTTAGTTATTTATTTACTTTTACTATTGGAAGAGATAGAGAGATATTGAAAGGGGAGGGAGGATAGGGAGACAGACAGAGAGACACCTGAAGCTCTGCTTCACCATTTGTGAAACTTTCCCCCTGAAGGTGGGGATCATGGGCTGAAACTGGGTCCTTGTGCATTGTAATGTGTGCATCTAACCAGGTGCACCACCACCTGACCCCTGGTGTGATTTATTTTAAAACAAAAAAGATAGGTTTACTAATGATAGAGAGAAAGGGAGAGGGAAGAGGAGGGAGAGGGGGAGAGGAAGGGTGGGGGAGTGAGTAAGAGAGAGTAAGAAAGAGAACTAGAGTAACACTCTGATACATGCTTGAGACCTCAAGTTTCCAAGTCCAAAGCTCTAGTTACTGTGTCATCGTCTGTCTGTGATCTTCAGATTTCTCAATTACTATCAGTGTTCCTATCTGTGAGCTAACTCTGCCCATCCTGTCGGCATGACTTCTACAAAAACTTCAATTATCACTTGAAAAATGAATATGTGGAAACTAAATAGAATATTATACTTTTTTAAGAAGAGAAAAGAAAAGCAGTATTAAGAAAGTGCCTCTAAGTTTCAGAAGAATCACCTAAGGAACATGTTAAGATGTATTATCGGATTCCACAAGCCCATCATGGAGCCAAGAATTTGGCATTTTTAGCAAGCTCCTAGGTGATACTGCTATTAATAACTACTTTTCAAGCAGCAAGGTGTTAGAAGCTTTGGTGACTTGGTCAAATAAATCAGCATACTAATGTCTTGTTTCTTCTCCTGTACCTGCCAGTTTTATTGTGAAGAGGCATTATACTTCCAAATGAAGTGGAAGAATATCACAATCATTGTTCAACCCTAGGAAGAGTTTCTGAAATTCCAAGATTCTGTAAATAGTGAGGGAACTTAGGAAGTTAAATTGAGGGAGGACCAAGAAGGAAAGATGGACACTCAATATATGAAAGCATTTATCTTTATAAAATGATTGCATTCATTAAAAGAAATCAGAGTGGAATGTGAGGAAAAATAAATGCATCCATCTATCTTAATTAGTTATAATTCCCTCTGTAGATTCCAGTTATCATTATCCCAAGGTGACTTCCCATGATGTTGATGTGTTTTAAATTGATGAATTGATGTGATGGTGTAACTAAGAATGGAAGACAAGGCCAGACAAGGACATAGATTTTTCTTTAAAAAAAAAAAAAAAAAAAAAAGGTCTACAAGCTCTTTGGACTTTATTGCTTATTTTTGTTTCAAAACAAAGTCATGTAGACTCAAAAAATTCACTCTGGTTCAAGATCTCTGCAGAGAGTTCAAAGCCAGTTCCAAGTTGGGTTAAGAAAGGCTAATATTTTACCTTTGCATTTACATAAAGTATAGTTTTTGAGTATCAAACCATAATGAATTTATTTTCACAGAAAAGTTTACTTCTTTATGATTTTTCTGATAGGCTATACATTCTGTTGCAGAATGTAGGTCTGGACAGATGTCCTCCAGCCATTGCTGTCTGTGGTGTGAGCAGTTCCTCTCCCACAATCCAGTTTGGAATACTTAAAGCTCCCATTAGTGAAAATAATAATTTTATGCTTTGTGTCAGTCATTATTTCTTCATGTCTTATTTTCTGCCACATTCTTTCCTTCTGTTCTCCTTCCTTAATCAAACTTACATGCAGACCAGCATATCTGATATTGACCCAAAAGTACCCAAACCTTTGCCATTTCTGTTCAATCATTCTCATTCTTGCTAGATTGGATAATTTTAGTGACCTGTCTGCACATTCACAGTTCATTCCTCAAACGCCATTCTGTGAAGTTCATCTAGGGGATGTCTCATTCAGCTACTGCAATTTTCAGTTCTAGAAATTACTTTAGTTTTTTCTCATAGTATATATTTTGTTGATTTAATGTGAATATATTTTCTTTTACGTCACTGAGCATAGCTTAACAACCACTTTAAAATCATTTCTGCTGATTCCATCTGGGTCATCTCACAGTTGGATTCTGTTGAATGTTTTTGTTCTGCTCCCACTGAAGACTGGTTTACATATTCCCTCTTTGTTGTAATTATGGGTCATATGTTCAACACTGGGAATATCATGTTGTGAGACTCTGGAGTCTAGTAAACTTTTTAAAAGTATTTATTATGGAAGTCAGGTAGTAGTGCAGCAGGTTAAGCGCAGGTGGCATAAAGTGCAAGGACCGGCATAAGAATCCCAGTTCAAGCCTCCAGCTCCCCACCTGCAGGGGAGTCACTTCACAAGTGGTGAAGCAGGTCTGCCGGTGCCTATATTTCTCTCCCCTTCTATGTCTTCCCCTTCTCTCTTGATTTCTCTCTGTCCTATCCAACAACAATGACATCAATAACAACAACAACAAGAACTACAACAATAAACTAACAAGGACAAGAAAAGGGAATGAATAAGTTAAAAAGTATTTATTGTATTTTTGTTCATAGAGATGCATTTATTCAGTTATGACAGGGAGACAAGAAAGAGAGAGAAGGACCAGAGCAGAGCTCTGACATACTTAGTGCTAGGGATCAAACCCAGAGCCTCAGGTATGCAAGTCCTATACTCTGCCAGATGAGCTACTTTCCAGCTATAAGTGTTTGTTCATTTTAGCATATCATTGATTTGTATTCACTCATACTTTTTCCCCCTCACATCTTACTTTCCATTTCTGTGTTTCTCTCATTTATGGCTACATCATGTTGCATAAACCAAGAAAACTGTCAAGTGGAAAGATATAAAAGTGGGAAAACCACCTTGTAAACTTCTTTTCTACATACTAATCATCTCCACCCCCAAAGACTTTGTTTTCTTTCACCCTCAAGTACCTTCAATAGTTGATTTTAAAAAACTTCCTTTTCCTTATTATTTATATCATCAAGTAGGAGATTTTATCCTTAAAATTACTCAACCATATTAAGAATAGAATACTGATTTGTTATGTAATTATCTCTATTTGTAGTACAAATGTATCCTTAGTAATACAGCCATTCATAGTAGAAGTACATACAGAATGTAATGAAAATGATTTGGTTTAGGGGTTGAACACAGGTATTGTAATGTGGAAATCTGGTAAATACTGATATTGTCTCACAAAGACAGAATGATATAAAACATAAGTATATCAAACCTGCTGATCTCAACTCTTGAGACTATAGTGGTTGCTGATGCTGGAACTCTGCTGATTCCTAGAATGTGGTTTCTAGCCACTATAGGAACATGATAAAAGAAAGCAATAAATGCAAGCAAAATCTATCCCAAATTGGATCAGTTATAAAGAGCAACTTAGAAATGGAATAGCTGTATAATGCCAATCACCCAGGGGAAATTATACTTATGAGTGAAAGAAATACTAGTGATAATTAATTGGAACAACAGACATATTTACTTAGCATGCCCTATAGGTCACCTGGTTGCTAACTAAACAAATGGTCTTAAAAGAAGAGATTTGGGAATCAATACATTTCTAAAGTTTTTCTTATAGACATTCTTCTATCGGAGATATAAGGGAATTTAGTAATAATGTCAACATTAATAGGGGGTGAGCATCTGACTCAAACTATTCCCTACTATTCATGCTGAAAATGAAAAAAAAAAGGAATAGGCAACTTATAGATGAAGTAATTTAATTTAAATGAGTTGTTTAGCTTAAAAGCATGTACAGAGGCAGTGGTGTACCTGGTAAAAATACACACACTATAATTAGTGCACAAGGACCTTTGTTCAATGAACCATCCCAACCTGCAGAAGAGCAGCTTCACGAGCAGTAAAGCAAGGCTACAGATGCCTCTCATTCTCTTTCAGGCTACTTCTCTACCTCCTTTTTCCATATTTGTTTTGTTCTGTATCTAATAATGAAAAAATTAAAACTGCATGTAGACAAAATCTTCAGCTTTGAGTATTTACATGTAGAACTCAAAAGACACTAACAGACTGGCTAAATTTGGAGAGACTATATTGATTTCATTGTTTACAGGAGTATAGTCAGCAAAACTATGTCTTCTGTCTCTGGTAAAACACATCAGTCCATAAATCAACACACAGTTATGACTTCTTGGACCTTAGAATTAAGTTTCATTCATTTGAGAGACTTTCACATTCAGAGTCTTTATCAAATGTGACCAAATTCTGGAATAAATCCAATTAGTTAAAATGAGGAGTTTCTTTTATAGCCACAGATAAGCCCTTAGAGAATTTTAATCTGTTTGGTCACAGACATTGTTAGTCCCTTGACTCCTTAAAGTCATATTTCTTGTCTCAGTTACTTGTACTTTTGAGGATAATATGCATACTACTATATTTAATGCACACTAAAGTGTACTGGTAATTTTTACTGCCTGGCATAAAGATAATTTTTTTTTGCATGAAAAGCATGAAATCTCCAACTAAGAGTTAAATCATTTAATGTTTTCTTTGTTAGTACGACATAATTAACACTTCTAGAAATCCCAAAAACAAGCATACAACCACAGAGCCATATTTATCTCCTTTTAATGTGTGGTATTGAAATTTTCCTTCATTCTCCTAAGAGAACATGAGAATAAGAACAGGTGAGATAGGGTGGTGGCACACCGGTTAAGCACATTTCTATGCACAAGGGCCATGTGCTGCAGGTTTCTTTCTTTTTTGTTCCTCTTCCCCTCTCAATTTTTCTCTATCCTATCAAAATAAATAAATATGATTAAAAATAATTAACTTTTAAAATATTTAAAAAATAATAGCAGAAACAAGAGCTACCATTCTATCAACCAGTCTTCATCAAAGATTATCTCTACACAAAAATTGTCACAATTTTTGTTCTTATTTGGGATGTTAATCTTATACACTTGCTACATCAAGAAGGCAAAATACAGGTAATAGTTACTCTTTTAAATTAAAAGTATATGAAGTACAAAGGAGAAAATAAAAATCAAAATACCACTGCCTGAACTGCAGAACCAGCCATGGTACTTTTTTTTCTGAAAAAGAATTACTGCTTCTATTTTTTCGTAATTTTTAGAAGGCAAAATCCCTTTTAATTAATTTGGCATTATGTATGAGAAGATTATATTTACTATTAATACAAGAATATAGTATTAGCAAACTTAACACTTTTAATCTCCCCAAATAAATGAGAAACTATGTTATAAACTATAGAATGCCTACATATATATATATAATGTCAAATAACCTAGGTAGAATTTGCATGATTACCTGGCAGTAGAAAAAAGAGGCATTTGGTTTTTATTAAAAAAAAAAAAAAAAACTAGGACTGGTTATGCAAATAGACTCTCATGCCTGAGGCTCCTAAGTCCCAGGTTCAATCCCTGCCCCACCATAAACCAGAGCTGAGCAGTGTAGTGTGTGTGTGTGTCTTCATCTATCTCAAAAATAAAATTAATAAAAATTTTAAAAAACTTGTTATACTTCATATAGTCACTATTTACCTCAAAATACAAGTAAATTTTGAATTGAATTAAAAATTTTAGACTAAGTGTATTTATATGGTCCAACAAAATAGCTCACTTGGATAGTATGTTCTTTTGCCATATATGAAACCCAGATTCAAGTCTGACCATCACCAGTGAAGGAAACTTTGGTGCTATGTTTTCTTTTTGCACATGCTCCTACACACACACACACACACACACACACCCTAAAAGGTGTATCATGATAGCTTTGGGGGAAAATCAGAGCAAATATCTCAATCTGTCCCAAAAGTAACTTGAAAAAGAAAGAAAACCATTGGTTTTGTACACTGATTAAAGTTTGGAACTGGTTTGAAGGTTCATGTGAGTGGCTCTAAGTATTTGCCTAGTTTGAAGGTCCTACTCAGGGATCATTTATACACCATTTTTTCTGCATAAGACAATCCTAAGTGTGGGAATGCATAATGATTCTTTAATTTTTTTATTTATTTAGAAAGGAGACATTAACAAAACCATAGGGTAAGAGGGGTACAACTCCACACAATTCCCACCACCCGATCTTATCCCATCCCCTCCCCTGATAGCTTTCCTATTCTTTATCCCTCTGGGAGTATGAACCCAGGGTCATTGTCAGATGCAGAAGGTTCTGGTTGGAGCCAGCCAACCAGGAATAGATCCTGGAGAGGGCATGAGGATTGAAAAAGAAAGAAGATAGTGATAGGATCGGGAGGGTTCCAGCCCAATGACTGGCCCAGATTTATTTTTCTCATAGTCTTTTATACTTCATAAATTTCTCAAGACATAAACAAGGTACAGTGAAAGTACATGCAGTCATGGGCATGAAAGCACATGCAGATAACTAGCTATTTTTACCCAGGGAGTTTGTCTGCAAAGTCTTTATCATTTTCCCAAGGAGTCTGCAAAGTCTTAATCCTTTTCTCAGCTTTCTCTAATCATCTTAAGAGAAAGCTCAGGGGCTTGCAGAAGATCTACTTTGCCAGCCTTTTGCTTACAGGCCCAGGGGCCTTGCCTTTCAAGGAGCTGCTGCCCCCAACACAAAGTGGAAGGTCTGGCTTCTGTAATTGCTCAACATGGCCTGCCCCTCTCTTTCCCTAATAGGTTGGGGCTCTGGGGAAGCGGAGCTCCAGGATACATTGGTGGTGTCATCTGTCCAGGGAAGTCTGATCAGCATCATGCTAGCATCTTGAACCTGGTGGCTGAGTAACGAAGCTGAAGGGTTGTCATTCCACACCTGAAGTCTCTGGACACAGTCTGAAGTGAAGCATTCTGAGGTGGTTGCGTTGAGTAGCTTGGGATCGGTGGATGCAATATAATTTGGTGTGAATTGAGAGAAGCATGCAGGAAAGTGTGCCCCACTATCACATTCCAGGAGGGGGAAATATAGGCTCTATAGTGGAAATGTCAAGTTCCTGCTGTCTTAGGGTTCAAGGAGACAACAGATATTGTTATAATCACATTATTTGGTAATTGGGTTAACTGAAAAAATCTCTTTGTTAAAATTAGCTGTATAATACCCCAAATCACCATAATTTATGTCCTTTGATATTATTTGTATATAGCTGTGCCACCGGTTGCTTCTGTTCTCACTGGTCTAGGCTTTGAGAGAGTCAACATATCAAAGACTTAGCCTATATATTAAAAAGACTCAGTCTGTGCTTTTAAAAGTTTGAGACATACAATCAATTTTCCCCTCTTGTATTAATAGTGATTTATGACTACAATTTAATAGGAGTGCACATAAACACCATTCTCACCACCAAAAGACTGTGTCCCATCCCACCCACCCCCGCCTGCCTTCCCCACCCCAGGAAGCCGAATTCCATCCTCCCCCTCACCACAGGGTTTTTACTTTGGTGCCCTATTCCAGATTTAGTCAAATCCTGCTTTTAGTTTCCCTTTCTGTTCTTCTTTCTCAGCTTCTGTTGATGAGTGGGATCATCCCATACTCATCTTTACCCTTCTGACTTAGCTCACTTAACATAATTCCTTCTAGCTCTGTCCAAGATGGGTCGGAGAAGGTGGGTTCTTTGTTCTTAATAGTTGCATAGTATTCCAGTGTGTATATATACCACAGCTTTCTCACGCACTCATCTGCTGTTGTGCACCTGGATTGCTTCCAGGTTTTAGCTATTATGAATTGTGCTGCTATGAACATAGGTGTACACACATCTTTTTGGTTGGGTGTTATGGAGTCCTTGGGGTATATCCCCAAGAGAGGAATTACTGGGTCATATGGATGGTCCATGTCTAGCCTTGTGAGAGTTCTCCAGACTGCTCTCCACAGAGGCTGGACCAATTTACATTCCCACCAGCAATGCAGAAGGGTTCCTCTGTCCTTACAACTTCTCTAGCATTTGTTGCTGCTGTCCTTTTTGATGTATGCCATTCTTACAGGAGTGAGGTGGTAGCTCATTGTTGTCTTTATTTGCATTTCTCTGACAATCAGTAACATGGAGCAATTTTTCATGTGTTTGTTAGCCTTTTAAATCTCTTCAGTAGTCAGTTTTCTGTTTATATCCTCTGCCTATTTTTGAATGGGGTCATTTGCTTTTTTGGTGCTAAGTTTGCTGAGTTCTTTGTATATTTTGGCGATTAGCCTCTTGTCTGATGTATGGCAAGTGAAGATCTTCTCCCATTCTGTGAAGGGTCTCTTTTTTTGTGTGATAGTTTGTTTGGCTGTGCAGAAGCTTTTCAATTAATGATTTTTTATTGACATACAAAATGTTGGAAGGAGGCAATGGGTAAAAGTTATTTAGCCAGGCATGTTAATGGTCTATAACATCCAAGTGATTACTGAAAAAATAAATCCAGATAATTGCAGAAGAATAGAAGGTAGTGGGTCCATTGCTATGAGTTCTCTCTATATATATCTCTCTATCTCTCTGTCTCTGTTTCTCTGTCTCTCTCACTGAGAATGTCATTCTGGGAGCAAAGATGTTATACATGGTTAATATGCCAGATCAGGAAAATATATTGACTTGTATACATTTTTATCTTCATAAAAATATTTCCTTGAAGAGGCCAGACAGTAATGTGACCAGTAGATCACATATATTAACCATGTGCAAGTACCCAGGTTAAAGACCCCTAACCTCACCTGCGGAGGGGAAACTTGACAAGCAGTGAAGCACTGTCTCCCTCTCTCTTTCCCTCTCTAACACATCCATCATCAATTTCTCTCTACCCTGTCAAATAAGAGAGGAAGAGAAAAAGACTATCTTTTTTCTATATAAATACAGCATTGGGGCTAGGAAGTGCTGTACCTGGTTGAGTGCACATGTAACAGTATGCAAAGACCTGGGTTCAAGCTCCTAGTCCCCACTTGCTTCCTGAGTGAAGCAAGGATGTAGGTGTCTGTCTTTCTCCCTCTCTATCACCCACTTCATGATTTCTGGCTGTCTCTATCTAATAAATAAAGATAATTTTAAAGAATTATTTTAAAAAGAAAGGAATGCAGCATTCTACAAGTTTGTCATAAGAAATGAATGTCACAAAGTTTATAGTTAGGTTTGTGGAGGCCCACAATACATATTCCATTCCCACAGATACATTTTATTATTTGAATGTTTTATGCCTAATCAAGTCCTGGGCTCAATCATAAGTGTACTAAAGCTACTGAGTCGAATATAATAATGATTTGTAGACTTCTAGTCCACACAGATTAAAAACTAACCTCCAGCAAGCAACTGGTTTGACTTCCCAATGAAATATCATGGTCTGAGGCTGCTGGAGTCCAATAAGAGAAATAAGACTGGTTAATATCATCCAAACCTGAACCCTGCAGCACGCTCCCCAAACGATGATTTTCAAGTCTCCCTGGAAAGAAACTTCCCTAATAGATGTGCAACATATTCTGAAATTTTGTCAGTGGGTTTGTAAATTATTTAGCCCTCAGCTCAACAGATCAGAATCTCAAATCCCAAATACCCCTGGGTGCATAAATATGACTTTTATATTCATTAGAAAAGCAAAGTCGAAGGAAAAAAAGGTGAATTCTGTATTGACTTGACTTAATGTACAGCCACCTTAAAAGAGCAAAGAGTGAACTGCACAAGTCAGAGTTGAAATAATAGAGAGCAACAGCTGGTAAGAGATTACAAGCAATTTTCATGAGATTTACAATAAACTAGTATGACAGAAACTGAAAGGGAAATTAACTGAGGCTGTACATCAAAGAAGATTTTGTTCTTATCAGCAATGAACTTTAAAATGATTAACAACACACAAATGTAGATTCTAGTGTTTTTTCTTTAATACTCCAAGGGCAGAAAAAAGTTATGAACAAGAAAAAAAGTTATGAACAAGTTCTAACAAGCACTTATAACTGGGATGGGAATAGAGAGAAAGTTCAGTGTGTGTAAATCAGAAAATCTGAACTAATCGTAAAACTTATCCTCATGGCTATGAGTGATTACCTTGCCCCACACCCACCCCTTCCACTCCATCTGTTCAGTTCCAGAATCAAACCCAACCCGGGGTCAAAATTCAGCCTCCTGAACTTCTGCAATATTCCACAGTCAGATAGGCCAGTACCGTTTACATCAGTGTTGACATATGTGGGCTATATCAGCCTCCAAGCTTTCCCACTGTCCAACTTAGCAAAATCTTGGAGGCAAGACACCTATTATTTAAGTTTTATTTTTCATGCTCAACTTGAGCCCTTTATCATTGATAGTTTTTGCCTGCCAATGAGACTTCTTCTAAGGGCCAACAAAGTAGATCACTTGAGATAGTGGGTGGTCTACCATACCCAGAACCCAGGATCAAACCTCAGACCCCACTGGACTGGGGAAGTGTCTATGTTGTGGTGTTGTCTTTCCATCTCTTCCATTCAGGGGAGGGAGGTAGAGAGAGAATAGGAAGAAGACTTTGGGGAGCCTATTACACAATGAAATTGTATGCATATGTCAATGTGATTGCATTGTAAAGCATTAACCCACACAATAATAATAAATAATAATAATGATAATAGAAATAATAAGACTTTCCCCAGGCACCTCTACTGAATCTGTTGTCCTTTTTATCATCTGACTGCTGTGAAAAATTCTAACATTATTTTTGCTTTTACTAATTACTGGAACTGGATGGTAGCATACTTGGTTGAGCTCATGTGTTACAGTTCATAAGTACCCGGGACTGAGGCCCCGGTTCCCACCTGCAGGGATAAATCATTTCAAGTGGTGAAACAGGGCTGCAGGCGTCTCTCTATCTCTCTCCCTCTTTATCACCCCCCCTTCTCTCAATTTCTGGCTGTCTCTATCTGATAAATAAATATAATACACATTTTTAAAAAGATTTTTACTTAGGTCAAGAGTCATCTGTTTATGGTTCTATATTTTCACTACTCCCACTTTCCTCTCACATACTGGACTTTAATTAACACTCTGTAGATAAAGCACCTGGCTAGTGATCCAGACCTTACTTGATGATTACAGCAATACAGAGGGGCATAGTTTCATATCTCCCCAAAAGAGGTGTCAGCACCTCTCAACTCCCACTGAATTGTCATCTCCTTTTGCTACTGTACAGAATATTGTATTCCATGCTGTTTTTAACTTGCCCTGCCTCTCCACTTTGAGTCATCAGATGAGAGACCCTCTCAAGCTTGCAGGGGAAAGTATTCTAGCTTCTATAGGACTCAGATAGTATGCTCTCTAGATAGAGTCCTAGGCTAGACAGATGGGGATGTGGCTTTCACTGGAGTTGAGAGAGCCAAAACTGACTGGCAACATTGTACTCTGGCTGGAGAGATCAGTTCTCACGGGGTTTCAAGTAACAGAGAGAACATTTTTTATATGGAGTGACTGGCCAAGAGTTTGTTGCCAGAGGTCTGGGGTTTCATAGTCTTCCTTATGAGTAGAAGGAATCATCAACATGCATGAAGGCCTATGTCAGTAGGGTAGTAAGGTGATAAATATAGCAAAGTCTCCTATTCAAAGGGTAGGTCAGGTCTGGGGTAGATAGCATAATGGTTATGCAAAGAGACTCTCATGCCCGAGGCTCCTAAATCTCAGGTTCAATTCCCTGTACCACCATAAGCCAGAGCTAAGCAGTGCTCTGGAAAAAAAAAAAAGTAGGTCAATCAGAATGGAATTAGCTTTTTTCTGCTGTTGAAGTAGAAAGAAAGGAAGGTTAGTGATTAAGTAATCTTGCTGGACTAAAGTGACCTCATGGAGAAGCATATGAGTCAAAAAAGATGACAAGGATGGACAATAAAAGTGAGAAGTGTCTGAGAATGCAATCATCTGTACAAGGTATTTTCAGGACTTTGAAGTCACATTGTTGGCATTTTATTTATGGAAGTAGAATGGAGAGCACTGAATACACTGGTTAAAGAGTTGAAAAGACCTGGAAAACAAATTCAAGGAATCTGAAAATTAATAGAAAGTATGGCGATAACTGATGATAATTCATGTAGCAAAAATATACCATGAAGTTTTGAGAATAAATGTTCATGAAGAAATAAAACAGAGTGAAGCCCAGTATGTTCCTAGATGTGACTACAGAATGTGAGCTCAGACCTACAGGGATGCAGAGGTTACATAGTCTCCTGTGCTGAATATGGGTCCCAGATCAAATCAGTGGGGTTTATGGTAAAAAGTATTTATAAGATTCTGAAAGATGGTGGAATGATAAGCTGCTAGTAGCTTGAGCTCCAACTACATCTACTGGAAACAGTAGGATTTTTTGCCTTTAGTAGGACAGTCAATAAGGTGACACCAAAGAGGTGACTATAACTCAATTTGGGTTAGAAAATAGAGTAAAAAGAAAGGGGAAAAAAAATTATATTATTATTCCCAAAGCGCACCCCCCCCGCCCCCGCATAACCAGTCCCTGAGCAGGATCCCCTGCTTAGCTTCTTTCTTTACCAAGATTCCTGTCCCACCAGGGGTGTCATTCATTCTAATTCTATTCCCTTATGAAACCTTTGGCTTTTTTTCTTTCTAAGTAACCAATCAGCTGCCTCTGCTCAGGGGCCCTGAGGCAATCAGGAGCCATCCAAGCAGAAGACAGGACAGATTTTTTACTCTGTTCTATTTTATTATCAATACAAGATAAAGACATATCCCTTTCCCCCTCTACTTCAGGTTGACCAGAATTAACTCTTAGTGTATTTTCCATTGCTAGGGGACTGGGTGTCTTATTAACTGCTAAAATAACTTCTTTCACTGTTCCTATCACCCCTACCCATTCTCTCCCTCCCCCCCCGCATGGCTAATTAAATAATAAAAATAAATAAATAAATAAATAACTCCTTTCACTGCACTTTTATTACTGTTCTTTTTCTTTTCTCTCTCTCTCTCTCTTTTTCTTCTTTTTCTCATTCTTGTCATCCTTTGTTCCTCCTTCAGCTTTCTGAATTCATTGATACACATTTGGGAATGATTTGGGGGAAGAAATCTGACTCTGAGTGGACTCTCTCTGTGTGTATCTCTGCTCTGCTTCCCTTTCTCCTCTAGCTACCCCTAGAATACACAGTGGATAGTAGATTTGCACAACTGTCTATTCCTGCTATTCTTGTCTAGTCCTGAGGTTTTATTTTTTATTTTTATTTTTTTTTATTTTCCTAACAATCAGCTGCCTCTGCTGAGGAGGCTTAAGGCAATATGGGACAGGATTTTTACCCTGCTCTATTTTATTATTAATATTATATAAAGGTGTATCTCTTTCCCCCCCTCCTTTAGGTTGACCAGAATTAACTCTTAGGGAGGGTATCTTTCAATGCTAGGAGACTGAGCATCTAATCTATTACAAGAGGAACTTGTTTCACTACTCCTACATTCTCTATAGACTCTCCCATTCTCCCTCCTCCTAGGTAATTAAAAAAATAAAATAAAAAATAAATTAATCAATTAAAAAACTTTCCTTTCACTGCTCTTATATTACAGCTCTTTTTCTTATCTTTTTTTCTTTTCTCTCTCTTGTTTCTCTTTTTTTATCTTGTCCTCCATTCCTTCCTTCCTTCCTTCTTCTTTGTCTTTATGAATTCACTGATATTCATTTGTGAATTATTTGGGGGAAGAAATCTGACTCAGAGTGGACTCTCAATGTGTGTATCTCTGCTCTACTTCCCTTTCTCCTCTTTCTACCCCTAGAAAATACAGTGGATAGTATAATGGCATAATTGTCTCTTCTTGCCTATCCCTTTTTTCCTTTCTCTTTCTTCTTCACTTGGACTTGGTTGCTATTTTTTCACGGAATGGAGACATTGTTTGGCTAACTGGTAGTGATCAAACTGTTAAACCCTTGCTTCACTTGCTATTGTAATTCCTGAGGTTGGTGATTGCATTTGTCATGAAAGTATTTAGTACAGTGTTGCTTGTACTCAAAACACACAATTGACGAACAACAGAACATAAACATAAGAAACACATAAATCAAAAAAATGGGTAGATCAAGAGCAAATAAAACTGATACTCCAATGAATGAAGACAAGAGCCCAGAAGAAACTACAAATTAGCCAGAAGTAACCATAGATAAGAAAAGTTAGCAAGAAATAATAAACTTATTAATCACAGAAATGAAAACAACATTGGAAGAAAGGAATGGCAGTATTAGGGAAACAACAGTTGAGACCCCCAAGGAAAAATTATTATCTTGAGGCAATTACAGAACTGAAAGCTAAAATAGCTGAACTGAGGAAAGAGGCAGAGGGAAGGGAAAGCAGACTAACAGAAACAGAAAACAGAATTAGTCAGACAGAAGGATGAGTTAGAGAAAACAAAGAAACAGGTGAGAGAGCTAAAAAATAGATTGAGAGACACTGAAAACAACAATAGAGACATATGAGATCATCTCAAAAGAAGTAACATTCGTATCATTGGCCTACCAGAGGAAGAAAGAGAGGAAGGGGAAGGAAACATTATAGAGGAAATTATAGAAGAAAACTTCCCAGACCTGAATAACAGAAAGGACATTAAGATTCAAGAGGCTCAGAGAGTTCCAAACAGAATCAACCCAGACCTGAAGACACCGAGACACATCATAGTCACAATGAGAAGAAGTAAGGATAAAGAAAGGATCCTAAATGCTGCGAGAGAGAAACAAAAAGTCACATAAAGTGGGAAACCCATAAGACTATCAGCAGACTTCTCCACTCAAACTCTAAAATCCAGAAGAGAATGGCAAGGTATCTATTGATCCCTCAATGAAAAAGGGTTTCAACCAAGGATAATATATCCTGCTAGACTTTCATTCAAATGAGATGGAGGGATCAAAACCTTCTTAGACAAACAACAGTTAAAGGAGGCAACCATCACCAAACCAGCCCTGAAAGAGGTTCTAAAAGACCTCTTATAAACAAGAACATCACTATAATACTTGCCATATATCAGAGCAAACAAAAATTTATTGAACAATGACCCTACAATACATTAACTCCATAATATCAATAAATGTCAATGGCTTAAAGTCACCTATCAAAAGGCACAGAATGGGGGGATGGATCAGAAAACATAACCCAACCATAGCTTCTTGCACGAATCTCATCCGACACAACAAGATAAACACAGACTTAAAGTGAAAGGATGGAAAATTATCATACAGGATAATGGACCACAAAAAAAAAAGGCAGGAACAGCCATTCTAATCTCAGACACAATAGATTTTAAATTAAATAAAGTAATAAAAGATAGGCAAGGACATTACATAATTATTAGAGGATCAATCAGCCAAGAAGACTTAACAATTATCAACATCTATGCACCCAATGAGGGACCATCTAAATACATCAAGCACCTACTTAAAGAATTTCAAAAATACATCAATAGTAATACAATATTAGTGGGAGACTTTAATACCCCACTGTCACACTTACACAGATCAACAAAGCAGAGAATCAACAAAGATACAAGAGAATAAATGAAGAGATTGACAGACTAGACCTCTTGGATATTTTCACAGTCCTATACCCCAAAAAACTGGAATACACATTCTTTTCAAATCCACATAACACATACTCAAGGATAGACCACATGTTAGGCTACAAAGACAGCATCAATAAATTCAAGAACATTGAAATCATCCCAAGTATCTTCTCAGACCACAGTGGAGTAAAACTAACATTTAACAACAAACAGAAAATTATTAAAAGTCACAGAATTTAGAAACTAAAAAACATACTCCTTAAGAACCACTGGGTCAGAGAGTCACTCAAGAAGGAAATTCAAACGTTCCTGGAAACAAATGAAAATGAAGACACAACCTATCAAAATATTTGGGACCAGCTAAAGCAGTATTGAGAGGGAAACTTATAGCCATACAAACACATATTAAAAGCCAAGAAAAAGCTCAAATGAATGACCTTACTGCACGTCTCAAGGACTTAGAGGAAGAGGAACAAAGGAACCCTAAAGCAACCAGAAGGACAGAAATCACTAAAATTAGAGCACAAATAAACAACATCAAAAATAAGAGAATCATACAACAGATCAATTAAGCCAAATTTTGGTTCTTTGAAAGATTAAACAAAATTGACAAACCCCTAGCCAGACTCACCAAACAAAAAAGAAAGAAGACTCAAATTAATAGAATTGTAAACGATGGAGGAAATGTCACAACTAACACCACAGAAATCCAGAAAATCATGCAAAACTTCTGTGAAGAAGTATATGCCACCAAGCTAGAGAATCTAGAAGAAATGGAACAATTTCTAGAAACATATGCCCTTCCAAAACTGAACCAAGAAGAACTACAAAATCTAAATACACCAATCACAGAAAAAAAAATTCAAACTGTTATTAAGAATCTTCCCAACAATAAAAGCCCTAGACCAGATGGCTTCACAAAGGAATTCTACAAAACTTTCAGGAAACAGTTAGTACCCATACTTCCTAAGCTTTTCCATGAGATTGAAGAAACAGGAATACTCCTTTCCACCTTCTATGAAGCCAACATCACCCTGATACCAAAAGCAGATAGGGACACAACAAAAATGGAAAACTACGGACCAATATCTCTGATGAACATAGATGCCAAAATATTAAACAAGATCTTGGCCAACCGGATACAGCAGCACATCAAAAAGATTGTTCATCACAACAAAGTGGGATTCATCCCAGGAATGCAAGGCTGGTTCAACATCCATAAGTCTATCAATGTCATTCACCACATCAATAAAAGCAAAGCCAAAAACCATATGATTATCTTAATAGATGCAGAGAAAGCCTTTGACAAAATCCAACACCCATTCATGCTCAAAACTCTACAAAAAATGGGAATAGATGGGAAATTCCACAAGATAGTGGAATCTATATATAGCAAACCTACAGCCAACTTCATACTCAATGGACAGAAACTGTAAGCATTCCCCTCAGATTGGGGACTACACAGGGCTGTCCACTATCACTGTTACTCTTCAACATAGTATTGGAAGTTCTTTCCATAGCAATCAGGCAAGAGAAAGAAATAAAAGGAATACAGATTGGAAGGGAAGAATTCAAGCTCTCACTATTTGCAGATGATATGATAGTATACATAGAAAAACCTAAGAATCCAGCATAAAACTACTGGAAGTTATTAGGCAATATAGCAGGGTGTCAGGCTACAAAATCAATGTACAAAGATCAGTGGTATTTCTTTATGCAAACACTAAATCTGAAGAAGAAGACATCCAGAAATCACTCCCATTTACTGTTTCAGCAAAATCAATAAAATACCTAGGAGGAAAGCTGACCAAAGAAGTGAAAGACTTGTATACTGAAAACTATGAGTCACTATGCATGTAAATAGAAACTGATACTAAGAAATGGAAAGGCATCCCATGCTCATGGATTGGAAGAATATATATCATCAAAATGAATATTCTCCCCAGAGCTATATACAAATTTAATGCAATACCCATCAAAGTTCCACCAAGCTTCTTTAAGAGACTAGAACAAACACTACAATCATTTATCTGGAACCTGAAAACACCTAGAATTGCCAAAACCATCTTGAGGAAAAGAAATAGAAATGGAGGCATCACACTCCCAGATCTCAAACTATATTATGAAGCCATCATCATCATCAAAACAGCCAAACAGCCTGGTACCAGAACAAAGATAGGCACACAGACCAGTGGAACAGAATTGGAAGCCCAGAAATAAATCCCCACACCTATGGACATATAATCTTTGATAAGGGGGTCCAAAGGATTAAATGGAAGAAGGAGGCTCTCTTCAATAAATGGTGCTGAGAAAACTGGGTTGTAATATGCAGAAGAATGAAACTGAACCACTTTCTCTCACCAGAAACAAAATTCAACTCCAATTGGATCAAAGATCTGATTGTTAGAACAGAAACAATCAAATACTTAGAGGAAAACATTGGTACAATACTTCCCTACCTACACCTCTTTGATGAAATAAACCCAATTGCAAGAAAGACTAAAGCAGAAACAAACCAATGGGACTATATCAAATTGAAAAGCTTCTGCACAGCAAAAGAAACTATTAAACAAAGAGACCACTCACAGAATGGGAGATCTTCACATGCCATACATCAGACAAGAAACTAATCACCAAAATATATAAAGAGCTCAGCTAACTTAGCACAAAAAAAGCAAATGACCCCATCCAAAAATGGGCAGAGGATATGAACAAAACATTCACCTCAGAGGAGATCCAAAAAAGCTAACAAACATATGAAAAACTGCTCTAGGTCACTGATTGTCAGAGAAATGCAAATTAAGACAACATTGAGATACCACCTCACTCCTGTAAGAATGGCATACATCAAAAAGGACAGCAGCAACAAATGCTGGAGAGGATGTGGGGACAGAGGAACTCTTTTGCATTGCTGATGGGAATGTAAATTGGTCCTCTGTGGAGAGCAGTCTGGAAAACTCTCACAAGGCTAGACATGGACCTTCCATATGATCCAGTAATTCCTCTCCTGGGGTTATACCCTAAGGACTCCATAACACCCAACCAAAAAGAGGTATGTATTCCTATGTTCATAGCAGCACAATTCATAATAGCTAAAACCTGGAAGCAACCCAGGTGCCCAACAACAGATGAGTGGCTGAGAAAGCTGTGGTATATATACACAATGGAATACTATGCAGCTATCAAGAACAATGAACCCACCTTCTCTGACCCATCTTGGATAGAGCTAGAAGGAATTATGTTAAGTGAGCCAAGTCACAAAGATAAAGATGAGTATGAAATGACCCCACACATCAACAGAAGTTGAGAAAGAAGATCTGAAAGGGAAACTAAAAGCAGGATCTGACTAAATTGAAAGTAGGGCACCAAAGTAAAAACCCTGTGGTTAGTGGGAGGGTGGACATGCGGCTACTGGGGCCGGTGGTGGGTGCGTGGGATGGGACACAGTCTTTTGGTGGTGGAAATGGTGTTTATGTACACTCCTAATAAAGTGTAGTCATATAAATCACTAATTAATTAATATGAGAGGGGGGAAATTAATTGTATGTCTCAAAGTTTGTTTTTAACTTATTTTATTTTATTTTATTTTATTTATTTATTCCCTTTTGTTGCCCTTGTTGTTTTATTGCTGTAGTTATTACTGATGTCGTTGTTGTTGGATAGGACAGAGAGAAATGGAGAGAGGAGGGGAAGACAGAGAGGGGGAGAGAAAGACAGACACCTGCAGACCTGCTTCACTGCCTGTGAAGGGACCTGCCTGCAGATGGGGAGCTGGGGGCTCGAACCGGGATCCTGACGCTGGTTCTTGAGCTTAGCGCCACCTGCGCTTAACCCGTTGTGCTACAGCCCGACTCCCGTCTCAAAGTTTTTAAAACACAGACTGAGTCTTCTTAATATATAGGCTGTGTATTTGATATGTAGACTCTCTCAAAAGCCTAGACCAAGTAGATCAGAAGCAACCAGTGGCAGAGCTATTTACAAGATACTGGGTACTATACAGCAAACCCTAACAAAAGGACTTTTCAAAGTTAACCCAATTACCAAATAATGTGATGATAACATTAACTATCGATTGTCTTTTTGAACCCTAAGACAGCAGGAACCTCACATCTCTACTATAGAGCCTATATTTCTCCCAGTCCTGGAACCTTAGGATAGGGCCCATTTTCCCGCATGCCTCTCCCAATCCATATAAAATAATACTGCATCAGCTGATAGAAACCTAATCAATGCAACTATTGCCACCTCAACATGCTTCAGCTCAGACTGTGTCCAGAGACTTCAGGTGTAGAATGACAGCCCTTCAGCTTCATTACTCAGGTGAGACCTTTCCTTTCATAGCATTCTCTAATTCCATCCCACAAGGCTAAGTGGTTCACTTTCTAACAAGTTTCAAAACCTAGATATAGACCAGGTTCCAGGATATAGAGCATATGTTCACATGTATCCATAAACAAGTGCAAAATATATATCTGAAGGCAGAAGTACACTAGAGTTTGCAGTGAGTGCCCCCCCCCCCAACACTTCCTCTCCACTATTCCAAGCTTTGGGTCCATGACTGCTCAACAATTTGTTTGGCTTTGTATGTTAACTCTTTTTTCAGCCACCAGGTTCCAGATGCCATCAGGATGCCGGCCAGGCTTCCCTGGACTGAAGACCCCACCAATGTGTCCTGGATCTCTGCTTCCCCAGAGACCCACCTTACTGGGGAGAGAGAGAGAGGCAGACTGGGAGTATGGACCAACTGGTCGATGCCCATGCTCAGTGGGGAAGCAATTGCAGAGGCCAGAACTTCCACCTTCTGTGGCCCACTACCCTGGGTCCATGCTCCGAGAAGGATAGAGAATGGGAAAGCTATTAGGGATGGGATGGGATATGGAGATGGGTGGTAGAAATTGTGTGGAGTTGTACCCCTCCTACCCTATGGTTTTGTTAATTTATCCTGTCTTAAATAAAAGATTAAAAAAGAAGAAAAAAAAAGTATTTATATAGTTTCCACATATTTAGGAGCTACTCTCTTCCCTGATCCAACTTTCTAGCCCTTTTTCCAACTACGACGACCATGTCCCCAGACAATAACCTGGGTCCATCTGCATATTAGCTGTCAGGTTTAGGCAAAAACTAGTAAAGCCATGGGCTCCTTGGAAGATACCTAAAAATAGACCTACTAGCTTTTTCCAAAACAGACACCCCAAATCTTCATATGCAAAATTTTGCCTTTAGATTCATGATTAGTCAACAATTTGTTCTACTTTATATTTTTTTTTTTTGCAGTTTATTTTTTTTATTAATGATTTAATAATGATTGACAAGATTGTGGAATAAGAGGTGTACAACTCCATACAGTTCCCACCACCAGAGTTCTGTATCCCAGTCCCTCCATTGGATGCTTCCCTATTCTTTATTCCTCTGGGAGAATAGACCCAGGTTCATTATGGGGTGCAGAAGTTGGGAGTTCTGGTTTCTATAATTGCTTCCTTGCTGAACATGGCGGTTGACAGGTCGATCCATACTCCCAGTCTGTCTCTCTCTTTTCCTAGTGGTGTAGGGAACTGGGGAGGTGGGGCTTCAGGACACATTGGAGCAGTCCTCTGCCCAGGGAAGTATGGTTGGCATCGTGGTAGCATCTGGAACCTGGTGGCTGAAAAGAGTTAAGATACAAAGCAGAAAAAATTGTTGACTAATCATAGTTCTGTTTGGAACTCTCTGGGCATCTTGAATCTTTTTTTTTTAATTTTTTATTTAAGAAAGAATTAGTGAACAAAAATATAAGGTAGGAGTGGTACAACTCTACACAATTCCCACCGCCCAGTCCCCATAACCCACCCCCTCCCATGGTAGCTTTCCCATTCTCTATCCCTCTGGGAGCATGGACCCAGGGTCGTTGAGGGTTGCAGAAGGTAGAAGGTCTGGCTTCTGTAATTGCTTCCCCGCTGAACATGGGCGTTGACTGGTCGGTCCATACCCCCAGTCTGCCTCTCTCTTTCCCTAGTAAGTTGTGTCTCTGGGGAAGCTGCGCTCCAGGACACATTGGTGGGGTCTTCAATCCAGGGAAGCCTAGTCAGCATCCTGGTGGCATCTGGAACCTGGTGATTGAAAAGAGTTAACATATGAAGCCAAACAATTTGTTGAGCAATTATGGATCCCAAGCTTGGAATAGTGGAGAGGAAGTGTTAGGGAGGTACTCACTGCAAACTCTAGTGTACTTCTGCTTTCAGGTATATATTTTGCAGTAGTTTATGGATACGTGTGCACATAAGCTCTCTCTCACAGAAACTGGTGTATATCTAGGTTATGGGACTTTGTTAGAAAGTGAACTACTTGAGATAAAATTAGAGTGTACTATAAAAGGAAAGGTCTCACCCGAGTAATGAAGCTGAAGGGTTGTCATTCCACACGTGAAGTCTCTGGATACAGTCTGAGGTGAAGCATGTTGAGGTGGCAATCGTTGCTTTGGTTAGGTTGTGATCGGCAGATGCAATGTTATTTGGTTTGGATTGGGAGATGCATACGGGAAAGTGGGCCCTATCCAAGGGTTCCAGGACTGGGGGAAGTAGGGGCTCTATAGTGAAGATATGAGGTTCCTGCTGTCTTAGGGTTCAAAAAGACAATCAATAGTTAATATTATCATCACATTATTTGTTAATTGGGTTAACTTTGAAAAGTCCCTTTGTTATGGTTTGCTGTACAGTACCCAGTATCTTGTATATAGCTGTGCTATTGGATGTTTCTAATCTACTTGATCTAGGCTTTTGAGAGAGTCCGCATATCAAATACATAGCCTATATATTAAAAAGATTCAGTTTGTCTTTTGAGAAACTTTGAGACATACAATTGATTTCCCCCTCTCATATTAATTAACTACTGATTTATATGTCTACATTTTGCTAGGAGTGTACATAAACACCATTCCCACCACCAAAGGACTGTGACCCATCCCTCCCACCCACTCCCACCCCCCACTGGCCCAGGAAGCTACATGTCTACCCCTCACCACTGGGTTTTTACTTTGGTGCCCTACTTACAATTTGATCAGGTCCTGCTTTTAGTTTCCCTTTCAGATCTTCTAAGTCAGCTTCTGTTGATGAGTGGGATCATCCCATACTCATCTTTATCTTTGTGATTTAGCTCACTTAACATAATTCCTTCTAGCTCTGTCCAAGATGGGTCAGAGAAGGTGGGTTCATTGTTCTTGATAGCTGCATAGTATTCCATTGTGTATATATACCACAACTTTCTCAGCCACTCATCTGTTGTTGGGCACCTGGGTTGCTTCCAGGTTTTAGCTATTATGAATTGTGCTGCTATGAACATAGGAGTACACACCTCTTTTTGGTTGGGTGTTATGGAGTCCTTGAGGTATAACCCCAGGAGAGGAATTACTGGATCATATGGACGGTCCATGTCTAGCCTTCTGAGAGTTTTCCAGACTGCTCTCCACAGAGGCTGGACCAATTTACATTCCCACCAGCAATGTAAAAGGGTTCCTCTGTCCCCACATCCTCTCCAGCATTTGTTGATGCTGTCCTTTTTGATGTATGCCATTCTTACAGGAGTGAGGTGGTATTTTAGTGTTGTCTTAATTTGCATTTCTCTGACAATCCGTGACCTAGAGCATTTTTTCATATGTTTGTTAGCCTTTTGGATCTCCTCTGTGGTGAATGTTTTGTTCATTTCCTCTGCCCATTTTTGGATGGGATCATTTGCTTTTTTGCGGCTAAGTTTGCTGAGCTCTTTATATATTTTGGTGATTAGTTTCTTGTCTGATGTCTGGCATGTGAAGATCTTCTCCCATTCTGTGAGGGGTCTCTCTGTTTGTTTAATAGTTTCTTTGGATGTGCAGAAGCTTTTCAATTTGATGTAGTCCCATTGGTTTGTTTCTGCTTTAGTCTTCCTTGCAATTGGTTTTGATTCATCAAAGATGTCCTTGAGGTGTAGGTGGGAAAGTGTTTTACCAATGTTTTCCTCTAAGTATTTGATTGTTTCTGGTCTGACATCTAGGTCTTTGATCCATTTGGAGTTGATTTTTGTTTCTGACGAGATAAAGTGGTTCAATTTCATTCTTCTGCATGTTTCAACCCAGTTTTCCCAGCACCATTTATTGAAGAGAGCCTCCTTTTTCCATTTAATCCTTTGGGCCCCCTTATCAAAGATTAGATGCCCATAGTTGTTGGGATTTACTTCTGGGCTTTCAATTCTGTTCCACTGGTCTGTGTGCCTATTTTTGTTCCAGTACCATGCTGTTTTGATGATGATTGCTTTATAATATAGTTTAAGGTCTGGGAGTGTGATGCCTCCATTTCTGTTTCTTTTCCTCAAGATGGTTTTGGCAATTCTAGGTGTTTTCAGGTTCCAGATAAATGATTTTAGTTTTTGTTCTATTCTCTTAAAGAAGCTTGGTGGAACTTTGATGGGTATTGCATTAAATTTGTATATGGCTCTGGGGAGAATATTCATTTTGATGATATTTATTCTTCCAATCCATGAGCATGGGATATCTTTCCATTTCTTGGTATCAGTTTCTATCTCCTTGAGTAGCGACTCATAGTTTTCAGTATACAAGTCTTTCACTTCTTTGGTCAACTTTATTCCTAGGTATTTGATTGATTTTGCTGAAACAGTAAATGGGAGTGATTTCTGGATGTCTTCTTCTTCAGATTTAGTGTTTGCATAAAGAAATGCCACTGATTTTTGTACATTGATTTTGTAGCCTGCTTTATATCTTAACTCCGTTTCAGCCACCAGGTCCCAGATACCATGATGTCAACCTGACTTCCTGGGGGTAGACCATCCCACCAATGTGTCCTGGAGCCTACCTCCCCAGAACCCTGCCCCACTAGGGAAAGAGGAAAAAGACTGGGAGTATGGATTGACTTGCCAATGGCCATGTTCAGCAGGGAAGCAATTACAGAAGCCAGACCTTCTACCTTCTGCACCCCATAATACCCTGGGTCCATACTCCCAGAGGGGTAAAGAATAGGAAAGCTATCAAGGGGAGGCGTTGGATATGGTGTTCTGGTGGTGGGAATTGTGTGGAATTTTACCCCTCCTATCCTATAGTCTTGTCAATATTTCCATTTTGTAAATACAAATTTAAAAAAAGATTAACAAAAAAATAAATATAACAGAAATATTGAAGGAGACTAGGTATGAGTAACACAAGATTAAAATAAATACATATATATGTGTGTGTGTTTGTGTATATGGATATATGCAAATGCATATATGTGTGAGTGTTCAAATAATGTATTTTGAGTGTCAAAAAGATCTACATATTAAGTGCAGAAAGGAAAAGCAAGACAAACAATGCCAGTAGTAATTCCAAGTGAATGTGAGACACAAAGAATAGAATAATATTGTCATTTATTTATTCATTTGCACCATTAAACACTTATTGAGCCAGACACAATGTTTGAATCCTGGAATACAGAAAAGAATATACACAGATAACACATTCTGAAGACATATATATAGTACAATATAAATAAAATGCTGCATGTATGTATGATCCTAGCTCTCATTTTATCAATCTGATCTATCAAAAAGTAATAATCTTAGTCTTTACAAGATCTGTTAATATTCAAACATTACCTTTGCTTACTAACTACCAAACAGTCAGAATTTAAAGGTTATGACTTAGATCAGGGGTTGTCTGTCTATGGTTTGTGGACCAATTCTTCACTGCCCCTCAATTTGCATTAGGGCACAAATACACCCAATTGTTCACATACTATCTGTGACTGTATTCAAGAAACAACTACAGTCTAAACCAGTTTTTAGACCATAAGACTCATGAAACATAACAAATTTACTCTTTATAGCATTTACCTTAAAGTTTTTATAAAGTGTATACCTCGCTTTCTGGTAATAGATATAGTCAGGCTTAGAAGCAGATGATGTCCTTATTTCCTGCCCAAGTTGTAGATTAGCACTGAGGGCAATCTATAGCTTAAAGAAAATCTGTAACCATATTCCCAGACAATATTTTTAGTACACTTTCAGGGGACCTATCAATCTCCAGCAAAAATTATGGGACCCTTGATCATACCTCAAATAGACTTCCTAACTTCTCCCCACATGAAGACTCCTAGTTTCATCTGCTCTATTATTTCCTGTTTGGGTCTCTTTTTTATTAAACAGTTTGTCCTGCTTTGTATTTTACTGTCTTTCAGCCACCAAGTTGTAGATTATACTATGATTCCATCCTGACTTCCCTGGGCAGACAACCTCGCCAATGTGTCCTGGAACCTCAACTCTCCAGAGCCCTACCGCACTATGGAAAGATAGAAACAACCTGGTGGTATGGATCCACTCCCAACACCCTTGTCCAGTGGAGAAACAGTTACAGAAGCCAGACCTTTCACCTTCTGTATACCATAAAGAATTCTGGTCCGCACTCCCAGAGGGATAAAGAATAGGGAAGCTTCCAATAGAGAGGATGGGATGTTCAACTCTGGTTGTGAGAACTGTGTGGAGTTGTACCCCTGTTATTTTACATAATCATAATCTAGTTAAAAATAAAATAGAAATATGGAATATGGACAGGAGATAAAGGAAAAGAGTGTCTTGAATATGAGATGTGCTTTCAGATTTAGAACTATAGACATATCTGTGGTAATGGGCTAGGGAATGGGTGAATGTTTTCTGTAAACAGCTATATAGCAAATGTGTGCATTTTCGTGGGTTACATGAACTGTATCACAAAAGCTACTCAATATTGTTATTGAGTATTCAAAATAGTAATAATCACCAAAGAAAACATAACAAGAATAAATAAAAATGCATTTCTAAAGAAATTTAAATTTGAAATACCTTTCAGTTCATTTATATTGCTTTCTAATAAAAATTACAACAAAAAATGAACGAAAATTAATTAAAAAGTAGCTGATAATTCAACAGATTCAAGGAAAGGGAACTAAGAGGCAGTCAGAAGGAAGGAAATGACTTTTCAAAGGAATGTGAAGAATTCAAAATGAGAGGAAAGAACCAAATATCATTAAGAAATATGTGAGGCTGGCACAGCAGAATGTATTGGTTCATAGGTCTATGGCATAAATTTGAAATGTATTGCATAATTAGGGTTGAAATGTAAATGCCACACTTGCTGGCTGGAAGTTGTTAGGTCAGAGGTGCCCTCAAGATAGGATAACGTGCTTCCAAGCCTGTGGGTCACAGGCAGAACTGTCTGGAGGAGAGTAGCAGGTCAAGCTCAGTGTAGACTGAACTTGAACTTGGAGGTCATGGTGGAGAGTGCCCTCAGGGAAGCAAATCTGTGCAGTTTGCCATCAGAGATAATACCAGCAAACATTCTGCACTTACAGGAGTTACCCTGTGTGTGATTTTGTCCCTAACATCCATGTTGACTTTATGAAGTTATCCTGAATTTCTTGTACACAGAATTTTTACTTTTAGTTATAAGAATTCAATAGTTGACACTTTTCTCCCTTATATTACAACCCTTATACCACTAGGCAAGATTAGCTATAAATCTTACCTGAACGGGATTGGGGGTGAGGTGGAAGAGTAAATTACATAGTGATTATGCAAAAAGACTTTCAGGTCTGAGGCTTTGAAGTCCCAGGTTCAATCTCCCACACCACCATAAAGCCAGAGCTGAGAAGTGCTCTGGTTAAAATAAATAACTAAATATGGACACCAGCAACCATGGATAGAAGTCACTGCACAGTGCTAAGTCAGCCTTGTTGACAGAGTATGCAGTGATCTGCACAGGCGCATGGTGGATTGTGGGTGGATACAGTCTGTGCTGGTGTACAAAGCACTGTGGGTGGGCTTAATAGACTTAAAAGTACAGCCAGCCAGAAGGCAGTCTCTGGCTGCTGCTTCACTTCCTGGTCAGAAGCATCTCGACAGAGGTGTGCCAGGTATCAGCCATGGCTACTTTTCCTGGGACCTGAGCACACACCCTAATAAACTTTGTATTGTTTAAACCATTTCCCAGCTCCCTGCTGTGAATCCTTTTACACACTGCAGCAGCCCCCTCAAGATCCCTTATTAAGTTGAATTACAATAAATAAATATAATCTTAAGTAAATAAAGATCTGTCAGAAGCATCTTGACAGAGGTGTGCCAGGTATCGGCCATGGCTACTTTTCCTGGAACCTGAGCACATATGACTCTGCTAGCTGGTAAATTTTTAGACCCCTCTACAGCCATGAGCAACCTTTACCAGAGCTGATAATTGTTTATCTGATGGGACTAAACTTTTGATAACTATACTCAGACTTTATGGACATCGTGCACTCTTAACCCTTAATAAGCACTTATTTTGCCTTTTACCTGTTTCACCCTAATAAACTTTGTATTGTTTAAACCAGTTCCCAATTCCCTGCTGTGAATCCTTTTACACACTGCAGCAGCCCCCTCCTCAAGACCCCTTATTAAGTTAAATTACAATAAATAAATATAATCTTAAGTAAATAAAGATCTGTCTACTTCCTCATTGTTCTGTTGATTTGACAATAGGAACCAAAAAAACAACCACAAATGCTGGAAAACTCAGAATCTGTCAATTAAATATATTATTGTTATTTTTAATGTTGAAGAAAAGAAAATATCTCCTATGGAAATCCATGACTCACAAATAAGGAAAGATAGGCAGAGAGAGCCATGAGGCAGTACATACACATTCTCTGCAACCAGGCAGCCAACCACAGTCTGACTCTAGGAAGAAGTTTCTCAAAAAATGTACCCACTTTGAAATGGCTATCAATCATAAAGTGACTCACTCCAAGGACCTTAGTCCAGAACATCGGCCTGCTGATTGTAGCCATTTTCTTTTATTTTTTTTATTATCTGTATTTATCCAATGGGATAGAGACAGCCAGAAATTAAAAGGGAATGGGGGAGGGAAATAGAGGAGAGAGACACCTGAAACCTTCCTTCACCATTTGCAAAGCTTTTGCCCTGCAGGTGAGAACCAGAGGCTTGAACCTGGGTCCTTGTACATTGTAATAAGTGCACCACCACCTGGCCCTATAGTAATCATAATCTATTAGACACTAACACAACGGGCTGCTTGTTAATCCCTAAACGATCCTGCTACTGTAGAAATATTCACCTCCAAACAAACAGCTCTTAAAACTACACATAATACTACGTCTGACTTTGTGTTGGAAGATTACATCTAACAAATACAGCTCAGGATTGCAGGTGGCCAGGATATACTGTTTGTTTTGCACCAGATATCTAATCTTTTTGTTTGTCCACAAATCTCAGTCTTTACAGTTCCAGCTTTGTGTACTATTAAATAGAAATTTGGATTTTTGACTAGTAGAGATAGTTTTAAAAGGTGAAGTTCATAATCTTTGCAATTCTTGGGTGATTATCATTTACTATTATATTATATTTATATTATATTTTATATATAATAATAATATAATATATATCCTATATATTATATTATATTATGTTTATATTATATATATTATATTATATTTGATCTCCCAAATGTCAAAACACAGTTGTAATTTTTGTGAGGAATTTCCTAAACATTGAGCATTTACTTATTAAATGAGGAAAATGTCCTTGTATACATTTTTTAACAGAACTGTCATTCTGTATCAAAATTGAAATTCAGCTATAAACCAATATATGAGAGTTAAACAAAAGAGATATATGAGTTCCTTAAGTTCTTTGAAAGGAAGCAATAAAAATGATAATTTTTGATTAATAAAATCTAATTGATGATAAATAATCAATGCAAAACGGGAATGGCTTCCCACGCTTTATATAATTATGAGTCTGTCAGCTCAAATGAATATTTGAACACACGACTACCATAAGTATTTGCAGCTTCCAAACTTACAAGCAAATTTTCAAGTGTCAGGATCAAATTTAATGCAGTATTAAAAAAAAAAACATAATAGTGCCATATACCATTGCAGAGATATCAAAGATCTAAGTGTCTCACCTTAAAAAATCAACATATTTCCAACAAGTTACCAATATGAGAAAAAAAAATTCTATTTTTTACAGTATTTTTTTCTCATGGAAATAGCTACATATTAAGGTTACCATTTGTATATTAAAAGAATATCTTTTCCAAACAAGCCTCAGAAACTAAAGAAATTTTTGTAGAAAAAAAAATCACATTTATTTAGAAGTTAAAGGGAAAAAAATGTCCTAACTGTGATGGAAAAAGCACTAAGAGGTACCCAAGTGGTGGCGAACCGGGTTAAGCGCACATGGTACAAAGTGCAAGGACCCCATTTAAAGCCCCGAACTCCTACCTGCAGGGAGGGGGGTCTCTTCACAAGCAGTGGAGCAGGTCTGTAGGTGTCTTTCTGTCCCCCTCTTCCCCTACCCTCTCAATTTCTCTCTGTCCTATCCAACAACATCAAAAATGGAAAAAAAAAATGGACTCTAGGAGCAGTGGACTTATAGTCAGGCATCAAGAGGCAGTGATAACCCTGGAGGCAATAAATAAATAAATAAATAAATAGCACTAAAATATGTTGATATAAAGATAGAAACATTTGTATTTAAAGTTAAAACTAAACATCAGTGGCCCTATGGAAAGTGTTTGTCAATCTAACTATCAAACATTACTCAAACCTCATCTCTATCTTTTTTGTTGGCACTATAGAAGTAGTCATGAAAGATGGCAACTTATGACAACCCATAGCCTGAGTTCTACAAGGAGGCTGCTTCAAAACTGGGAAGTTTGGGTGAGGGTAGAAATTCTGGGTCAGTAGTGGAATAGGGGTGAATTGGGTGGGCAGACAAGAACTAAAGAAGAGTCCTATAATTCATATTTGGGCTGGAAAACAGAAGACAAAAAGGGAAAAAAGAATCAGGGAGAGTAGCTGGGAGTTTTTTATTTTGCTAGTTCCCAACCCACACACCAGCTACTCTTGGTGGGACTCCTGTGGAGGGAATTTCTTTGGCAAGATTCCTGGATGAGCAGGGATGTCTTTTTTTTTTTTAATTTATTTCTTTATTGGGGAATTAATGTTTTACATTCAACAGTAAATACAATAGTTTGTACATGCATAACATTCCCCAGTCCCATTTAACAATACAACCCCCACTATGTCATTTATCATACAGGTCCATGAAGGGATGTCTTTCAAATGTGTGTCATTAAAAGACATTGAAAATAGCAGGAACTCTATCTGAGTGACAGAATACCTTACCAATCAGGGCCTCAGTCTTGCATGGAGTAAGGCACCTGTGTTTTTCTGCTAACACTTGAGTTTGCCAGATAGTTACCACTTAGGAATTTTAATTTAATTTTATTCTATTATTATTAATTGTGCATGTTTCTTCCCCTCCCCCAACTGAGCAAAAGTACTCATTGCCACTTCTTCCAATGATAGGTGATTGGGTGTGCTACACATTCTAGAAGGAAGTTGCCCCTATATCTCTCTCTTGTCAATAATTCTCTTTTTATTTTCTTTAAGCAGAGCTGAAAATCTCTTTCCTTTCACTGCTTTTATTTTCCTTTTTTTATATTCACTGGCACTCATTCATGGAGTATCTTGTAGAAGTCTAAGAGTAGATTCTTCGTCTTCTTCTCTCTCTCTCTCCCCTGTCTCTTTCTACTCATTCCTGCTCTGTCTCTCTTCCCATTATCTCTAGAATTTATTGTTGGCAGCTTTTTTTTTACTTGTCTATTCTTAATTTTCCTTGCTTCTTTTCTTCCTTTTTCCTTTTTATTTCCCTTTGTATTGTTCATTTTTGTTTTTATAGTGGAGGTGTTGCTTGATGATCTGGTTTTAGTTGAACTATATTAATCCTTACTTCAGCTGCAATTTTACTTTCTGAGGTTTGTGACTTCATCTGAGAAAAGACTCTAATGTGGCATATAATTACACAACACAACTGAAGCGCAAACCACACCAACCACAAAAAAAAAAAAAAATCAGATTCAGAGCAAATAAAACTGCTAGCACATTGAATAAGGACAAGACCCCAGAAGAAACTCCAAATAAGGCAGAAGCAATTATAGATAAGAGAACTATAAAAACATTAATGGAAATATTGTTTCAGAAATGAGGGCAACTATTGAAGAAAGGGCTATCAGAAATAGGGAAACAACAGACGAGATCCTCAAGGAAAATACCAGCTACCTCAAGGTAATTAGAGAACGAACTGAATGCTGAAATAGCTGAGGTAAAAGGACAATGAGAAGAACAAGGTAGTACTGTAACTGAACTGAAGAAGAAAGCTGAAGGAAGGGAAAGCAGGCTAACAGAAGCATAAAAATATGACTAGCCAGACAGAAGATGAACTTGAGAAAACTAAGAAGGAGGTAAAAGAGCTCAAAAAGAGATTGAGAGACACTGAAAACAACAATAGAGACATATAAGATTATCTCAAAAGAAGTAACATAATTAGGCTGCCAGAGGAAGAAAGAGAGGAAGGAGAAGAAAACATCCTAGAGGGAATAATAGAAGAAAACTTATAGACCAAAACAACAGAAAAGACTTTAAGATTCAAGAGGCCCAGAGAGTCCCAAACAGAATCAAACCAGTCCTGAAGACACCAAGACACATCATAGTTTCAATGAAAGGAAGCAAGGATAAAGAAAGGATCCTAAAAACTGCAAGAGAAAAACAAAAAGTCAAATACAGTGGAAATCCCATAAGACTATCATCAGATTTCTCCACTCACACGCTAAAAGCCAGAAGAGAATGGCAAGATATTTATCGAGCCCTCAGTGAAAAAGGATGTCAACCAAGGATACTATATCCTTGTGAGAACTCTCTCAAGGCTAGAAATGGACCTTCCATATGACCCAGTAATTCCTCTCCTAGGGATATACCCCAAGGACTCCATAACACCCAACCAAAAAAGATATGTGTTCATCTGTTTTCATATCAGTACATTCATAATAGCTAAAACCTGGAAGCAACCTAGGTGCTCAACAACAGATGAACAGCTGAGAAAACTGTGGAATATATACAAAATGGAACACTATTAAGAACAATGAACCCGCCTTCTCTGACCCATCTTGGACTGAGCTAGAAGGAATTATGTTAACTCAGAAAGACAAAGAAGAGTATTGAATGATCCCACACATAAACAGTAGTTGAGAAAGAAGAACAGAGTGAGACTCAAAGCACCTGGTTGAGCACACATGTTATAATGTGCAAAGACCTAGGTTCCAGGCTACAGTCTCCACCTGCAGGAGGAAATTTTCAAAAGTGATGAAGCAGTGCTACAGGTGTCTCTGTCTTTTTCACTCTCTGTCTCCCCCTCCCTCTCAATTTCTAGCTGTCTCTATCAAATAAATAAATATATATAGATAACTTTTTAAAAAGAAGTAGTCATGTAATTGTTCTCTTATTTCAGTATTGGGTGAACTTAACAGTTAAATGATTTTGTTTGCAGTCAGTATTTTACTTATTTCTTAAATTAAAAAAAAACAACTCTTGGTGATTTTCAACAAATACAGCTGAGAGAAAACTCAGTAAGTAGCACTGAAATCATCCCTTAATTTTTTCAGCTTACAAATTGTGCCCCGGGGGGGGTCAGGTGATGGCTCACTTGGTTGACTGTACATGTTACAGTGTGTAAGGAACCAGGTTCTAACCCCTACTCCCCACCTGCCTGGGGAAAGCTTCATAAGAGGTGAAGCAGTGCTGCAGGCATCTCTCACTCTCACTCTGCCTCTCAATTTCTGGCTGTCTGTCCAATAAATAAATAAAAATAATTTTAAAAATTTCCCAAAATATTGTTGTTTTTTTCAAATAATTCATTGAGTGAAACCTACTGCTTTCATACTTTTCAATATCCCTTTATCATAAGGATTACGCAAATATAAAGAAGAGAAATCAGTATCACCAAAGTGTTCCATTAGCCGAGAGGAACACATTCAATGGGTTAAAAATGATGAAAAGTTTATGCCTGTATGTGTCGAATTGTTCTTATTACACATGACATTACTTAGGCAAAGAATTTTCTTATTTAAAGAGGATAATTACTATGACATTTTCTGTGACTATCTTTTCAAATAGATTTCATCACTTGAAGAATTCCATTATTTTACATGGATGATATTAAACATCCATACAGCAGGGATATGAGGAGACACATGATACAGAGTACTGAAGTGCCAATGATCAGCTGTCTTTCCCATTTTCCTCTACAAGAGCTCTCCCACTCCTCCCTCTCACTATATTGACCCCAAAAAAGACTAGAGAGAAATTATTAATCCCTTATTTTGTCAATAATCACCTTGGACCTAGAGCCTCCCCTCTCACATGTCTTAAAATCCAGTGGGCATCCAGGGACCTTCCAGAGAGACTAAGGGTTTCTCACAGTATGATTATTGTTGAAATAGAAAACCTAGGGAAAATGACTGCCAGGAGCTGTGGATCCCTAGTGCTGGCACTGAGCCCCAGAAATAATCCTGCTGGAAACAGGAGGACTAGGAGAATGGGGGGGGGTAGGGAGGGAGAGAGAGAGAGAATAAGGAAAGAAGGAAGGAAAGAAGGAAGGATGGAAAGAAGGGAAGCAGGAAGGGAGGAATTCCAGGAAGGAGGAAGGAAGGAAAGAAGGAAGGAGGCAGTTCCATTTCTAGGAATAGGGCTGACCCTTGCTGCTCAGTCTAGAGGTGTTTTATTTAAATGTTACTCTATGTGTAAGATAAAGTCTTTTGTTTCCAAGAGGGGAAATAGAAATAATTCATTGCGCAATAGGATCTAATGGTAAGCTAAAGGAGGCGAGAAGGAAAAGTGATGGTATTGAGTGACTCTGAAAGCTATTACTAGAGACAAAAAGAGCCAAAAGATACAGAGAGATGGTTGCAGGAAATGAATATACTATTTCACATTCTTAAGAGTTGCCCAGACTCAGCTCTTAGTCACCCAGAATTGAGAAGGGGGAACAGTTTCTAAGCAATTTCAATATGTACTACCAAAGGTAGGCCTCTCATCCATTCAAGATTACTGTAATAGGGACTCCTTAGATCATTAAGAAGAAGGTAAATCTATTACCAGAAAAAGAAAAATGGAATGAGAATAATTATGGGAGTCTGCACAATAAAAAAGATAACCCAAGAATGTAATGGCCAACAATGTTGCTTTTAAGACAGCAAGAATGTCTTTTTAGATATAAAAGTAGACATAAATATTCTACTAGGATTCCTCCCTTTAAAAATTTATACTAACTACAAGATTAATAAAAATAAAAGTACAAGTATGTGAAAGCTCTTGGAATAAAGGAAATATAGTGCATATGGAAATCAGAGAAAAAAATCTATGTGGAAAAAAGATTTCTGGTTAAAATAATTTGTAGATGGATAAAATAAAAATGGAACACTATAGAAGCTCAAAAATTACATGAAATTACATAATAAACTGGATCTAAATTCCTGAGAGGAAGTTAAAATTGAGTTTGAACCAAGTAAAGTAAAACAAAAAGAAAAGAAAAGAAATCTGCAGAAGGGCGGAGAGTAGATAGCATAATGATTATGAAGACTCTCATGCTTGAGGCTCCATAGTCAGTTTCAGTCCACCATACCACCATAAGCTGAAGAGTGCTCTGGTTAAAAAAAAAGAAAGAAAGAAAGAAAGAAAGAAAGAAAGAAAGAAAGAAAGAAAGAAAGAAAGAAAGAAAGAAAGAAAGAAATTCACAGAAATAAATGGATCAAAAATATAAAAAGAATGTTTCTATAACATATCAAAACAAAACAAAAAAAAGGAATAAAACAGGTTAAAAATTGAACCAGAACCACTCTCGTATTAATTAGTGATTTATATGACTACAAGTTAATAGGAGCATACATAACACCATTCCCACAAGCAAAAGACTGTGTCCCATCCCATCCTCCCTCTCCCCTACACCCCACCCCCCAGTGATGCTGAGCATTCACCCTCACCCTCCTCCCAGAGATTTTTACTTTGGTGTCCTACTCCTAACCCAGTCAGATCCTGCTTTGAATTTCATTTCTGTTATTCTTTCTCAACTTATGTTGATGAGTAGGATCATCCCATATTAGTCTTTGTCTTTCTGACTTAACTCATTTAACATAATTCCTTAGCTTCATCCAAGATGGGTCAGAGAAGGTGGGATCATTATCCTTAATAGCTGTGTAGTATTCCATTGTGTATATATACCACAGCTTTCTCAGCCATTCATATGTTGTTGGGCACCTGAGTTGCTTCCAGGTTTTAGTTATTATTAATTGTGCTGCTATGAACATAGGAGTACACACCTCTTTTTGGTTGGGTGTTATGGAGTCCTTGGGGTATATCCCTAGGTGAGGAATTACTGGGTCATATGGAAAGTCCATTTCTAGCCTTGTGAGAGTTCTCCAGACTGCTCTCCACAGAGTCTGGACCAATTTAAATTCCCACCAGCAGTGCAAAAGGGTTCCTTTGTCCACACAACCTCTCCAACATTTGTTGCTGCTGAAAGATTGAATGACTGTCTCAAACTTTTTAATGCACAGGCTGAGTCTTGAATATACTGACTCTCCTAAAAGCTTAGACCAGGGAGAACAAAAGCAACCAGTGGCATTACTCTGTAAGACAAAGCTATATATATAATAATGTCAAAGGATATAAATTATATAAATTACGGCAATGTTTAGTATGATACAGGAAATCCTAACTATGAGATTTTCAAAATCAACCCAATTATCAAATAATTGATGATTATAATAACTATCTATTGTCTTATATTTTATTATTTTATTTTTTATTTATAAAAGGCAAACATTGAAAGAGTTGGGCGGTAGCGCAGCGGGATAAGCACCACGTGGCACAAAGCACAAGGACCAGTGTAAGGATCCCAGTTCAAACCCCCAGCTCCCCACCTGTAGCGGTGAAGCAGGTGAAGCAGGTCTGCAGGTGTCTTTCTCTCCTCCTCTCTGTCTTCCCCCCTCTCTCAATTTCTCTCTGTCTATCCAACAATGACAACAATAACTACAACAATAAAACAACAAGGGCAACAAAAGGGAATAAGTAAATAAATATTTTTTTAAAAAAGAAACATTGACAAAACCATAGGATAAGAGGGGTATAGCTTCGCACAAATCCCACCACCAGACCTCCGTATACCAACCCCTCCCCTGATAGCTTTCCTATTCTTCAACCCACTGGGAGTATGGACCCAAGATCACTGTGGGATGCAGAAGGTTGAAGGTCTGGCTTCTGTAACTGCTGCTCCTCTGAACATGGGTGTTGACAGGTCGATCCATACTCCCATCCCGTCTCTCTTTTTCCCTAGTGAGGAAGGGCTCTGGGAAAGCGGAGCTGCAAGGTACACTGGAGGGGCTGTCTGTCCAGGGAAGTCTAGTCGCATCCTGCTAACATCTGGAACCAGGTAGCTGAAAAGAGAGTCAATATACAAAACCAAACAAACTGTAGGATGATCATGGACCTAAAGGCTGGAATAGTACAGGTGAAGTGCTGGAGGGGGTCCTCCATTTTGTAGATAGCTAGTAGAGATATTTTAGTAGCTATGCTAGTGTTTTTTCTTTGTTTGTTTTTGCCTGAGCCTGAAATATGATATGCAGATGAATCCTAATTATTGTCTGGGGAGATGATGTCATGGCTGGGAAAAGGACCAGAAAGCAGGATCGGGGAAGAGAGCAGCTCCCTAATATGGGAAAGGGGAATAAATATTACTATAAACCCCATCAATTTGATGTGATCTGGGGCCAATAATTAGCCCAGGAGCCTGTGTGACCTCTACATCACTCTAGATCTGAGCTCACTTTCTGTGGTCATGAGTAGGAACATTCCAAACTGCCCCAGTATCGACCCATCTTCCTCAGGTGTACCATAGAGTATGTTGTCCATCTTCCCTTCACAGGATGGGACATTCTCTAGCATTGTTGATCCATGTTGAGGGCAAGGCTTATGGGGGCCCACATTTTGTTGTTCCTGATAGAGATGACTGGAAACAATGGAGAGACAGATTTATTTGAGGTCTAGGCCTATCAAGTCTGTTTGGGAGTCTCAGGACTACCCGATTAGGGTCCCAGCAGGTGGAATGGCCTAAGTGACTAAAGAGTCATTGTTAAAGTATGCCAGTCTCTTGTCCTTATTCAACATTTGCAGTCCTTGCTTTGCTGAGGTTAGCTTTGGGGTAAGTGAGAGAATTGTAATAGGAAGTAGGTGAGGAGGGTATCTAAGTCACTATTTCATTATGAACTTGATACTGACTCACTACAGACGATTGTGTATTTTTACCTTCAGGTATATATTATGCCCTAATTTATAGATACATGTGAACATATGCTCTATCTTACGTGACCTGGCCCATATCTAGGTTTTGGAACACTGTTAGGAAGTGAACCTCCTGGAATGGAATTAGAGAATAACATGAAAGAAAAGGTCTCACCCGAGTGATGATGGTGAAGGGTTGACAATCCATGCCTGATGTCTCTGTACACACTTTGAGGTGAAGCATGCTGAGAAGTTACTTGTTGCATTAATGCAATATCATCTGGCCTGACTTGAGAGAAGCATGCAGGTAAGTGAGCCCCACCCCAGAGGTTCCACATAGAGACTCTATAGAGGAAGCAGGAGGAGATTCCTGTTTTCTTAGGTTTTAAAAAGACAACAGATAGTTACTACAGTAATCACATTGTTTGCCAATTGGGTTAACTTTATAGAATCCCTTTGTTAGGATTTGCTGTATCATATGCACCCTCACCATATTTTATGTCCTTTGATATTATTTGCTATACCACTGGCTGCTTTTGTTCTCCCTGGACTAAGCTTTTAAGAGAGTCAACATATCAAAGACTCAGCCTATGTATTAAAAAGACTCAGTCTGTGCTTTAAAAAGTTTGAGATATTTGATCTATTTCCCCCTCTCATATTAATTAAATAGGGATTTATATGACTGCAAATTGATAGGAGTATACACAAACACCTTTCCCACCACCAAAAGACTGTCCTATCCCCTCTTCACTCCATGAAGCTGAACATTCACCCTCACCCTCCATCCAGGGTTTTTTCTTTGATGCCCTACTCCAAATTCAGTCAACTCCTGCCTTGAGTTTCCCTTTCCATTCTTCTTTCTCAACTTCTGTTGATGAGTGGGATCATCCGATACTCCTCTTTATCTTTCTGACTTAGCTCACTTAACATAATTCCTTCTAGATCCATCCTAGATAGGTCTGAGAAGGTGGGGTCATTGTTCTTAATAGCTGCATAGTATTCCATTGTGTATATATACCACAGATTTCTCAGTTACTCATCTGTTGTTGGGCACCTGGTTTGCTTCCAGGGTTTAGCTTTTATGAATTGTGCTGCTATGAACATAGGTGTGTACATATCTTTTTGGCTGGGTGTTAGGGAGTCCCTGGGTTATATCTCCAGGAGAGGAATTACTGTGTCATATAGATGGTCCATGTCTAACCATGTGAGAGTACTCCAGACTGCTCACCACAGAGGATGGACCAATTTACAAAGCAGGCATCCATCCAGGTGAGCTGTTTTCTTGTCAAATATATGTGTCTACATCTTCCATTGCTTCTTATTTGTTGCTTTATACATTTTGAAGCTATGTTCATAAAATCTCATATACCCATATAAGCCTGGATATTTTTATGACTGTATAAGAAGTTTATGGTAATTTTCATGTTATATTTTGTCTTAGACTCTAAATTGTGTGGCTTTTGCATATCTATCCCAGGAGAAAATATTTTGGTTAGCATTTGCATGGTCTATCTTTTCCCATCTTTTTATATTTCACATTTCTATAACTTTGTTTAGAAAGTATGTCTCTCAAAAACAACATGTTCTAAGTTTTGCTTTTTATCCAATCTGTCAATCTTAGTCTACTGAATGATGAATTTGTTAGAGTTACTGATATATTTATATTTTTCTTCATACTGTCAATTTTTTATAATTTTCTTTTTTCATATTTTTCTAAATGTCATTTTCTTTATAGAATTTTAAAATAGTTTTTATTTATATTTATTGTTGGGTAGAGATAGATAGAAATTGAAAGGTGAAGGGAAAATAGAGAGACACCTGCTGCCCTGCTTCACCACTTGTGAAGCTTTCCTCCTGCAGGTGGGGACCAGGGGCTTGAACCTGGGTTCTTGCCCTCTGCAATGTGTACACTTAACCAGGTACATTACTGCCTGACTCCTAAAATTGTCCCTTTTGATTAGTAGATTGTTTTTATTATCTTAGTTTCCCTTCTATGTAGATTGTAATGAAGTTTTTTTCTGCTTTCAGAGATTACATGAGACATTTTTTTTCTTACTACAACTTAATATAAGTTGGTAAAGAGAATCTAAAGATTTTATTCTAATGCACCTATGTATTCTTTTCTGGATATTTTTCATTTTTTATTCTAAACATTCTTAAATCTATAGTAAGGGTTTTAAAAAATTTGTTTAGCATTTTTTATAAAACGCTCAGTAATAATTTGCACACTTTTCCTTCTTCTATGTCCTTTCTGACTCTCATCTTTGGACTACTGCTACATCTATACTGGAGTTACTCTAGTATATATATGCCTCTTAAGCTTCTTTTATTCCCTTTTTTGCTCTCTGTGCTATAACTATATCATCCACTGATCAGTTTATCGACCTCTCCTTTTTTTTTCTCTGTGCAATTACTAGTAAGCGCATCTATTAAACTCTTGTGGTTTTCATTTTTCAATAATTAAATTTTCACTTCTGTTATAGCATTGTCCAGTTCTTATCTATTTTCCTGAAAATATTGATTACAACTATGTTAAAGTCCATTTGTGATTAATATCTGAAACATCTGTGGTTTGGTTTCACTTCCTTACATTTTTCCCTCAGTTCTGATTATTGGAATGCCTGATGCTTTCTGATTGTCAGCTATTTTGTATAATAGACTGGAAACTCAGAAAGGCTTAATTTCCCCCTAACTTTACCCTCCATCTGGTAGAAAAAGATGAGAGATTTGCCATCAATTAAGGACCAGATTGACTTAATTTGTGTTAACAATTATGATAGTTTAATCAGTCTGCTACATTTCTATCCCTGAACTGTGACTATTTAAGAAATGTTTTAAGTCCAACTTCCAGTAGAATCTGAAGTATAGTGTTCACTTTCTTGCCACCTTGAAGTGATAGAAAAGACCATTAAATTTTTATTATGTTTATTTATTTATTGGATAGAGACAACCAGAAATTAAGAAACTAGGAGGAGATAAAAAGGGAGAGACACAAAGAGCTGCAGCACTGCTTCACTACTTGCAAAGTTTTCCCCCCTCCCCGAAAATGGAGATCAGGGACTCAATCCTGGGTACTTGCACATTGTAACATGAGCACTTAACCAGGTGTGCCACCACCCAGCCCAGAAAGTCCATTTTTACTTTCCAAAGTGTTCTGCCTGCCATCTTACATTCCTGTAAATTTTTACCCTGTAAAACTTAAGAGTTTAGAAACTGTCTCAAGGACAAGATGACTCATATGCTAGTCTTACTTTACTGTTTCCCTTTCTACCCTTCTGCCTTAGGTGGGTCCCTGAACCTCTACTCTTACCTCTTTGGCACAAGGAGATTGCCAAAAGTTCTGCCGTCTCTTCTCCTCAGCTGCAGGTTCCTTAGTGGATCTACACCTGAATTCTCATTAGTGTTCATTACCAAGAACGGGCAAAGGTCCTGAGGGGGGAAAAGGCTGCTGCTTTACAAAGAATGCCTTATCCCTCCAAAGTCTTCTTCCCTCTGAGATGTTGAATCCCCATTGCTTGAGTGGATCTCATATGCCTTCAAGCACATATTATTCCAACATCATCCAGGAGTTTCTTTGCTTGCTTGTTTGTTTTGCAAACAGGGTTATTGCTAGGACTTGGTGCTTGCATGACTCCACCATTACGAAGTCATTTTTATAGAGGATGAGAAAGAGAGGGGGAGAGGGAGAGGGAGAGGGAGAGGGAGAGGGAGAGGGAGAGGGAGAGGGAGAGGGAGAGGGAGAGGGAGAGGGAGAGGGAGAGGGAGAGGGAGAGGGAGAGGGAGAGGGAAAAGGAGAGGGAGAGGGAAAAGGAGAGGGAGAGGGAGAGGGCTGAGACAGCTGCAACACTGTTCCACCACTTGAGACACATCTGTAGGTGGGGACTAACATAAGGTTTGAACCCAGGTCCTCATGCTTGGGAACATACACACTCTACTCAAGTCAGCCTCTACCTGTCCAGTACTGTTTTTGAAATTGTCTTCTGTAAGATATCTTATCATCACGTCTACATGTCAACTTTTCAAATGTTCTATGAAATCACAGTCTGAATACATTCAGGTAAAATGGTAAAATTTACCTGAAAATATAACTTATTTTCCTGTTATACAGTCAGATCTACTTTTTGTGTTTCTGTTTAACAGTTAAATCATGTGTCAATGTACTGCTAGGCCATAGTTTATTTACATGGTAGCACCTTTTTTCTCTCATTTTTTAAATATTAAAGTTTTTAATACAGAGAGAAATAGAAATAGTACAATTAAAGCTGGCACATTCTTGGCTGGGTCTAGCTTCACTCAGGTTAGTAAACTGTCTTCTAGATTTAAGTATACATATCTTGTAAAGTTTTTTTATAGTTCTAGCAAGAATTCCTCATCAGGGGCCAGCTGGTGACTTACCTGGTACAGTGTACGTGCTACAACGAGTAAGGACCCAGGTTCAAGCCTCTGGCCTCTGCCTGTATGGAAGGAATGCATCACAGGTGATAAAATGTAAAGCAGGGGTACAGGTGTCACTCTATCTCTCTTCCTCTTTATTTTACCCTCTCTCTCATTCTTTCCCCCCAAAAAGTAAACTAAATATTAAAAAGGTAGTACCCTATCAACGTTCTGGATATTCAGTTCTTTGCAGCTTATTCTCTTCTCTCCTCTAAAAGATGTCTGATCACCCTGTCCCATCTTCAGCAAAAAAAAAAAAAAAAAAATCTGGTTTTAGCCAAGATCCTCATTACCCTTGAAGTTTCCTTTCAGTAACTTTCCAGCTACTTTTTCCAGCCACATCTTTCCCCTTGACAATAGGTTCTGATTTGCTTGATGTATACAGAGTCAGAGTCAGAGTCAGAGTCAGAGTCAGAGTAAAGCCTAGCTTTTCTCCTCATAAAATTTCTTGCAGTGGGTTCCTAGTCCTCTCATACTTGTCCTTAATAAAGTCTTTCCTTCCATCTTTAACAAGTGTCATTAAATACTTGTCCTTTAATAACACTCATGTAGAGGGCTGGGCAGTGGCTCACCCATTTAAGCGCACATAGTACTAAGTGCAAGGATGCAAACAAGGATCTGGGTTCTCACCCCCTGCTCCCCACCTGCAAAGGGGACACTTCACAAGTGGTGAAGCAGATCTGCAGGTGTCTCTGACCCTCCTCCTAGTCTTTTCTCAATTCCTCTCTGTCCTCTACAATAAAATGGAAAAAATGGCCACCATTTTTTCCACAGTGGATTGTAGTATTGGCACTGAGCCCCAGTGATAACACTGGAGACAAATCAAAAACAAACAAAAACACATCTATCACCTAGATGCTATATTAACAATGTTAGCATCTATTTCCTATAAATTAAAGTTACATTTAATGTACTAATCCAATACATTGGACAATTTCATTGCATCAACTGCTTTGCAAACATAAATAATCCTTATTAAAGATCCTCCCTGTATGAGGCTATAGATAACTCACCAGAGCAATGTACACCTTACCACATGCAAATGCTCCTTTTTAGCCCTCATACCACATGGAACAGCACAGTCGGTTTACACTGAGAAATCTCCACAGGAGGTGAAACAGGACTATGGTGTCTCTACTCCTCACTTTGTCTCAGATTTTTAAAGAATAAAACAAACAAAAAAAAATCCCATGTATATTTTTACTGACTGCTCCCTGCCTACCCACTTGACATGTCTCATTCATGGGTTTCCTGATTCAAAGTGTAGATACACTGAAAATTTCAATAACACACAGCCAGTTGTGCTCCTGAGAAATTGCACCAATTTGCACTCCCATGAGACAGGGTGCATGGAAGCTCCTTTGGAGGAGAGAGCTTTTATGTTTCACTTTCAGTGTCTCATCTGGTGATCTTGGCACCCTGTGATACAGAAAGAGTTTGTCAATTAGCACTAGGAAGTCACCATCTGTAAGAAGACTCTCAGGGCTTCTTCAAGCCAGGTGTGGTTTTCAGAGCCATAAGTGTCTTCTGAAAGAATGCAAACAACAAGAATGCAGAAATTCTAAGCTCTCAATCCTGATCACTTAACAATATGTAAATCATTAAAGGGTTAAAACCCTTAAAGTTAAAACTAAAGTAAACTATTGTCCCACACAGGAGAGAATACCGTTCACAGAAACACTATCAGAGAGGAAGCTAAAAGGAAAAGGGGACCCGTACTTGACCCTCAGCTTTTGCAAAGAAGCAAAAAACTCAGAATAAAACATTTTAGACTAATTTCACATGGTAGAAAAAATTTTGATTTATTATTTATAAAAAGGAAACACTGGGGAGTAGGGCTGTAGCGCAGCGGGTTAAGCGCAGGTGGCGCAAAGCACAAGGACCAGCATAAGGATCCCGGTTCGAACCCCCCCGGCTCCCCACCTGCAGGGAAGTCGCTTCACAGGCGGTGAAGCAGGTCTGCAGGTGTCTATCTTTCTCTCCTCCTCTCCGTCTTCCCCTCCTCTCTCCATTTCTCTCTGTCCTATCCAACAACGACAACAACAATAATAACTACAACAATAAAAGAACAAGGGCAACAAAAGGGAATAAATAAATAAAATAAATATTATTTAAAAATCTATTACACTGAAGACTATAAACTATTAATTCCCCAATAAAGAAAATTAAAAAAAAAAAGGAAACACTGACAAAAACATAGGATAAGAGGGGTATAGCTTCGCACAATTCCCACCTCCAGACCTCCATATACCATCCCCTCCCCTGATAGCTTTCCTATTCTTTAACCCTGTAGGAGTATGGACCTAAGGTCATCTTGGGATGCAGAAGGTGGAAGGTCTGGCTTCTTTAATTGCTTCCCATTGCTTAACATGGGCATTGACAAGTTGAGCCATACTCACAGCCTGTCTCTTTCTTTCCCTGATGGGGAAGGGCTCTGGGGAAGCAGAGCTCCAAGACACATTGGTGAGGTTGTCTGTCCAGGGAAGTCTGGCTGGCATCATGCTAGCATCTGGAACCTAGTGGATGACAAGAGAGTTAACATACAAAGCCAAACAAATTGTTGACCAATCATGGACCTAATGTCTGGAACAGTGCAGATGAAGAGTTGTGGGGTCCTTTATTTTGTAGATACCTAGTAGGCATATTTTCGTTAAATTCCAAAGGGCCTGTGGCTATACTAGTTTTTTTTTTTTTTGGCTATGTTTTGTTTAGTTTTTCCTTTTTCTTTTTGCCCCGAGCCTGAAATTTGATATGCCAGTGGATCCAAATTATTGTCTGGGAAGATGATGGCATGGCTGGGAAAAGGACCAGAAAGCTGGATCAGGGAAGAGAGTAGCTCCCTAATATAGGAAAGGGGTGTAAATATTGTTTAATGCAAACCCTATTGATTTGATGTAATCTGGGGCCCATAATTAGCTTAGGAACCTATGTGACCTCCTCATCCCTCTAGATCTGAGCTCACATTCTGTGGTCATTTGTAGGAACATTCCATGCTGCTCCAATATCAACCCATCTTCTTCATGTGTATCATAGAGTATGTTGTCCATCCTCCCTTCAGAGGATGGAACATTCTCTACCATTGCTGATCCAAGTTGATGGCAAGGTCCTATGGGGGCCAGCAAAGGGGTCTATTTTGTTGTTCCTGATAGAAATGACTGGTAAAAATGGAGAGAGGTATTTATTCAAGGTTTAAGCCCATCAAATCTGTTTGGGAATCTCAGAACTCCCCAATTAGAGCCCCAGCTGATGGAATGGCCTGATAGTGACAGTCATCGTTAAAGTATGCCAGTCTCTTGCCCTGATTAAGTTTTTGCAGTCCTTGCTTTTATAAGGTTAGCTTTGGAGTGAGTGAAAGAACTGTAATAGGAAGTAGATGAGGAGGGTATCTCAGTCACTACTTCATTATGAACTTGATACTGACTCACTACGGACTATTGTGTATTTTTGCTTTCAGGTATATATTTTGCCTGAATTTATAAATACATGTGAACATATGCTCTATCTTATGGGATTTGGTCTATATCTAGGTTTTGGGACTTTGATACGAAGTGAACCTCCTGGGTTGGAATTAGAGAATACCATGAAAGGAAAGGTCTCATCCGAGTAATGAGGGTGAAAGGTTGGCATTCCATGCCTGATGTCTCTGGACACAGTCTGAAGTGAAGCATGCTGAGGTGGTACTCCTTGAGTTGATTAGGTTGGGATCATCTGATGCAATATCTGTTGGATAGTATGCCAGCTCCCCCTGGCTTCTGCTTAACCATATGCCTATATAGGGATAGATTTAATCCCATTCAAAGCTTTGGTCTATTTACATAAATCACTTTTACATTTACATAAAGCACTCCAGGGCATTGGTGGTTCAGTGATAGGATTCTCGCCTGCTCTGCCCCCTCCTTGTCACACTCTGATTTTCACCAGTCACTTTTCTCTCCACCCTCTTTATGTCACATCCTGTTTCCACCCTACTTGGCAAGTATATATAAAGACAGCATTGTGAGTTTTACAGTACTTGAGTTTAGCTTAGCTCGTCTTAGATTGTGCTGCGTCCTGCATGAATAAAGAGATACTGCCTACAGCTCAACCATGAGTCCCTGGTCTTCTGTTACCCGCCCGTGAAGCCAGCCCGGCGAAAACAACATAACCCGTCGAAAACAACATATGGTGCTACAACGTGGGGCTGGACCTGCGCAACTCCCAGATAAGTGAAGACTTTGCCTACCTATGCACTATGGTCTTCTCTTCTACTTATGAAGAGGTTTGCCAAAGCCTCTACTGTTTCATTATGAGACAGTTTCTCTGTCTCTGGAACATTTTACTCTGGGCCACAAATATCATTTGGTATGACTTGAGAGAAGCATGCAGGAAAGCGAGCCCCACCCCATAGGTTCCAGATATGGGGGAAATGTAGGCTCTATAGTAGAAGTGGGAGGTTCCTGCTGTCTTAGCGTTTAAGAAGACAATAGCCAGTTATTGCTATAATCACACTGGCAATTGGATTAACTATGAAAAATCCCTGTTAGGATTTGCTGTATCATACACACCAGTGTATGTCCTTTGACATTATTAGTATATAGCTATACCACCGGTTGTTTCTGTTCTCCCTGGACTAAGCTTTTAAGAGAGTCAACATATCAAAGACTCAACCTATGTATTAAAAAGACTCAGTATGTGCTTTAAAAAGTTTGAGACATTCAGTTTTTCCCCTCTTATATTACTTAGTTATTTTTATGACTGCAAATTAATGAGTGTACATAAACTCTATTCCCACCACCAAAAGACTGTGTCCCATATCATCCCTCTTTCCCTCCACCCCTTACCCTTCACCCCCTCATGAAGCTGAACATCTACCCTTACCCTCCACCCAGGGATTTTACATTGGTGCTCTACTATACATTTAGTCAGATCTGGTTTTGAGTTTCCCTTTCTGTTATCTAATTGTTTCAGTGTCAGGTGGTGATGCACCTGGTTGAGTACACACACATTACCTTGCATAAGGACACAGTTTCAAGCCCCTGGCCCCCACCTGCAGGAGGGAAACTTTATAAGTGGTAAAACAGTGCTACAGGTGCCTATCTCTTCCTTTCTACCTCCACCTTCCCTCTCAATTTCTATGTTTATTCAATAAATGCATAAACCCTAACTTTAAATAAATAAATCAAATTGCCCAATTACACATATAGCAAATTCTTATATATTTTCCTCACACACGTTCACAAATACATTGGGTAATGTCTAGTATTGTGAATAGAAAAAGACTGTGTATGGTAAGTTTTGATTGATACGTCAATTATACACTCCTTTCAACTGCACATGAAATTTCTAGAACTCTTCCATTTTCTTCCAATTTAATTGGTGAACAAATTAACATGTCTTATATCTTCAATCATAGTGCTTTAGTAATATAAATGCAGACACATTTTAATCAAATCACTAGATATCCTGATTATTTTCTACACTTGAAATGTCATCAAAAGTTGGATAGCTCACTGGATAGGGCTGGTACTTATTTGTTTATTGATTGATTGATTGATTAGAGACAGAGAGAAGTTGAGAGGGAAGGCAGAGATAGAGAGGGAGAGCAACAGAGAGACACCTGCAGCCCTACTTCACCATTGACAAAGCTTTCCCCCTAAAGGGGGGAACCAGGGGCTTGAACCTAGGTCTTTGAGCAATATAATGTGTGTGCTTAACCAGGTGCTCCACCATCTGACCCCAGGGATGGTGTTTTGGCATGTGCATAGCCTGGTTTCAAATCTTGGCATGACACAGAAGTGATTGGCACAGAGAAAAACTCTTTTAGTCTCTCTCTCTCTCTCCCCCCCCCCCTTTCTCTTCCTCCCTTTCTCCCTCAGTCACTCACTCTCTCTCCCTCTCAAGAAAATAATAAGGAATAAAAATGTCAACCCAGAAACAGAGAAATCATGTATGGATAAGATCCTAGTGCCAAACAATAATAATAGTAATAAAATAGTAAAGCAAAGTGATTTTCTCTTGGGTCAGTCAGTCAGATGTACTAATATAAACTGTATCCTTTAAACACACTTCTTGCTTTCCAACTGATCAGATTTTGCTCCTAAGTGGTTAATGTCTATGTCATGCCAGGTATGAATTTTTTTTGGTATTATACTTCTTTACAGTACCCACAATAATACACAACTCTTCTAACTCTCTGCTTTTATTCCCATAAAAACACTTTGATGGTCATGTAATGGTGTGTTACACTATTAGCTTGCATATTAAGTCCTATTTTCTAGAATTTTTGCCACTTTTCTCTGGAAACTAGTACTCAGCAGGACAAATAAGTAGAATTTGTAAGGATATGAATTTGAAAGCTACAAATTAATTGCTTTGAAGATCAGTAACTAGCAGGAATGGCTCCAAGATTTGGAAAGTCATACAAAAACTCAAGGAAAGGTCTCAAGCAATTATACTCCTAATTTGCTACCCAAAACAATCAAAATGAAAAAAATAATCCACAGCCTCCCACAAAGATAATCACTGTCATCATATCTGGGGAAAACTGACAATAGGAGGAAGTTAAATTGAAAAAGAAAAAGGTTAATTTAAAATCAGGTATTCATCTGGGCAAATCCTTAACGTTAAGTATTAATTTAACCTCCACTTTAAATTGTATTTTACTATATTGTTATTTTGATGATAATTTCTCCAAAATGTGATCAATAAGGAGACTCTTATTTCTAGAGATCTAATAATTTAAAAATGTCTTACTCCCAGATGAACACATCTTGAGGTACAAATAAATGGAGTGAAGAAGGTGGAGGTGAAGGATGAGAGAGGGATGCCAAGATTCAACACCAGATGTGTAGGAAGACAAGTTAGGCCATATATTCAATGCTCCACAGGAGAAACTCATCTCAAGTGAAGTGTGTGCTGAACATGGCTGTTAAGAATCAGCACTGTGTCAAGAAATGCTATATGCATCCATAATTGTAAGACCCAAATTAAAATATTGATCCAACTTGGCTCCCCGGGCATCTGAACAATGCCGTGCCTGTTAAGCCCTATTTTCTCTTAGAATGCTGAACTGGAATAAAGGAGAAGCTGCTTTTCAGTAGAGGAGGTGAAGCTTTCTTTTTTGGCCTGCAAGACTCCAGTTCACCTCCTTTCAATGAATTTCCTGTTTGTATGACAGTATGTCTCTACCCTTATATACATTCACACCTGGACAGTGCAAGGTGATAGATCAATCCTCCTTGGGCTCTGATACTGGAATTGTGTGCTTATCTGGTCCATTTAAAGAGGAATTTCTGAAAGTTAACTGAAAATGCTTAAGGGCTCATGTATTTCAAGTATGTTTTCTCCTTGAAAATAATTATATGGCTGTCATACTATGAAGACAGGTAAAGAAAGTTATTATCTATATAGGGAAGATTCTTGAATCCTTATTTTCCTTTTTAAAAATGTTTTATTGTTGATTTAATAATGATTAACAATATTGTAAGTATAAGGGGTATAATTCCACATAGTTCCCACCACCAGAGTTTTTTGTCCCACCTCCTCCATTGGAAAAATTCCCTTTTCTTTTTTTTTATTATTTTATTAGTGATTTAATAAAGACTGTAGGATAAAAGGGTATAATTCCACACAGTTATCACCACAAGTTCTGTATCCTGCACCCTCCACTGGAACTTCTCTATTCTTTGTCCTTCTGGAAGTATCCCTCTGCACCTCTTTTTGGGGTGGAGAAAGTGGGAGGTCTGACTTCTGTAATTGCTTCTCTGCTGGACATGGTTGTTGACAGGTGGAAACATGCTTTCAGCCTGTTTCTATCTTTCCCTAGTGGGGCAGGGCTCTGGAGAGGTGAGATTCCAAGACACATTGGTGATATTTTCTGCCCAGGGAAGTCAGGTTCTTGGATTTTAATCTGCAAGTTAAAAAGTCTCTATTCTGGACATCAGGCTATTGAAATCACCTACTAGTTGACATTTCTATTTTGGTGTCCTTTTTTTTCTTATTTATTTTTTCATTTTTATTAGTTATTTAATAATAATTAACAGAATTATAAAATAACAGGGGTATAATTCAAGTTTTTATTTCCTCACTCTCCCATCCTTTCAGGGTGGTGAAGCAGAGCTGCAGGTATTTCTCTGTCTCTTTCCCTCTCTATCTCCCCTCCCTTCTCAATTTTTCTCCGCCTCTATCCAATAATAAATACATAAATTATAAAATAAAATAAATAAATGACAATAACTATAGATCATTTGTCCCAGTAACTTCTATATAAGAATTTGAAAAAGAAGGCTATAGAAACTATAGATATCAGTTCATAAAAATACATTTTCTTTATATATCAGACTCATAATTTTGATTTTAGCTTTGCAATTTTACTCCATGATATTTGTAACATAATTTCAATTGTATGACACTTTACAAAATGCTTTAGTTATCTATGACTATTATAAAAATGACCACATATTAAACAACACTGACCAATTATCATGATTCTTGTGGATCTTCCAAGATGAAATCAAAGACAAAGGCTTCTAATTCTTAGCTAGAGACTCGGTCACTGGTATCAGGATGTGAGGGAGATGGGGCTGCAACATCTGTCACCCCATTGTATCAGGATGTGAGGGATGTGAGGGAGATCGGGCTGCAACATCTGTCACCCCATTGTATCGCCAGGGTTGATTCCTGCTGATCTGGCTGGCTAGGCGGGTGTCCCCTTCTTCCCTCACTGCTGCACGCTCTGTGGAAGAAGACAGCCTTCCCCGAATAGAGACAGACCAGTCTCTGATCAAGAGTATAGGAGAAGCTGCGCTCCCCTGCTAGAACCTCCAAACAAGCTCTCACTGGTTCCTGCCTGAATTCATTACTTCACACTTATGGGAATGATACTGCCCCCCTTTCATCTGCAAACTAACAACCATATGTCAAATAGAGCACTTCCAAATTCTCCAACACCTCCTTCTACTGTCTCTATTTGCTCTGCTGCTTTAAGAGGCCCCTGTGATATCCATAACCACACATTCAGAATGATCTTCCTATCTTAAGGTGAACTGTAGTTGTCCTACACTTCCTTATTTCACTAAGCATTATCATCTCAGTGTGATTATGTGTTTTGCTAATAGGTGAGATAGAGAGAGAAACTCTGGGTTTTACAAGGAGGAGAAGGGAAAGGAGGAATAGGAGGAGGGGAGGAGAAAAGAGGAGGGGAAGAAGCTGAAGGAGAAGTAGGAGGAGAAGGAGAAGATGAATGAAGGAGGTGAAAAAGGAGAAAATGAAGGAGGAGAGGGAAATGGAAAAGGAAAAAGAGAAGGAGGAAGAGAAGGAGGAGGAGAAGGAGAAGGTTTTTTGCCTAACTGCAAACTGTCTCTAAGACTTTGTGTCTGTGGGTAGGACATGGGGGCACATAACTGTGGTGGTGGGTGTGGCTTTGTGGAATTATACTTTGTAATCTTATGCTTTTGTAAATGGCAATAAATAAGTAAATAAGTAAACAAATAAACAAAGATGAACTGAGTAGTAACCGTAATTATATCTGCAAAGTCCTTTTTGGCTCCTAACATAGCATAACCACAGGAACATCACAGGGTGGGGAGAAGGCAAAGAGGGAATGGAGGAAAAGTCTGCCCTCAATACACCTACTACTACCCTACATACTACAAACAGAATAATCCACTTGACTCCTTACCACAACTAATTCAAGTCTCTTTGCTCATAATAAACACCCTTGAATACATCTAAAATGCAGGATGTTATCTGGAAAATTTCCAGAGGAAGATTTGCTGCTCCTGTCCCCAAGAAAGATGATGGACATTAAGTATTACAGGCACTCAGCTCAGGGAGACCTTCTCCACTGCACATAACTCGGAGGTCCTGAGAGCTGCATAAGGCTATATTAAGACTAAGTAAAGCACTGTATTGCTGACATAGCTCCCCTGATATGCACTCTCTGATGTCTGACAGGTCCCAATCTTCTGTGGAGAGCACATCCTGAATATGGTAGCTGCCTTTCTTGCCTGTAACATAAACCCAAAGAAAAACATATTTGTCAGCAGTCTCTGCTGTGTGGCCATACAGAATTAAGTTGGAGCTTGGTCAAGAGGTTAGTATATATTTAAATGAGAGGAAGGCAAAGGACGCTAAGAAGCACCATGACTGAGTGGGTCCACACACCCCAGTCTCAGACATTTAATATTCTGGTATACAGGCCAACAAACATGGTGACTGGGAGTGACAGGGCAAGTTCATCACAGGGAATTATCTCAGGATAAAAACGTTTTTCCAGGACCCAATTTACTTTAACTTCAATGAAGTAGGTAAAGTCACTCATGAACCTTTGGCCAAAATCCTTAAGCCAGTCCTACATTAACAGCCAAAACAGGGAATCTTTCAAAGGTGCACATAACCAGAAATGTTTAGGAAACTGGAAATTGTCATTTGCAAAAAAAAAAGAGAGAAGAGAAAAAATTCTCAATACAGTGTCAGTGCCTACGTGAATTAACTTTAAGTTTTAGATAACTATATAAAACTTTTTTTATTTTTTACCAGAGCACTATTCAGCTCTGACTAATAGTGGGGCAGGGAATTGAGCCTGGGAAAGAGAATCTCTTTGCATAACCATTATGCTATCTACCCTCACCCTATATAAAACATTTCAATTACAAAGCACACACTCAGTGTTAAGCAGAAATGTAGTTTTGTGCAGATACATGGCATGTCAATTCACTGGGAAAGTTATGGAATTATATAAATAGTCTTAATAATAATTGCATTTTTTGGAAATAATAACATTCCGTCATTATCTGATACAAAGGACTAAAATGTCATCCACATGAATCAAAAAGAAAGCTAAAGAATCAAAAAGAGACTAAAAAAAAAAAAAACCCAAAATAATATTATGTTCTTTAAAAGATCTTGACACATCCCCATCTCTTCAAGCCCAATTACTTAGAAATCCCTTCAATATGAAGTTAAAACAGTCATTTTTGTTTACATTGTAACATTGCTTTAAAGACAATATAATATCATGACTAAAAGCTTGGATCTGAACCCTTGTTTTGTTCTTCTGAACTGTGTGTTACGAGAGAACTCTAAACTTTCGTTAACTGCAACATGGAAATAATTATTGCATTTTCAGTAATAATTATATTTGCCCTTATGGGACATATTTTGAATCAAATAGACTCCATTTTGTCTCTAGCTTCCATACTGAGAATTCCAGGTGAGCTGTTGGATGAAACCTGAGTCAGCAGCCCAGCTCCATTTACTGTGAAAAAATACCAACTCAATGATTTCTTCTTTTCTTAGCTATAGAAGAATTACAATTCCCTGGTTTCTCCTTATCTATATAGCTGTTTGTTACAAAAATACCAACACTGCAATTTTCTGTCAAAGACTCTTGTCAACCTATCCAAAAGTTTCAAAACAAATGGTTTAAGCTCAAACCACCTCTCCCTTTTGTCCTGACCCTACTTTTGCTTATGGACCTAGATCATGATTTCTAGTCTCAGATGTTTTCATAATGATACTATAACCTGATTATCACTGGGTCCATACCTTGTAAAAACCTCATGAGGATTAAGCAAGTAAATGCATGTGGAAACGTTAGAACAGGGACTGGAATATAGTAATCACTCAGTGAGTGTCAACTTTTATAATTTCCTTAGTTTCTCCTTCTCTCTTCCTTTTGTCCAGTGACAAATAAATGAAAAAATCCATTATGTGCTCTGTCTTTTTAAATCTTTTTTCCCATTTATTTTCATCATCCTTTTCCTCTGATCTGAGAGAATTTCTGACTTTGTCATCACATTTTATGATTTGTTTCTCTGCAGAACCTAATCTATTTTTTTCTGTCCCCTCTAATTTACTTCAAATTTATGGAAACCATTTTTCTCATTTTCAGGCAGACTTTCCTGGTGTCAGATTATTCCACTTTTCATTCAGTGAAATCTTTTCCATTGTTCCTTTTTACCAATTTGGATTAAATTGTCCCACGTTTTCTTTTGCTTGTAATAACCACTTCTAACGTTCATTCACCTTGCTGTCTTCAATTAAGTCCATTTTTTCCTGCTTGGAAATGTTCTTCTCTCCCATAATCCCACCCCCTCTGTGTACCCATGTTTACAGAAAGGAGGTGGAAAAAAATTGAAGTATCTGAGGTGATCAAACAAGATGAGTGATACTTCAGAGATTTACAGATAACTTCCTTTTGAGATTGAGCCTTCCCACTACTTTGGGACCTTAGCAAAGAATAAGTCAGTTTAAGTTTTTACTTTTCCTTACTTGAATTTAAATTCACTGTGTAGCATGCAGGGGGAGAATGGTATGCAGTGCTGGTTTCTGAGCTTGCTGTGATAGCCTGGCACATGCTGAAACAGTAGTGTTCCTTTCATCTGATGGCAACATTTGGGATTGGAGTCTGCTATAGAGCCCCTCTTTCCATAACATGGCAGTCCTTACTTACTTCACTTACCAAAGGCTCTCAAATCACTCCTTCCAAATCTCTGCCCCAAACCTCATTTTCCTCTGTAAGTTTATTTTCAGTACTATATTTCAACTAGCCCTCTACCTCATATGTTTATCAATACATGAGAAATTTTGGACACTTTAGATCAATAAATATTTGTAAATGAAAATGTGTTTTCTAAATGACATTTTCCTGCACATAAAATTAATCTAAGTCATTTTTTTTCTCAATATGCTCTTTTAGTACTTTTTCTGGAATGAAATTCTATAAAAATGTACACATACTTTTTCAACATTGCCATTTTATATGATTTTAATGAAAATGCATATAAGTTGGATGGTGAGGTTCTGAAGTTCCCATTTATAGTCCTAAGTGATATGAATCAATTCAGATGAACAAATACATAAGACTCCCCACCTGCAGAGGGAAAACTTCACAAGTGGCAAAGCAGGTGCCTCTTTGTCTCTTTCCTTCTCTATCTCCCCCTTTCCCTCTCAGTTTTTCTGTCTCTATGCAATAATAAATAAATTAAATTTTTTAAAATTAAAAAGCTAAAAAAAATACATAGGGCAACGTCCCCTTTCATAATTGCTAAATCATTTGGGAAGTGCTCTTGGAATCAACTTCTTGAAGAAAGCAGAAGTGAGGAGGGTCTTAGTTGATTCACAAGAAGTCCATCAGGGAAGCAATTTCAGAAGCCAGACCTTCCACCTTCTGTGTCCCATAATGACCATAATGTCAATACTCCTAGAGGGATAAAGAATAGGAAAGCTATCAGGGGAGAGAGTGGGATACAGAGTTCTAGTGGTGGGAATTATGTGGAGTTGTATCCCTCTTATCCTATGGTTTTTGTCAGTGTTTCCTTTTTATAATTTTTTTTTTTTTAAAAAAAAGAAGTCCTAGATTTAGAGTGTCCCTTCAGAGTTGCCTCAAGGTAAGACAGGGGAGAGGTATATTTTATATTTTCACTGAATAGCTGTTAAGAAGAAGCTGCCCGGGGACAGGTGGTGGCACACCTGGTTGACCACATATGTTTCAATGCTCAAGGACCCAAGTTCCCAGGCCCCACCTGTAGAAGGTGGTGAAGCAGGTCTGCAGGTGCCTCTCTTTCTCTCTCCATATTTCCCCTACCCTCTCGATCTCTGGCTGTCTCTATCCAATAAATAAAGATAATAATAATAATTATTATAATAATAATAAAAAGGAGCTGCTCCAGGGGGACTTAGCTCTTGGGAAAGGCAATTCTGAGACCAAGAACAACACGGTTGTAATTCATCTGCAGTCAATCAACACTCCCAGGATTTGTCCCCTCCTAGAGGGAGAATAGAAGCAGCCAATACTCAGCATCTACACGGCTTGAGATCACGCTGCAGATTTCTGTCTCAGATTTGCAGTTTGACTTTTCTCTTTTATGGTTCTGTCCCAGAATTGTCAAGCAGGAGATGCAGAAGGAGGAGGTGATTAGAAAGAGGAAAAAGCTATGCAGCTACTAAGAACAATGAACTCAACTTCTCTGACCCATCTTGATCAGAGCTAGAAGGAATTATGTTAAGTGAGCTAAGTCAGAAGGGTAAAGATGAGTATGGGATGATCCCACTCATCAACAGAAGTTGAGAAAGAAGATCAGAAAGGGAAACTAAAGGCAGGATCTGACTAAATTGAAAGTAGGGCATTAAAGTAAAAACCCTGTGGTGAGCAGGAGGGTGGACATGTGGCTTCCTGGGCCGGTGGGGGTGTGGGGGGTGGGATGAGACACAATCTTTTGGTGATTGGAATGGTGTTTATGTACACACCTATTAAATTGTAGTAATATAAATCACTATTTAATTAATATGAGAGGGTGGAAAATTGATTGTATGTCTAACAAAGGGACTTTTCAAAGCTAACCCAACTACCAAATAATGTGATGATAACAGATATTATCCGTTGTCTTCTCAAACCCTAAGACAGCAGGAACCTCACATTTCACTATAGAGCCTAAACTTCCCCCAGTCCTGAGACCCTAGGGTAGGGCCCACTTTCCAGTATGGTTCTCCCAATTCTTATCAAATAATATTGCATCCGCTGATTGCAACCTAATCAATGCAACAAATGCCACCCCAGCACACTTCAGACTGTGTCCAGAGACTTCAGGTGTGGAACGAAAACCCTTCAGCTTCATCACTCGGGTGAGACCTTTCCTTCCATAGTATTCTCTAATTCCATCCCAGGTGGTTCACTTTCTAACAAAGTCCCAAAACCTAGATATAGACCAGGTTCCAGGAGATAGAGCATATGTTCACACGTATCCATAAACTAGTGCAAATATATACCTGAAAGTAGTAGTACACTAGAGTTTGCAGTGAGTACCCCCCAACACTTCATCTCCACTATTCCAATCTTCGGGTCCATGATTGCTCAACAATTTGTTTGGCTTTGTATGTTAACTCTCTTTTCAGCCACCAGGTTCCAGATGCCATCAGGATGCCTGCCAGGCTTCCCTGGACTGAAGACCCCACCAATGTGTCCTGGAGCTCTGCTTCCCCAGAGACTCACTCTACTAGGGAAAGAGAGAGGCAGACTAGGAGTATGGATCGACCAGTCAAAGCCCATGTTCAGCGGGGAAGCAATTACAGAAGCCAGACCTCCCACCTTCTACAACCCACAACGACCCTGGGTCCATGCTCCCAGAGGGATAGAGAATGGAAAAGCTATCAGGGAGGGGATGGGATATGGAGATTGGGTGGCGGGAATTGTGTGGAGTTGTACCCCCCCATCCTATGATTTTGTTAATGTCTCCTTTCTTAAATAAATAAATAAATTTTAAGAAAAGAAAGAGGAAAAAGAGAAAAGTGACAAGAATAAGAAGAAACAAAGAGCAAGAACAATGAAAACAAAAATTAAGAATGACTAAATTAATAAACACATTAGTATCTGGGGAAAGAAAAGGAAAAAAATATCTGGATACTGCGGCCAGGTGGTAACATACCTGTTTCATAATTCACAAGGACCCAGAATCGAGCAGGCCCCTGTCCCCACCTGCAGGGGGAAAGCTTTATGAGTAGTGAAGCAGAGTTGTAGCTGTCTCTCTGTTTCTCTCCCTCTGTATCTACCCCTTCCTTCTCAATTTCTGGTTGTGTCATCCAATTAATATATAAAGATAATAACAAATTTAATATATGGATAAAATATTTACTAGCAAGGAGTTAGTGGATAATATGAAATACTGATAAAAAGGAAAATAAAATCAAAAGCCTATTGGAAGCAGCGGGTTAAACACACATGGCATGAAGCGCATATACCAGAATAAAGATTCCAGTTGGAGCCCACAGCGCCCCACCTGCAGGGGAGGTTGATTAACAAGTAGTGAAGCAGGTCTGCAGGTGTTCATCTTTCTCTTCCTCTCTCTGACTTCACTTGATCTCTCTCTGTCCTAATCCATAACAACAACTGCAATAACAACAACATTGGAGGTTGTATTGTTATGTGGAAACCTGGGAAGTCTTATGCATGTACTCATAACAACAGTAAAATATTAATCCTCCAATAAAGAAATTAAAAAATAAAAGAGTCTGGGGTGGGTAGTGGGGAGGGTTCAGGTCCTGGAACATGGGCAGAGGAGGACCTAATGGGGGTTGAATTGTTATGTGGAAAACTGGGAAAAGTTATGCATGTAAAAACTATTTTATTTTACTGTCAACAACAATAGCAATAACAACAACATCGGAGGTTGTATTGTTATGTGGAAACCTGGGAAATGTTATGCATGTACAAAATACTAATAACAACAGTAAGATATTACTCCCCAATAAAGAAATTGAAAAAAAAAACAAAAGTATATCATATGAAATAAATGATACAAGTATCAGAAAAATTAAAAATAAACTTTTCAAATAGGCATATGGGTAAAAAATGAAAAATAATGTGAAAGTTTATAATCAGCAGTGATACAGTCTCTTCTCACTGTACCATGTACATAGTCCCACTCCCCAGAGGGATACACTTCTAATTGTTCTTTTGGCAACACTGCCATTTTATTTAATAATATGTTTGCGTATCTACTGCTTGACATATGTTGCACTTTATGTAAAAGTGAAATGCAGTGATTTAATGCATTTAGCTCACTTCTTCTTTCATTCCTCCTCATGTTGGTTCATAAGTACTTCTGATGAGGTCTAATCTCATAATCACAGAAATATGGAATAAAAGGAAGGTGTTTTGAACATAATAAAAAAATGTTTCTACACTGATACCCTAAATAATCACTTCAGCTAAGCCTTAAGTAATATAGATCTATACACAAAATACTCATTTCAATGAAAAGACATGATGTGAATTGATGGGCTAACCATAAATACTTGCCTTTGCCCATCATGGAGCCCCAATTAAACAACAATAAAAATAGTTAAAAGAAAATCTAGAGACACCAGTATACAAATTTCATACAATGAAATGCATAGGACTCAGGCCCTACATCCTAGTCCTAAAGATCCTAAGAACTCTAAATTCAAACAAAATGGTAACATATGATATCACAGATAAATATTTTAGAGGGCCAGGACATAGATTACCCAAGAGAAGCAGATCTTGACATTCATGAGAAACTGGTTTTGAGCACCCCACATGAGAGCATCCCCACATGAGCTCCTCTGCCCCATGAGAGTACCTGGGGTACAGAAAGTGGGAGTTCTGGCTTCTGTAATTGCTTCTCCACTGAACATGGGTTTTGACAGGTGGATCCATACCCCCAGACTGTTTCTATGTTTCCCTAGTGGGGTAGGGCTCTGGAGAGGGGAGGTTCCAGGACACGTTGGTGAAGTCGTCTACCCAAGTTTTGGTACTGTCATGCCATATGTCTTGACATAGTCATCTTCCTTCTCTTATAAGATATACACAAATGAATAATGAAAACTTGAAGTAGATGAGTTTCTCTATTCCTCCAAAATTAAATATTATTCAGTAAAGTGAAAGGATACAACCATATGGAAAACTTGGCTTTTATCCTGATATTACAAACATTTCCACTTTTATGTTTTACTTTGGGGCTGATTTCATTTCCAGGTGGAGATGATGGCCACATGAAATGACAGTAAACTTTCCCAGATGTCACTATATTGAAATTAAAATCAACTGGTTTCATCCACTTACCTGTTGCAGGAACTTGGCTGTGGCACATAAAGGACTTCGCTGTGGTGTAGCTGAGAGCAGGTTTAAATAACCAAAGATTTATTAGGCCATAAGTAGTATGGAACATATTTTAGGTAAGGAAAAATAAACAATTATAGGCAGGGGTAAATAAGCTAGTCTTATAATCCCATGGATTAGTTACCAAAAGTTCAGTACTGCAGGGCTAGCGTGGGGGTGCCTCTTTCCGGGCACATACTCTCTGGGTTGGGGAGAACATGACCAGAGCCAGCCTGGGCTGCTATTCACGTGAGGGAGATGACTCAGGAACAGACATGTGGTGGTGAGACAATGCAATGTATTTATTGATCAGAGAGCCCAGGCTTTTTAAAGGGCACACCCAGAAGTAGCAAGTCGGAAACGGAAATCGCTAGGAAAGGGGCAGAGAAAGGCAAAAGGGGGCTGGGAAGGTAGAAACTTCCTTAGCAACTGTTGTGAGGGTTTTAAATGGTAAGATTAATATTACCCTGCAGGCAGGGAGGGTCTCGAGGGTAGAAAGAAGATAGAACAAAGGAATGGAATGGGTGGGGATCTTTTAGGCAAAACAGTGATTATGTAGATAGGCCATAGTATCAGGAATGCAGGGTGCTTTGTGAGGCTCCTCACAATTTCCTGACAAGTACCAGGAGATAAACAATTATCATCAGAGGTATAGATCACTCATATGGCTGTAGAGGAGAGTTTAGAGTTTATCATCTAGCAAAATCACAGTTCCCAGGAAAGGGAGCCTTAACAGGTACTTCAAGCACCCTCAGCCAGGATCTGTCTGAGAAGGAGAAGAAGCAGGGACCAAAAGGGGTCAGACATCCATGACTGTGCTTAAGTCCATTAGATCCACCCACAATCCCTGTGTGTTTACAGATCATTGTATGCTCTGTTGCTAGGCTGACTTGTGCTGTGTCTGCTGGGAAATTGTTGCTCTCTCACCCAACTCTGAGGTGCCAGCGCAAATAAAGGACTGTGTTTCCTTTCTGCTCCAAACCTCTTTTTTCTGCATCCTGCCGCCACCACAAGTGACAGAATATCACTTCATTGACAAGTGATTTTTTTAAATTTTCTTATTTATTTATTTAATAATAGGAGGTCTCAGCTTGATGGGAAGAAATACATAGATATCATCCTTGACTCATGTTAAGTAACACTAACTTGATTTTCTGGATGAACTCCAGAAACCTGAAAGCTAAACTTAGTGTTTTTCTGCTCAATGTGATTTCTTTTTATACTAACTCAGTGAAAGGTATATTGAGTCATTAAAGCTAAAGCAACCCTTCTGTCTATGTACACTCTAATACTAGATCATTTTTATTCATTATATTATCTTTACATCTTTCATTACAGCCTTTTTTAAATAATCTACACCACTAAAGTCTTCAATCATGACTTTTCTATATTATGTCTAGATTTTTTTCTTTTGGTCAAAATTTCTAGCTTATCCTCTTCTCTTTGGTGCTACCATTTGCTTGGTATATAATTTGTACCACCTTCAAGATAATTTTTCATAAAGTTAACTCTCCTGCACTGCTTGTAGGACTGTGAATTGGTCCAACCCTGTGGAGAGCAGTCTGGAGAACTCTCAGAAAGCTAGAAGTTGACCTGCCCTATGACCCTACAGTTCTTCTCCTGGGAATATATCCTAAGGAACCAAATATATCCATCCAAAAAGATCTGTGTGCACCTATATTCATAGCAACACAATTTGTAGTAGCCACAACCTGGAAGCAACCCAGGTGTTCAACAACAGATGAGTGGCTAACCAAGTTGTGGTATATATCCACAATAGAATACTACTCAGCTATTAAGAATGGTGGAGTCACCTTCTTCACCTCATCTTGGATGGAGCTTGAAGGAATCATAAACTCCCTTATGATGTTATATACTAGCTTGGTTAAAATGCTTTTATAGCTCTTCCTGGTATAGAACAGGGATTGGCAAATGACCTTTAGGTCCCAACCAGTTCTCAGTATTCTTTTGCCAAAATAGCTAAATTGAGCTGTTATAATCAAAATAATATGGTTCCCAATATAGAATATTTCTATATGGTTATTTATAAATAAAATTTGTTAACCTTCAGCCTAAAAGACAAAGTTCAGAGGTTTGGCATTATGTACAAAGCTATTCATAAGATAATATATATTTTTTTTATCACAAAGGTTGTCGCTGTGGCTTGGTACCTGTATGACAGATCCACCATTCTTGTTAGATTTTTTTTCCTTTTTTGTTCTATTTTTACTTTATAGAACAGAGAAAAATTAAGAGGTGAGGGATAAGATAGGGATAGAGACAAAGAAATAACTACAGTACTTGCTTCACTGCTCATGAAGTTTCCACCCTGCAACTAGGGAACAGGGGCTCAAAGTTGGGTCCTCCTGCATGGTAAAGTGTACACTTAATCAAGGGCACCACAGCCTGGCCCCTTTTATAACTCGTTCAATTATCCCTTAGCATTTTTTTAAATTTAAAAATACTCATTTACTTATATTAAGAGTGAGAGGAAGAGAGGAGAGTAACAAAGAGAGGAAAAAATAAAGAAACTGAGACCAGAGTTTCATCCCAGCATCTGAGGTGCCAATAATTAATAAGTTTACATTTTGAGATTTTTTAGGTTTATAGAAAAGGTGAAATGAGCACAAAGTAGTTTTCATACAGTCCCTCATCATTTCTCACAGAGAGGAAAATTTATTAAAACTGATGGGACAATATTAATACTTTATCATTATCATCCACTTAAGTGCATAGCTCACATTATAGTTAATGTTTTGGATTATACAGTCTGTGGATTTTCACATATGTGGATATTTATCCACAATTAGCATATAACAGAAAAACTTCTCTGCCCTAAAAGTCCCCTTCATCCCACCTATTCATTACACCTTGTCCTAAATCCCTCAACACCAAGGATCTTTTTAGTCCCTCCATGGTTTAGCTTTTTTCATAGTGTCAGATGCTTGGAGTCATACAGTATTTAGATTTCACATTTAATTCTTTCACTCAACAATATCATCTAAGTTTCCATTCTGTCTTTTCATGGTGTGATAGCTCATTTCCTTTTCATCATTAACTACTATGCAACTATACATGTGTAGGTCTTCCACGATCTACCTACCCACTTGCCTAGCTAAGACATCTTTGGCCAGTTTGCTTGAGTTGTTCTGTTACTGTTAGAGTTTACCAATTGCTCTTTATTATTGTTATTGTTACTAGGATTACTGAGATGTAACATTTCTTGATTGCTTACCAAGGGTAGGTAGTACATAAAGAGTTCTAAAAACACCAGCTAATACAATGTCCTTAACATTATCATTTTATCTCATTTAATACATGGGAGAATGAGCAATTTATAGAAGATTATATATGAGTAAGAAATAGATTCAGAATTGCATTCCAGTTTTGTGCACCAGCAGTTAAACTAGTATACAATACTCCTCTTATCCTTCTACAGCTATGTGGTTGTTTTGTTTCTGTTGGTTAAGCTACAAACATCATAAAGACAGTGTCAAATGTAAGGATCTATGGGTGCATAGAATAATATAATATAACATAATATAATAATATTTAACAGATAGATTTTATCTATATCTGGTCAGAAATTGAAACAAAAAAAGCAGTATCTCTAGAGAGGGGTAAAAAGGCCTCAGCAAGAGTTTCAAAAATTTATTTAAAGTAGGTTGCTTTGAATGTTCTTTTTGGTTTGTTTGTTTTGTTTAGAGAAATGAAATTTCCTCCTACTGCCAAATAGACAACAGTTTAAAGTATAAGGTTTTCTTCCCAGTCGCTAATGGACCAATTAACAATTCCTAATTTGGCTTGTTATTCTCTTTCATCTGAATAAATTACTGATCCAAATACAGTAGTCATCACAATCCACTTAGCATACTGAGAATTTCTTCTGCTGAAGACTTGGATATATCTCAGGATGTTAAGGTAGTTAGGAGAAAGTATAAATGTCATATATGTGCTACATAAAATATGAAAATAAGGTAGTTTATTAAGTCACAACATTCTCAAGCCAATACTAATGTTCAGTGATTAGACTTCAATCCATTGAGATGAAACATTTAAACCTTGAGGCTGACAGCCTATCTGGCTACAAAAGTAGCATAGTATATTTCTTTCATTTTTGATATTTTTATTAGAGAGATTAATTTTGTATATCACATATATTTGTTGGTACATGTGTAAAATTTCTCAGTTTTCTGCTAAACTCTCTCATCCCCAGCCTAGATCCTCCTCCAGCATCATGCACTGGACCTGAAAGTATCCTGGGGTCCACTGCCCCCAGATACCTTTATTATGGTGTAATGCACCAACTCCAGTCCAAGTTCTGCTTAGTGTTTTACCTTTCTATTCTTATTTCTCAACTTTTGTCCATGAGTAAGAACATCACATATTCATCCTTCTCTTTCAGGATTATCTCACATATCATGAATCCTTCAAGCTTTATCCAACATGAGGTGAAGCAGGTGAATTCACCATTCTTAATAGCTAAGTAGTGCTCCATTTTATATATATTCCATAACTTTCTCAACCACTTATCTGTTGTTGAACATCTGAGTTGCTTCCAGGTTTTGGCTATAATAAATTGTGTTGCTATGAACATAGACGTACACAAATATTTTTGGATGGGTATGTTTGGTTCCTTAGGATATATCCCCAGGAGAGGAATTACAGGGTCATGAGGTAGGTCCACTTCTAGCCTTCTAAGAGTTCTCCAGACTACTCTCCATAGCAGTTGAACTAATTTACATTCCCACCAGCAGAGCAAGAGGGTTCTTTTTCCTCCACAATCTCTTTTCACAGAGAGAACAGGAGTTTATACACTTCTGTTTTTAATCATTTTATTTATAAAATGTTTTTTTTATTTTAAAGTTTTGGTTCTATTGTGTTAATATTTTTCATTGATTTAATAATGATGAAAAGACCATAGAATAAGAGGGGTACAATTCCACACAATACCTACCACCATAGTTCCATATTACATCCTCTCCACCGGAATCTTTCCTGTTCTTTATCCCTCTGGAAGCATGGACCCAGGATCATTAATGGGGTGCAGAAGGCGGAAGGTCTGGCTTCTATAATTGATTCTCCACTGAACATGGGCATTGGCAGGTTGATCCATACTCCCAGCCTGTTTCTATCTTTCCTTAGTGGGGCAAGGGACTAGGAAGGTGAGATTCCAGGGCATATCGATGAGGTCATCTGCCCAATGAAGTCAGGTTGGGATCATGATAGCACCTGCAACTTGGCGGCTGAAAAAGCATTAAGATATAAGGCTTAAAAATTATTTAATAATCAGGAATCTAAAGGTAAGACTATAGCAGATGAGATTTGGGGTCTCCATTTTGGAAAAGCTAGTAGATCTTTTTTAGGTCTATTCCAAGGGGCTTTACTAATTTTTGCCTGGACCTGACAGCTAACATGCAGATGGGCCAAAGGTATTGTCTTGGTGTTGGTGTCAGAGTTGGAAATAGAACTAAAAATCTGGATATGGGAAATATGCAAATATTGTTAACCAGAATCCCCATCAATTTGATCTATGGCTTATATTCAGCAAAGGAGCCTGTGCAACCTCCACATTACTGCAGGTCTGAGCTGATTGAGGGAAGTGAAACAGGAAGTAGGTGAGGAGGGTGTCTAGATATAAGTAGAAACTGATTTAAGTTATGGTTCCTATTACAAAAAGTATCTTTTTCAGGCTGGAAGTATGTACTGACCTGTCAATGCCCATTTTCAGTGGGGAAGCAATTATAGCTTCCACCTTCTGCACTCCATAATTACCCTGGGACCATACTCCCAAGATAAATAATAGGGAAGCTCTCAGGGGAGGGGATGGGATACTGAGTTCTGGTGGTGGGAATTGTGTGGAGTTGTACCCCTCTTATCCTATGGTTTTTGTTACTGGTTCATTTTAAAAATAAAAATTTAAAAAAATATATAAGTAAATGGAAAATTTTTAAAGTGTTTTTTTTCAAGTCCTTCTGCTTGCTTGCTACACTTATTGAGTCACTGCAAACCATTGTGTCCTTCTACATTAAGATATATATTTTCCCTTAACTTATGGATACATGTGCACATGTGTTCTGTCTCATGGGCCTTGGTCTATATCTAGTTTCTGAGGCTTTATTAGGAAGTGCATTGCCTGATACGGAATTGAGGAGTCCTGTGAGATAGGAATGGTCTCACCAGAGTACAGGAGCAGAGGGGTCAACATTCCATGTCTGGTATCTGTGGACACAATCCCAGGTGAAACATGTCAGGATGGTACTGGTTGTATTGATTTGATTGAACTGAGAAAATTCAGTATCAAATGGTATGGGTTAAGGAAAATGATCCATGCCTCAGAGGTTCTAGGACTGGGAGAAATATGGGTAGTGAAGAGAATGGGGAAAGTTCCTGCTTTCTTAGGTTAAGAAAACAATCGATAGTTATTATTGTAACCAAGTTATTTGGGAACTTGTTTTACCTTGAAAAATCCCATGGTTAGGATTTGCTATATCATGCAAGACTTCACCATGATGTATGTCATTTAATGCTATTTACATATAGCTATATATTACATAGTGACACAACCAGTTGCTTTGGGTCTCCTTGGTCTAAGATTATAGGTAATTTAATATTTCAAATAAATAGTCATTTCTAGAAATGTATAAACAATGTATAAACAATTTAAGCCTACTGTTACATTTCAATCCGGTTACCAATTTGAAAGCTTAAGTTCTTAAATTGAAGGAATATATACTCAAAACTGTAGTGTAGGAATCAAAAAGTTGGAGACTTTCAATCTAGTTTTCCCCTCCTATGTTGATTAAATAGTGATTTATAAGATTATAATTTAATAGTAGTCTGTAGAAATTTCACAAGACTAGAATTACAGAAGCCATACCTTGCACCTTCTGCATCCTACAATGACCTTCGGTCCATACTCCCAGAGTATTAAAGAACAAGAAAGCTGGGGGTCGGGCGATGGAGCAGTGGGTTAAGCGCATGTGGCGCAAAGCGCAGGGACCGGAGTAAGGATCCCAGTTCGAACCCCCGGCTCCCCACCTGCAGGGGAGTCGCTTCACAGGCGGTGAAGCAGGTCTGCAGGTGTCTATCTTTCTCTCCCCTTCTCTGTCTTCCCCTCCTCTCTCCATTTCTCTCTGTCCTATCCAACAACAAATTGCGTCAACAAGGGCAATAATAATAACCACAACGAAGCTACAACAAGGGCAACAAAAGGGAGGGAAAATGGCCTCCAGGAGCGGTGGATTCATGGTGCAGGCACCGAGTCCAGCAATAACCCTGGAGGAGGAAAAAAAAAAAAAGTAAAAAAAAAAAAAAAAAAAGAACAGGAAAGCTATCAGAGGAGGGAGTGGGATATGGAATTCTGGTGGTGGGAATATGTATTCCAGTTTTTGGTGGTGAAAAACTCTGAAAATATCCAAGACATCTAGTCTGTCTGCCACTTCATTTAATTCTTTTGTTTCTTTGTTGATTCTCTGCTTCATTGATATGTCTAAGTGTGAGAGTGGTATGTTGAAGTCTACTACTAGTGATGTATTATTGTAGTTATTTCAGTAGGTGTTTGATGTATTTAGAAGGTCCCTCATTGAGTGCATAGATGTTAATAATCGTTAAATCTTGGTTAATTGATCCTCTAGTCATTATGTATTGGCCTTGTCTATCTTTATTATTTTCTTTAAATAAATCTATGGTGTCAGAGATGAGAATGGCTGTTCCTGCCCTTTTTTGTGGTCCATTGGCCTGTATGATTGTTTTATATCCTTTCACTTTAAGTCTGTGTTTGTCTTGTTTGGTCAGGTGAGATTCTTGAAGGGAGCATATGGTTGGGTTGTGTTTTCTGATCCATCCTCCCACTCTGTGCCTTTTAATGGGTGAGTTTAAGCCATTGACATTTATTGATATTATGTATTTAATGTATTTAGTGCCATTATTCAATATTTTTTATTTTCTCTGATAGATGGCAAGTATTTTGGTCATTCACTTGTTTGTAAGAGGTCTTTTAGAACTTCTTTCAGGGCAGGCTTAGTGATGGTTACCTCCTTTAACTTTTGAATATCTGAGAAGGTTTTGATCCCTCCATCTACTTTGAATGAAAATCTAGCAGGTTATATTATCCTTTATTGAAACTATTTTTCATTGAGGGCTCAATAGATATATTGTCATTCTCTTCTGGCTTTTAGAGTTTGAGTGGAGAAGTCTGCTGATAGTCTTATGGGTTTTCCCCTGTATGTGACTTTTTGTTTTTTCTTGCAACGTTTAGGATCCCTTCTTTATCCTTATTTCAGGATCCCTTCTTTATCCTTATTTCTTTTCACTTTAACTATGATGTGTCTTGGTATCTTCAGATCTGGGCTGATTCTATTTGGGACTCTCTGGGCCTCTTGAATCTTTATGTTCTTTCTGTTATTCAGGTCTGGGAGTTTTCTTCTATTACTTCCTCTAGAATGTTTACTTCCCCTACCTCTCTTTTTACCTCTGGTAGGCCAATTATATGAATGTTACTTGTTTTGAGACCATGCCATATGTCTATGTTTTTGTTTTCTGTTTTTTGTTTCTCTCAATCTCTTTTTGAGCTCTTTACCTCTTTCTTAGTGTTCTCTAGCTCATCCTCTGTCTGGCTAATTCTGTTTTCTGCTTCTGTTAGTCTGCTTTCCCTTCCCTCAGCTTCTTTTTTCAGTTCAGTTACAGTATTAGCTTGTTTTGCTAATTGGCCTTTTTGCACAGCTATTTCAGCTTTCAGTTATCTAATTACTTTGGTAGCTAGTATTTTCCTTGAGGGTTTCATCTGTTGTTTCCCTAATTCTGATAGCTCTTTCTTCCATAACTGTCTTCATGTCTTTGATTATTAGGCTTATTATTGCTTGCATACGTTTCTTATCTATGGTTTCCTCTGACTGACTTATAGTTTCTTCTGGCCTCCTGTCCTGATTCATTGTGGCAGCAGTTTTATTTGCTCTTCATTTAACCATTTTTTATTTATGTGGTTTTTATTTTTTGTTCTGTCGTCATTCAGTTGTTGTGTTTTGAGTACAAGCTATGCTATACTAAAGCCCTTTCAGAAATGCAGTCCAAACTTCAGAAATTACAACACAGCAACTGAGGGAAGGACTAATGTAATTCAGCCAATACCAGTTAGTCAAACAACAACCCCAGTCAAAGAAAAAATAGCAACCAAAACCAAAAGAAAAAGAAAGAGAAAAGGCAAAAATGGAGAACAAGAATAGGCAATTATGCAAATATACTGTCCACTGTAAGTTTAGTGATAGTAAGAAAAGAAAGGGAAGTAGAAAAGAAATTCACACACACACACACTCCACTCTGAGTCATATTTCTTCCTCAAAATAATTTCCAAATGATTATCACTGAATTCAGAAAGCAAAAGAAGTAAGAAAAGAAAAAGAGAAAAAAAAAAAACAGTGAAAGGAAAGAGTTTTTTTTTTTTTAATTAACTAGGAGGAGAGAAAAAGGAAAGTGGAGGGAAGAGGGAGAGAGAAACAGGTTCCTCTCACAATGGATAGGACATGCTGTCATCTATCAATTGAAAAAACAACAGTTAATTTTAGTCAACCTGAGGAAGGAGGAGGGAAAAGGGACTCATGTATATAATAATAGTAATAATAATAATAATAATAATAATAATAATAATAATAATAATAAAAAATAGAGTAAAGAACCCTAACAATCAGTCTGCTGCTTGGACTGCTCAGGATTGGATGCAGATAGCCTGAGAAAAGACAGTAAGAAGTATCCAAAAAACTAAAAAAGCAAACAAACAATAAACCTCCAGGTAGACTTTCCCAAACAGGGCTGAGGTCAGGTATTTTGTCACTCAAATAGAGCTCCAGCCACCTAAAAAAAAAAAAAAAAAAGAAGGAAAACAAAAAGAAAAAGTCTTGGAATGACACTCCTAGAGAGCCAGGAATCTTGGTTAAGAAAATTGCTCTGCAGGAAGCCTGCTAGGAGTGGCTTCCCAGACCCTGGGGGCTGTTTCAGGTGTGATTGGGAGGGGTGATTTCAGAAATAAGCCAAAAAGATTTTCCTTTGTTCATCCTTTTGGGCTTTGTTTGCCAAACCAAGAGTGGGTTATAGGAGTCTTTTTTGGTGTCACCCTGACCACCCCTTGTTCATCCTCCTACAGATGGACCAATATCCTACCCTATCCAGAGAATCCCAGGTTGTAAGCTGCTTCTGTTTGGAGCTCATGCCAGCTGTTGTTTCCAAGTCACCATCTTGGCTCCACTCCTTTACTTTGCTTTTCCCTGTCTGATCTTCCTTCTCAACTTCTGCTTATGAGTGGAATCATCCCATACTTTGTCTTTCTGACTTATCTCACTTAACATAATTCCTTCTAGCTCTATCCAGGATGGGTTGGAGAAGGTGGTTTATTATTCTTAGTAACTGAGTAGTATTCCATTGAATATATAACACAACTTTCTCAGCCACTCATCATCTGCTCCTGGGTTCCTTCCAGGTTTGGGCTATTATGAATTGCGCTACTATGAACATAGGTGTACATATATATTTTGAATGGGTGTGATTAAATCCTTAGGGTATATCCCTAGGAGAAGATCTAATGGGTCACAAGCAAGGTCTGTTTCAGGCCTTTGAGGGTTTTCCAGATTGATCTCCACAAGGGTTGTATGAAGTCACATTCCCACCAGTACAGGAGGGGCCTTTGTCTCCATAATCTCTCCAGCATTTGTTGTATGACATTTTTTATGCATAACATTCCACAGGAGTGAAGTGCTATCTCATTTTTATTATTTGCATTTCTCTGACCTGGAGCAATTTTTCATGTTTCTTGACCTTTTGTATTTCTTTTACAGTGAATATTTTGTACATATCCTTTCCCAACTTTTGGATTGGGTCATTTGAGTTTTTGATGCTGAGTCTGGTGAGCTCCTTATATATTTTGGTTATTAGTCTCTAGTTGGATGTGTGGCATGTGACGATCTCTCCTTCTGTGAGGTGTTTATTTCTTTGGGTGATAGTTTTTCAATTTAATGTAGTCCCATTGATTTGTTTTTGACTTAATCTTCCTTGCAATTGGGTTTGTGTCATCAAAGATGCCCTTGAGGTTTTGATGGGAGTGTTTTACCAGTATTTTCCTCTAAGAATTTGGTAGTCTCTCCACTAACATCCAGGTCCTTGACCCATTTGCTGTTAACTTGTTTCTGGTGAGAAGTAGTTTGGTTTCATTCATTCATTCATTCATTTAGTTTATTCATTCATTCTTTCATTCCATGTTTCAATACAGTTTTCCCAGTACCATTTACTGAAGAGAGCCTGCTTCCTCTATTTAATAGTTTGGGCCCTCTTATCAAAAATTAGGTATGCATAGGTTTGTGGGTGAGATTTATTTGTGGGCTTTCAAGTCTGTTCCACTGGACCGTGTATCTATTTCTTTTCCAGTATCAGGAAGTTTTGATTATGATGACCTTGAGCACCTACTAAGAGTAAGGAAACAAAATATTGCTTTCTATTTGTTATGATATTTTATCCTCTATGCATTATTTCCATTTTGGAGGAGAAAACAGTTTCAAAGACATGTGCTTGTACAGAACAAGGATCTAGTCTTCTCCTTCTCCTCCTCCTCCTCCTCCTCCTCCTCCTCCTCCTTCTTCTTCTTCTTATCCTCCTCCTTTCCCTCCTCCTTTTTCTTATTTTTAGAAAGAGAGAAACAGAGGAGGAGAGGCACCACAGTATCTGTGTGTGGGAATTCTTCAATTCTGTGGTCCCAGGGTTCAAAGCTAGGGCCTTGCTTGTAGTAAGGAATGCACTGAATCGGGTGAGCTACATTCCAAACCCTAAAACAAGCTCCTGAAATCACATTCTTCTGACTCATCAAACTACTCTTGTGAAAGCATTGTCCATTCTCCTCAGATTTTATATTAAATGTTATGTAAAAATGACTATTCATATGTTCTCTAATTCTTGTTCTCAGTTTTCATCATAACCTTTCTCTTATAAGATGACAAGAGTGGGAACACTGTTGAGTTCTATTTCAGTAAGAAAATCAATTCCTTTCCTTATCTATACTCTGGAGAAGAAAAAATCTTTGTCTCACCTCCTAGATCCTGAGTCTAAAGAATAGAAACCTTGCCTAATGTATCATTCTATTTAAAGCCTGTTTATCCTGATAACATAAAGAATGCTGGATGTCAAACATTTTTATTAAAATGTTGAACTGAACTATTCACATTTATTATTCAAGGATGCTATGTTTCATCATTTTCATGGTAAATAATAATAAAATAATAACTGGAAAGCATATTCCAAGTTTAAAAGACATCTAATTTAATGCAGACATTATGGAATCCTCTAGATAAAATTTCTCATTAATTCTTCTTCCAACCTGTCAGCAAATAAAGAAATATTGAGGAAATGAAGGTCTTTCCAAATTTTCCAAAAGTATCAAGTTCTATACCATTGATTCAAACCCATGATCTTATTTATAAAAATTTTTGGCTTAACAGTAAAGCTTCATTGCTCTGCCTCTGGGTGGCATTGATAGAAAAGAAATAAAGCATCAAGGCAAAGTGACCGGTTGCATTACTTTTAATATTCCTGAACTTTGGGCAGGGTTAGGTAGCATAATGGGCATGCAAAAAAACTCTTATCCCTGAGGCTCTAAAGTCCCAGGTTCAATACTCTGCACCATCATAAAGCAGAGTTAAGCAGTGCTCTGACACCATCTCCCTAGACAATACATTTAGTCCCCCTGCATGTTAGCTGTCAAGCTCAGGCAGTCATGGGACCCTTGGAATACACCTAAAAATAAACCTGCTAGCTTTCTCCAAAACAGAGACACCAAAATTTATCTTCTATATTTTTGCCTTTATGTTCCTGATTATTAAACAATTTTTTCTTCTTTATATCTTAATGATTTTATTTTTTAAAAAATGTTTAATATGTGTTTATTTTCCCTTTTTTTGCCCTTGTTGTTAGGGAGCCAGGGGCTCGAACCAGGATCCTTATGCTGATCCTTGGATTTGCAACATATGCTCTTAACCAGCTGCGCTACTGCCTAACTCCCTGCTACCACCCGACTTAATGCTTTTCAGCCATGAAGTTGTAGATGCTACCATGATACCAAACAGACTTCCCTAGGCAGACAACCTCACCAATGTACTCTAGACCCCCACCTCTCTAGACCCCCACCTCTCCAGAGCCCTGCCTCATTAGGACTTAAAGATAGGGATAGGCTAGGAATATGGATCGACCTGCCAACACCCAAGTCCATTGGAGAATCAATTACTGAAGCCAGACCTTCCACCTCCTGCATTCCATAGTGATCCTGGGTCCATGTTCCCAGAGGGATAAAGAATAGGAAAGCTTTCAAGGGATGGGATGGGATATGGAGTTCTGGTGGTAGGAATTGTGTGGAATTGTACCCCTCTTATCCTACTGTCTTACTGATATTTTTTACTTTATAAATAAATTAATAAAATAAAAAATAAACAAAACAATAGTACTGCTGAACATTGATATAGGAGAATGAACTAGCAAATTTGTCCAAAAATTTAAATAATTGAATTCTCAACTAACATCCTTGCTATAGACATTTTTATCTGAAATGTCTCTTGAAACTGAAAAATTAAATTACTAAGAGTTTCCTACTCTGTTTTGTTTTTACTTAAATTTAATTTTATTGAGAAAACCTTGTAGTGCAAGAATATTGCTATAATAGGAATATATTTTCACATACCACCAAAATACATACTGGTCTATTTTTCCAACCTCATTCCTTTGTGATCCCAGGTCTACTGACATAGGTAAAGTATTTACATTTCTTTTGTTTCATTTTTTCCAGCTTTATATCTTACTCCCTTTCAGCTACCAAGTTGAAGACACTATCATGATTCCATGATTCCATCCTGACTTCCCTGAGCAGATGACTTCACCAATATTTCCTGGATCTTCACCTCTCCAGAGCCCTACTCAACTAGGGAAAGACAGAAACAGACTGGGGGAATGGATCCACTTGCCAACACCCATGGCCAGAAGAAAAGCAATTAAATAAGCTAGAGCTCCCACCTTCTGCATCCCAAAAAATAATTTTTGTCTATACTCCCAGCAGGAGAGAAATACTAGGCAAAGATGACTAGAGGGTTCTGAACTCCAGCTCCATCTGGATCTGGAGAGAGAAGAGGATTTTAAAAAAGGACATTTGGAAGTAATAAGAGATATAGGTGTGACAGAAAGGGAAAAAAAAGTAAGACTGTAGAATACAATGGGCAAATATTTACAGATAGTTGTAGAATAATAGTCAACACATATCTTCAGCCTTGAGAGAGCTACTATAGCATTCAATAGAGGGGCTGGGGATACAGAACTCTGGTGGGAATGATATGGAATTATACACCTGTAATCTCATAACTTTTTAAATCAATATTGTCTTTAATATCATTTTTTAAAAATAGATTATTTAAAAAAAAGAAATATTGTGGACTGGATCCTCTTTTTTATTTCACACTGAATAAAAAAAATTCTCAAATCCACAGTCATTGAAAAGGTTCTTCATTTAATGAAGCTTAAATAATGATGTCAACATACTGACTGTTCAACTTCAGAAAATACTTTCTGGCTCTTATCTTTGCCAGGGATGAAAGGACAATATAATTACCTGTCTCTGAAACATGTATTTGTCCCATGACAATAGCTTTTCTTTTCTCTATCTCACCTGAGGCAGACTGCCTGTTCTGATAGCTGAAGTAAATTGACCCCTAGAAGCAACGAGCTTATCAAGGCCAAACACGGCTTTTCCACCATTACTGCAGATGTGTGGAGATACCCTGACAAAGATCCTGGCACTCATTCCACAGATCTTTTTCTGAAGGGGTTGGCTGAAAGCAGATCTGGGGCAAAGGTGTGACAGCAGTAGCAGTGCAGGTAGCTCAGAGCATCAGCCCAAAGAAATGAAACTAAAACCAAATTTTCAAAGATTGATGAAATCAAAATCACATGTGACTTTTTAGTGTACTCACAGGAGTAGCCAACAGTGGGATGCAAGTCAAGAAAGCAATAAAAGGAGACTGTTTCACCATATGCACACTGCATATTTCCAATATATCATAGATTTCCAAGAATTTATATTCTTTACCTAAGCAATGTATTGCTAGTATGTTACCACTATATTTCAACTATAACATTTTTAATACCTACATGGGATCCCATGATAGGGTTGGATATTTATTTAACCAGTCTCAGTAAGTCTGTGATCACTTGTATATTTCTGTCAATAGGTTGATGCTATTTCTACATGCTGTAAGAAATGGAAATGGACAATATAAACAGCAATAGAAATATTCATAAGAAATTGAAAGAGGGGGTTGGGCGGTGGCACAGTGGGTTAAGCTCACGTGGCGCAAAGTGCAAGGACGGGCATAAGGATCCTGGTTCGAACCGGCTCCCCACCTGCAGGGGAGTTGCTTCATGGGCAGTGAAGCAGGTCTGCAGGTGTCTTTCTCTCCCCCTCTCTGTCTTCCCCTCCTCTCTCTATTTCTCTCTGTCCTATCCAACAGCAATGACATCAATAACAATGATAATAATAACCACAACAACGGTTAAAAAAAAAAACAACCAGGGTAACAAAAGGGAAAAAATAGCCTCTAGGAGCAGTGGATTCATGCTGCAGGCACCAAGCCCAGACAATAACCCTGGAGGCAAAAAAAAAAAAAAAAAAAAGATTGAAAGAATGTTTACACAATTGCTAGTACACTGCCACAATACTATCTAGAAAGATGCACTTCCTCCAGAATTAGAGAATGAACACAATGGATTAAAGAAAATTACTATCTTGAATATTAAAACCTAGATTACCTACAAGCAACTATAGCTTCATTTGAATCTTGGTGAGCGGAAAAAGATTCAATGTTTGTATCTTCCATTTTGTGAACTCCCCAATTTTGACTATTACTACTTTTCCACTTGATTTTAGCCTTTGTTTGACTAATCAGCTCCAGTTTCAGATACTTAAAAACTACCCTTGGTCAAGTATTTTGTCAGACTATCATCTGTCTCAAATTGTAATGGTATTTTATAATATCATATAAATATATATGATAGGACACATTAATGATCCCTAGACATGGACCGGTGGAACACCTGGTGGACAGCACATGTAATAATGTGCAAGGACCCTGGTTCAAGCCCCCAGTGTCCACATGCAGGGAAGAAAGCTTCACAAGTGGTGAAACAGTGCTGCAGATGTCTCTTTGTCTCTCTCCCTCTCTATCTCCCCTGTCTTCTCAATTTCTGGATGTTTTATCCAATAAATAAAGATAATTTAAAAAGTAATAATCCCTAGACAGAAAATGTTACATTTTCTTCCTATCTTACCTTAACAATTTCATGACTACTAAGATACCACACAAATAAGCATACTAGGTCTGCGGTTCAGATGCAAGTTACTGTTCAAAAAGAGGATTCCACTTCACATATGATATGAACGATAGCTATTCTAAACTCATAATTTTCATGATTCATTATGCTCGTATTTAAGAAGCAGAATTATATAACCGTTAACCATGTAAGCTCATATAAATTCTTGTTATACTTGTTCAGAGAAGGGAACCGAGAAAGCAGAGATGAAATGTTTGCTGCCTTCTTGTTTTTGTTCCTTCTACTCATCCACCAATACTTTGGTTTTGAGTCTGAGTGTATTGTGAGGGGTGGGGAGTAGAAAATGCAGAGAATGAGAGCAGCCATCAAATATTAAATTCCAAGCTGCTTTGTGCACCCCAGCTAACAAGACTGAATTTGTCTCAGTTATACACACACATGTGCATGCATACATATTTCTCTGCTTGCTTATTTTGGTAGCTGTCCCACAATAACATAGTTCTTTTATTTAAGAAAGGAGATATTAACAAAACCATAGGATAAGAGGGGTACAGTTCCACACAATTCCCACCATCCGATCTCCATATCCCATCCCCTCCCTGATAGCTTTCCCATTCTCTAACGCTCTGGGATTATGGACCCAGGGTCGTTGTGAGTTGCAGAAGGTGGAAGGTCTGGCTTCTGTAATTGCTTCCCCACTGAACATGGGCATTGACTGGTTGATCCATACTCCCAGTTTGCCTCTCTCTTTCCCTAGTAGGGTGGGTCTCTGGGGAAGTGGAGCTCCAGTACACATTGGTGAGGTCATCTGTCCAGGGAATTCTGGTCAGCATCGTGCTGGCATCCGGAACATGGTGGATGAAAAGAGAGTTAACATACAAAGCCAAACAAATTGTTGCACAATCATGGACCTAAAGACTGGAATAGTGAAGATGAAGAGTCGGGAGGTATTCCCTGCAGGCTGTTGTGTACTTCAGCTTTCAGGTATTTATTTTTGCCTAGTTTATGGGCATGTGTGAACATATGCTCTATCTCATGGAACCTGGACTATATCTAGGTTTGGGGACTTTATTGAGGTGTGGAACGCCTGGAATGGAATTAGGAATACTATGAAAGGAAAGGTCTCACCTGAGTGATGAAGCTGAAGTGTTGTCATTTGACACCTGAAGTCTCTGGACACAGTCTGAAGTGAAGCATGCTGGGGTGGCACTCTTTGTGTTGACTGGGTTGCGATCCGTGGATGCACTTTTATTTGATTTGGATTGAGAGAAGCATGCAGGAAAGTGGGCCCCACCCTAAGGTTCCAGGATTGGGGGAAATATAGGCTCTATAGTGGAAATGTGAGGTTCCTGCTGTCTTAGGGTTCAAGAAGACAATGTTGTTGCTATCATCACATTATTTCGTGATTGGGTTAACTTTGAAAAGTCCCTTTGTTAGGGTTTGGGGTATAATACCCAGCATCCTGTATATAGCTGTGCTACCAGTTGCTTCTGTTCTCCCTGGTCTAAGCTTTTGAGAAAGTCAACATACCAAAGACAGCCTATGTATGTGTTTTGAGAACCTCTAGACATATGATCAATTTTCCCCTCTCATATTAAATAGTGGTTTATACGTCTACACTTTAATAGGAGTGTACATAAACCATTCCCACCACCAAAAGACTGTGTCCCATCCATACCATACCCCCGCCCACTCAAGGCTAGACATAGACCTTCCATATGACTCAGCAATTCAGCTCCTGGGGATAGACCCCAAGGATTCCAACCAAAAAGATGCCCAACCAAAAAGATATATTTATATCTATGTTCATAGCAGCACAATTCATAAGAGCTAAAACCTGGAAGGAACCCAGGTGCCCAACAATAGATGAGTGGCTAAGAAAGCTGTGGTACACATACACAATGGAATACTATGCAGGTATTAAGAATAATGAACCCACCTTATCTGACCCATCTTGGACAGAGCTAGAAGGAATATGTTAAGTCAGCTAAACCAGAAAGATAAAGATGAGTATGGGATGTCCCCACTCATCAACAGAAGTTGAGAAAGAACAGAAAGGGAAACTAAAAGCAGGATCTGATTAAATCTAGAGCAGGGCAACAAAGTAAAAACCCTGTAGTGAAGGGGAGGGTGGCCATTGGACATAGACAGTTTTGTTAGAAGAGAAGAAGCATTCATTTTTGAAACTTTAGTTAGAATTCGTGCAGATTCCCTGCAGCTATGTCTTCCAATAGACTATAGAGGCACTTGAAACACTTTACTTAAAACATTACCCCTTCAGAAGCTACTTGGAAAAAATGAATTTAAGCAATACAAATATCCTTGTTTCCTGGACTCCCCATATTTATAATTCAGTTCTAAGAAGATTGTTTTCCAAGAATTCCCATCTAAAATATGTTCTTCTGAAATGAATTTGACACCATAAGAAAGATAAACACTCGATTGGCAAGAGATAAATTCAAGCAGTGTGAAATATCTGATTTACTTTAAATGTGGTCACAACTAAAGAAAGAGAGGGAGTTGGGCGGTAACGCAGTGGGTTAAGCACACATGGCACAAAGTGCAAAGACCAAATTAAGGATCCTGGTTCAAGCCCCCGGCTACCCACCTGCGGGGGAGTTGCTTCACAGGCGGTGAAGCAGGTCTGTAGGTATCTATCTTTCTCTCCTCTCTGTCTTCCCCTCCTCTCTCCATTTCTCTCTGTCCTATCCAAAAATGGCATCAACAATAGCTACAACAACAATAAAAACAAGGGCAACAAAAAGGAAATAAATAGGTATTAGAAAAAAAGAAATAGAGAGCAAGAGTACATTAGCTAACTGACTTTTTAAAAATATATATATGTTTATTACTGGATAGAGACAGAGAGAAATTGAGAGGAAAGGGGGAGAAAGAGAAAGGAAGACAGATACCTGCAGCTCTGCTTCACCACTTGTGAAGCTTCTCCCTGCAGGAGGAGACCAGGGGTATTGAACCTAGGTTCCTGCGCACTGTAGTGTGTGCGCTTAACTAGGTGTGTCACCACCTGGCCCCTGAAAGGTATAAACATCTATAGGTAGGTGTGATCTGATTCTATTTTCTAAAGAACAAATAGGCCAAGCTGTTTGCTGTTGAAGCAACTAAAACAATAAGTTGTTCAAAGGAATGTGAAAATACAAAGCAGTCTTTCCTTAGCCCTTTTAAGGTGGTTTCTAAATGCATTTACTTCATTATAAGTTATATTCAAAATTGCCATCAAATAAAAATAAGACAGTAATAAGGTTGAAGAGCTCTTTAATACCAAAAACTCTATGAGGGGATGTCTTTATATATACTGTAACAGCTCAGCAAACTATGATTCAGGGAGCTGAATTAGCTAACATAGACGGACTGGAGATTTGAACTTCAACTCAGAGTTCCTCAAAGCAGGAGACTCATACTTGCCCATCACTGTTGTATTCAGAATACAGTTGAATGTATTTGACATTGGAAATGTTGCACTTAAATGAATTAACCTTCTCACCCCACAGATGGAGTCATTAACTGTTACACGTTTTAAAAAACAGCTGTTATGTTAACTCTCTTTTCAATCACCAGGTTCCAGATGCCACCAGGATGCTGGCTAGGCTTCCCTGGATTGAAGACCCCACCAATGTGTCCTGGAACTCAGCTTCCCCAGAGTCACACCCTACTAGGGAAAGAGAGAGGCAGAGTGGGGGTATGGACCGACCAGTCAACGCCCATGTTCAGTGGGGAAGCAATTACAGAAGCCAGACCTTCTACCTTCTGCAACCCTCAACGACCCTGGGTCCATGCTCCCAGAGGGATAGAGAATGGGAAAGCTACCATGGGAGGGGGTGGGTTATGGGGATTGGGTGTTGAGAATTGTGTGGAGTTGTACCCCTTCTACCTTATGCTTTTGTTCACTAATCCTTTCTTAAATAAAAAATTAAAAAAAAACAAAAAAAAAAAACAGCTGTTGTAGTGAATATTAAATGCAATTCTATTTCCTCTATTACTACTTGACTCAGAGTGGTTTGGAAGGGTTCATGAGCCAATCTATGAATTTACCAGAGTATGATTTTTTCCATATCATACTCCTTCCTAAACCATGGCAATGATAATTATCAATACATTTTTAGAACAACTTCAATGGTAAAAAAAAATACAAAAGAAAATATTATACTATCTTCTTAGTAGTAGACTGTCAGTCAAAGTTCAGGGCACCAGTATGCCAGGCTAGCTTTGCGGCGGGATCAGATGACCAGGGACACAGGGCTGAGTGGAGAAGCAGTATTTCTTTATTCATGAGAGAACGGCTCAAAAAACTAATCTAATCTAATCACAACCCAATTCTGTCCTGCCTCTCTCTACTCCGGCGGAAGAGTCAGGAACCAAGTATGTACTATATGGGGCAGGGAGAAGAAAGAAGCGCTATCAAGGACTAAACCAAAATCTCCTAGAGGCAGGGGGAGTGAGACCAAACCAATGTAACAGAATGACCATGTAAATAGACCACAATGTCAAGCAATGTAACAGAAGGGATCCCAGAAGCAGAACTAGAAGCATACCAACAGTAGAAAATGGTACAACGAGACATTTCATGGGAGCATTGACATGCATAAACAAAGACAAGCAAATGTTAGCAGTCATCAGTGAGAGAAGTCCTGCCCAGTCTACTCAACCACATTCCCCTTTGCTTCTCAATAGCCTCATTTTTAAAAAAATTCTTTATTGGGAAACTAATTTTTTACAGTCAACAGTAAATACAATAGTTTGTACATGCATAACATTTCCCAGTTTTTCACATAACAATTCCTACTGTGCCATCATGTTCCATCCATGACTTGAACCCTCACCCTCATGCCAGAGTCTTTTAATTTGGTGCAATACTCCAGCTCCAGTCCAAATCCTGCTTTATGTTTTCCCTTCTGATCTTGGATTTCAACTTCTGCCTATGAGTGAGATCATCCCATACTCACCCTTATCTTTCTGACTTATCTCACTTAACATGGTATCTTCAAGTTCCATCCAAAATATGATGAAAATGTGAAATCACCATTTTTGATAGCTGAGTGATATTCTGTTACTCATCTGTTTTTGAACACCTTGGTTGCTTCCAGGTTTTGGAAGAGCCTCATTTTTGTTATCCTTCAGAAATATGAAGGCCATCCTCAACTATGTTGTGTTTTTCCTGTTCTTACCTATTCTTCTCTGAGAGAAAAATCTCCTCATGTCATGAGTCATGGGGCTTTGGGGATAAGTAGTCTGGGATCAAGAAATGTGGCAAGGATATATGACTGCCTAAACCCACCCCCTAAGTCAAGAGACTCAGTATCTCCAAGCATGAAAGAATTATAAAATTGTCTGTTTACCATGAAACTCTGGGATGACTTTCTTCACTGCAGCAGCCTTCTCCCTACTCCTAGGTACTTTAAAATCAGAATCTAAGGGGCCAGGGGTTAGCACATTACAATGCACAATTCAAGCCCCTGGTCCCCACCTGCAGGGGTGAATCTTCATGGGTAGTGAAGCAAAGCTACAGGCATCTCTCTGTCTCTTTCCCTATCTCCCTCTACTGTCTGTCTCTATCCAATAATTAATAAAAATATATATATAATTTAAAATCAGAATCAAGTGTTATGAACAATTCTCTCTAAACAATTCTGCAGAGTTGACCTAATTAAATTAAAATCAAATTAGCAAGTATTAAAAGATGTTTTCCTCTTTCCCAGAGTTTTTTGCAGGCCTATTTTACTGTTTTGTAACCTATGGTTCTCAGAAAGAAAGTCCAAGATTAGAATGTTAGAGAAAGAGTAGAGCAGAGTTCCTCTATATAGCTGTGTGGAAAAGTTGTTTTTACACCTTTTCCTTAGAATGTGACAAACAGCTCTACTGACCCCATGTACATGCCAAAAAAGTATGGGAGCATAAATTTGCAGCATATATGAGCATATAGGCTCATACTTTCTATGTTTTTTACCATCTGTATGACAGAATATATACATTATACATTGCAAACCATCTTAGTTTTGTTACTTTTATTTTGAACCAGAGCACTGCTCTGTTTTGGTTTATGGCAGTGCTATAGATTGAATCTGAGACCTCTGAGACCCCAGACAAAAATCTCTCATAAACACCACTGTGATATTTCCCTGGGCCTTCACAATTTTTAAATGAGATCTTTGCCAGGAAATTTTTGAGGTTGTGCAGAAGATATTCAACAGTTCTTTTTTTTTAAGTATAAGAATGGCTGACTTTTTATTAGATATAAAGACTATGTCAAGTTATTTCCTTTGACTTAATATTGGTTTACAATATCATAAGATCATAAAATCCACCACCAAAGTTGCAGAAATATTACCCAAAATAATTCATTTACCTCTCCCACCACTTTCCTCCCATCCTTGCTCCAATTGCCAACATAGCTTTCATGATGTTTGATTATTGCTTTTTTTTCAAGTTCATGTATCTTACTTCTTTACATTATATATGTGAGTGACACCATCTGGTAGTTGCCTTTGAATTCTGTCCTTATTTTGCTTTGAAAAATCAAGTCATGCTCTATCCATTTTTTTCCTCAATGATACAATGGTACCATTGTAGTTGTTCATATAGTAGGGCTTCACCAAAACAGGCTAATATTTTTAGTTAGAAGCAGAGAGACACAAAGAAAGAGATAGAGAGACACCATAGCATAAAAGTAGGCAAACTCTCAGAGAAAGTATCTGCGCTCAGTGTGATCTTTTTAATGGCAGAATAGAATTCCACTGAGTGTCCTACACTTTCTTTAGTTAATCATTCATTGATGAACTTTTATGTTGATTCCAAACCATTGGTTTTATGAATAGTGCTGGCAGAGAAGCCGAATTGAGCCTGGAGCTTTGGATCCTTGGGGGTGTGAGAGTCTCTTTGCATAACGACTGGAATATCTCTCCACCACCCTGCTTTCTCTTAGTCAGGAGAGAGGGACTAAGCTAAAAAAATCTACTTACAATTTAAAAGCCTTCAGACTCTCATAGCCTACAGAGAAGAAAAAGAACAAACAAGGCTTTTTGTGCTCCAATTCAGGGATTAAAATAATATTGAAACAAATGTTAATTTCCACAACTGTTAACCCTTTAAGTACCTTACATAGACACAAGTTAATCCAGGCAAGAGTTATCAGTAATTTGAAAAATATTGAGAAAGGGACCTCATAAAATACTATATAGAATGGTTAAACCAACAGAATAAATATTGGAGAAATGAACCAGGACAAGAGTCCAGCTAAAAGCCCCCCAAAGGTTGAAGCACAAAATAATGAGGTTAATATCCGAACACTAGTTAAGGAAATAATCACAGGAGTGAGTAAAGAGTTTGAAATAATTATCATCAGAAATGCAGAAACAACAAATGAGACTCTGGAAGAAAACACTTATTATCTCAAGGTTATTAATAGCTGAGCTAAAACAGTATCAGAACAGGGTAACAAAATAGATGAATGCCAGAAAACAGTAGAGGGGAGAGATAATAGAATAAATGAGAGAGACTGAAGACAGAATTAGCAAGATGGAGGGTGAATTAGAGACACCTAAAAAAGAAGTAAGAAGGGAGTTGGGCTGTAGTGCAGCGGGTTAAGCACAGGCGGTGCAAAGCACAAGGACTGGAAGGATCCCGGTTCGAGCCCCCAGCTCCCCACCTGCAGGGGAGTTGCTTCACAGGCAGTGAAGCAGGTCTGCAGGTATCAATCTTTCTCTCCCCCTCTCTGTCTTCCCCTCCTCTCTCCATTCCTCTCTGTCCTACCCAACAACAAACAACATCAACAATGGCAATAATAATAACCATGAAGCTACAACAACAAGGGCAACAAAAGGGGGGGAAATGGCCTCCAGGAGCAGTGGAATCATGGTGCAGGCACCGAGCCCAGCAATAACCCTGGAGGAAAAAAAAAAAAGAAGTAAGAGGGGAGTCAGGTGTAGCGCAGTGGGTTAAGTGCAGGTGGCACAAAGCACAAGGACTGGAAGGATTCAGATTTGAGCCCCCAGCTCCCCATCTGCAGGGGAGTTGCTTCACAGGTGACTTTCTCTTTCTCTCTCCTATTCTGTCTTCCCCTCCTATCTTCATTTCTCTCTGTCCTATCCAACAACAACAACATCAATAACAATAACTATTAACAACTACAACAATAAAATAACAAGGGCAACAAAAAGGAATAAATATTTTAAAATGAAGTAAGAGATCTCAAAAAGAGATTAAGAGATACTAGAAACAACAACAGAGGCCTATGCAATGACTTCAAAAGAAATAATAAGAATAATTTATACAGGAGGTGGAGCCAAGATGGCAACTGGAATGTAGCAGAACCCATGGGCTCTGACATCAATTGCTAGAAAGCCTTGAAATCCTGGCCTTCAGCGGGACAAGCAAGGAGGCATCCTAAAGGTAGACCAGGGAGGTGATTATAATTCAATTTGGCTTAAAAATTAGAGCAAAACGAAAGGAAATTTCTTCATTATTTCTCTCAGCCCCCCTCTCCCCATAACCAGACCCCAGGGGTAGGGGGGTAGGGAGCTGCTGCTGGCAGGCTCCCCATGGAGCTCCTTTCTTTACCAAGATTCCTGGCCCACCAGGGTGCCATTAAACCCTGCTTCCAAATTTCTAGGCTATTTCTGTTGTTCCTCTGAGTAAGGGACTTAGACCCATTCAAGTGACAATTAGCTAATCAAGCAAGCCAACCCAGCCTGCTTGAAAGATTTGGAATTTTTTTCTTTTTTTCATGTTTGTTTTGTATTTTTTTTCTCAATCAGTTGTCTAGACTAAATGTACATAGGCTAACAGGAAGCTGTCCAAGCTGTAGACCCACTGCTTGGGCTTTTTACTCTGTTCTATTTTACAAATACTATTATATATACACATATATCCCTTCCCCCCCTCAGGTGACCAAAATTAACTCTTAGTATACTTTCCATTGCAAGACAACAAGAATTATCACCCACTTTGAGAGAAATTTGTCTCACTTTTCTTTTCATACCTCCTCTATACACTATAACCCTTCTCCCACCTCCAAGCCAATTAAAAAAAAATATGTATATATATATATATATATATATATATATATATATATATATATCTCCTTTCACTGCTTTTTTTCTGTTTCCTTCTTTTTCTTTTCTCTATTTTTTCCCCTGCCTTCCTTTCTCCCTTCCTCTTCCCTCTGCCTTCTGAATTCACTGATACTTATTTGTGAACAAACTTCAGGGAAGAAATCTGACTCAGAGTGGACTCTTTTTGTGTGTGTCTCTGCTCTACTTCTCCTTCCCCTCTTGCTACCCCTAGAATCTACAGTGGAAAGTAGATTTGCATAATTGTCTATTCCTGCTATCTCTTTTTTCCTTTCTCTTTCTTTTTCATTTATATTTGGCTGCTATTTTTTCTTGAACTGGATACATTGTGGGACTAACTGGTATTGGTTAAACTTTTTCAGTCACTGCTTTAGTTACTATTATAATTTCTGAGGGTGGTGATTGCATTTGTCATAAAAGTATGTAGTATAGTGTGGCTTGTACATAAAACAAAGCAACTGAGCAACAACAGGACATGAAAATAAAAAACACATTAAAAATGGGTAGATCAAGAGCAAATAAAACTGCTAATACAATGAATGAAGACAAGAGCCTAGAAGAAACTACAAATCAGCCAGAAGTAACCATAGATAAGAAAAGCATGCAAGCAATAATAAATTTATTAATCACAGAAATGAAAACAACTTTGGAGGAAAGGAATAGCAGTATTAGGGAAACAACAGATGGGACACTCAAGGAAAATACTAACTACCTTGAGGCAATTAGAGAACTGAAAGCTGAAATAGCTATAGTGAAGAAAGCAGCTTAGGGAAGGGAAAGCAGACTAGCAGAAGCAGATAACAGAATTAGCCAGACAGAGGATGAGCTAGACAAAACTAAGAAAGAGGTGAAAGAGCTCAAAAAGAGATTGAGAGACATGGAAAACAACAAAATAGACATATGGGATGATCTCAAAAGAAGTAACATTCGTATCATTGGCCTGCCAGAGGAAGAAAGAGAGGAAGGGTAAGCAAGCATTCTAGAGGAAATTATAGAAAATAACTTCCCAGACCTGAACAACAGAAAGGACATTAAGATCCAAGAGGCTCAGAGAGTCCCAAACAGAATCAACCCAGACCTGAAGACACCAAGACACATCATAGTCACAATGAAAAGAAGTAATGATAAAGAAAGGATCCTAAAGGCTACAAGAAAAAATAACAAAAAATGAAAACCTATAAGATTATCAGCAGAATTTTCTACCCAAACTCTAAAATCTAGAAGAGAATGGCAACATATCTATCGAGCCCTGGATGAAAAAGGATTTCAACCAAGGATAATATATCCCGCTAGACTTTCATTCAAACTAGATGGAGTCATCAAAACCTTCTCAGATAAACAACAGCTAAAGGAAGCATCTATCACCAAACTGGCCCTGAAAGAGGTTCTAAAAGACCTCTTATAAACAAGAACATCACTACAATACATGCAACATATCAAATAAAAACTTGTTTAACAATGGCACTACAACACATTAAATCCATAATATCAGTAAATGTCAATGGCTTAAACTCACCCATCAAAAGGCACAGAGTGGGAGGATGGATCAGAAAACACAACCCAACCATATGCTGCTTGCAAGAATTCCACTTGAACCAATAAGATAAACACAGACTTAAAGTGAAAGGATGGAAAACTATCCTACAGGCTAATGGACCACAAAAAAGGCAGGAACAACCATTCTCATCTCTAAAACAATAGATTTTAAATTAAATAAAGTAATAAAAGATAGGCAAGGTCATTACATAATGATTAAAGGATCAATCATCCAAGAAGATATAACAGTTATTAACATCTATACGCCCAATGAGGGACCATAAAAATATACCAAACACCTTCTCAATGAACTTCAAAAATACATCAATAGTAATACAATAATAGTGGGAGACTTTAACACCCCATTATCATCTTAGACAGATCAACAAAACACAGAATCAACAAAGAAACAAGAGAATTAAAGGAAGAGATGGACAGATTAGACCTCTTGAACATTTTCAGAACTCTTCACCCCAAAAAATTGGAATACACATTCTTTTAAAATCCACACAACACATACTCAAGGATAGACCACATGTTAGGCCACAAAGACAGCATCAATAAATTCAAGAACATTGAAATCATCCCAAGTATCTTCTCAGACCACAGTGGAGAAAAACTAACATTTAACAACAAACAGACAATTATTAAAAGTCACAGAATCTGGAAAATAAACAACATACTGCTTAAGAAAAACTGGGTCAGAGAGTAACTCAAGCAGGAAACACAAATGTTCCTGGAAACAAATGAAAATGAAGACACAACCTATCAAAATATTTGGGATGCAACTAAAGCAGTACTGAGAGGGAAACTTATAGCCATACAATCACATATTAAACAACAAGAAAAAGCCCAAATAAACAACCTTAATGCACAATTTAAGGACTTAGAGGAAGAGGAACAAAGGAACCCTAAAGCAACCAGAAGGACAGAAATCAGTAAAATTAGAGCAGAAATAAAAAACATCGAAAATAAGAGAACCATATAGAAGATCAATGAAGTCAAATGTTGGTTCTTTGAAAAATTAAACAAGATTGACAAATCCCTAGCCAGTCTCACTAAACAAAAAAGCGATAAGACTCAAATTTATAGAATTGTAAACAATAGAGGAGATATCACAACTGACACCACAGAAATCCAGAATATTATGCGAGACTTCTATGAAGAATTATACACCACCAAGCTAGAAAATCTGGAAGAAATGGAAGAATTCCTAAAAGCATATGCCCTTCCAAAACTGAACCAAGAAGAACTACAAAACCTAAATGCACCAATTAAGGCAAAGAAATCAAAACTGTTATTAAGAATCTTGCCAACAACAAAAGTCCTGGACCAGATGGCTTCACAAACGAATTCTACAAAACCTTCAGGAAACAGTTAATACCCATACTCCTAAAGCTTTTCCATAAGATCGAAGAAACAGGGACCCTCCCTTCCACTCTCTATGAAGCCAACATCACTCTGATACCCAAAGCAGATAGAGACACAACAAAAAAGGAAAACTACAGACCAATATCTCTGATGAATATAGATGCCAAAATATTAAACAAGATCTTGGCCAATAGGATACAACAGCACATCAAAAAGACTGTTCATCACGACCAAGTGGGATTCATCCCAGGAATGCAAGGCTGGTTCAACATCTGTAAGTCAATCAATGTCATTCACCACATCAATAAAAGCAAAGCCAAAAACCACATGATTATCTCAATAGATGTAGAGAAAGCCTTGGACAATAACCAACACCCATTCATGCTCAAAACTCTACAAAAAATGGGAATAGATGGGAAATTCCTAAAGATAGTGGAATCCATATATAGCAAACCGACAGGCAACATCATACCAATGGACAGAAGTTGAAAGCATTTCCCCTCAGATCAGGCAATAGACAGGGCTGCCCACTATCACCACTACTCTTCAACATAGTATTGGAAGTTCTTGCCATAGAAATCAGGCAAGAGAAAGAAATAAAAGGAATACAGATTGGAAGGGAAGAAGTCAAACTCTCACTATTTGCAGATGACATGATAGTATACATAGAAAATTAAAGAATCCAGTAGAAAAATACTGGAAGTTATTAGGCAATATAGCAAGGTGTCAGGCTACAAAATCAATGTACAAAGATCAGTGGCATTTCTCTGTGCAAACATTAAAACTGAAGAAGACATCCAGAAATCACTCCCATTCACTGTTGCAGAAAAATCAATAAAATACCTATGAGTAAAGCTGACCAAAGAAGTGAAAGACTTGTATACTGAAAACTGTGAGTCACTCTTCAAGTAAATAGAAACTGATACCAAGAAATGGAAAGACATCCCATGCAGAAGAATGAAATTGAACCACCTTATCTCACCAGAAACAAAAATCAACTCCAAATGGATCAAAGACCTGGATGTCAGACAGGAAAATATCAAATACTTAGAGGAAAACATTGGTGAAACACTTTCCCACCTAAACCTCAAGGACATCTTTGATGAAACAAACTCAATTGCAAAGAAGACTAAAGCAGAAACAAACCAATGGGACTACATCAAATTGAAAAGCTTCTGCACAGCCAAAGAAACTATCACACAAACAAAAAGACCCCTCACAGAATGGCAGAAGATCTTTACATGCCATATATCAGACAAGAGACTAATCACCAAATTGTACAGAGGATTCAGCAAACTTAGCACCAAAAAAGCAAATGACCCCATCCAAACATGGGCAGAGGATATGAACAAGACATTCACTTCAGAGGAGATCCAAAAGGCTAACAAACATATGAAAAACTGTTCCAGGGGAGTTGGGCTGTAGCGCAGCGGGTTAAGCGCAGGTGGCCCTAAGCTCAAGGACCGGCATCAGGATCCCATTTCGAGCTCCCGGCTCCCCACCTGCAGGCAGGTCCCTTCACAGGCGGTGAAGCAGGTCTGCAGGTGTCTGTCTTCCTCTCCCCCTCTCTGTCTTCACCTCCTCTCTCCATTTCTCTCTGTCCTATCCAACAACAACGACATCAATAATAACTACAACAATAAAACAACAAGGGCAACAAAAGGGAATAAATAAATAAAATTTTAGAAAATAATAATAATTCTTAAAAAATTTAAAAAAAAAGAAAACTGTTCCAGGTTGCTGATTGTCAGAGAGATGCAAATAAAGACAACATTGTGATACCACCTCACTCCTGTGAGAATGGCATACATCAAAAAGGACAGCAGCAACAAATGTTGTAGAGGCTGTGGAGACAGTGGAACCCTTCTACACTGCTGGTGGGAATATAAATTGGTCCAGCCCCTCTGGACAGCAGTCTGGAGAACTCTCACAAGGCTAGACATAGACCTTCCATATGATCCAGTAATTCCTCTCCTGGGGATATACCTCAAGGATTTCATAATGCCCAACCAAAAAGATGTGTATACATCTATGTTCATAGCAGCACAATTCATAATAGCTAAAACCTGGAAGGAACCCAGGTGTTCAACAGCAGATGAGTGGCTGAGAAAGCTGTGGTACATATACACAATGGAATACTATGCAGCTATTAAGAACAATGAGCCCACCTTATCTGACCCATCTTAGACAGAGCTAGAAGGAATTTTTTATGTTAAGTCAGCTAAGTCAGAAAGATAAAGGTGAGTATGGGATGTCCCCACTCATCAACAGAAATTGAGAAAAAAGAACAGAAAGGGAAACTAAAAGCAGGATCTGATTAAATCGAGAGCAGGACACCAATGTAAAACACTGTGGTGAAGGGGAGGGTGGCCATTGGGCTTCCCAGAATGGTGGAGCGTTGGGGGTGGGGGTTGGGGATGGAGCACAGTCTTTTGGTGGTGGGAGTGGTGTTTATGTACTATCCTATTAAAGTGTAAACATTATATAAACCACTATTTAATTAATATGAGAGACGAAAAACTGATGATATGTCTAGAACTTCTCAAAACACAGATTGAGTCTTTTTAATACATAAGCTGTCTTTGATATGTTCCTTCCCAAAAGCCTAGACCAGGGAGAACAGAAGCAACTGACAACACAGCTATATACAAGATGCTAGTTAATATACCACAAACCTATCAAAGAGACTTTCCAAAGTTAACCCTATCACCAAATAATGTGATGTTAACGATAACTATCCATTGTCTTCTTGAACCCTAAGACAACAGGTAGCTCACATTTCCACTATAGAGCATATATTTCCCCCAGTCCTGGAACCTTAGGATGGGGCCCACTTTTCTTCTTGCTGCTTTCAATTCAAATCAAATAATATTGCATCCGCAAATTGCAACCTAATCAACACAAGTGCCACCCCAGCATGCTTCACTTCAGACTGTGACCAGAGACTTCAGGTGTGGAATGACAACCTTTCAGCTTCATCACTTGGCTAAGACCTTTCCTTTCATAGTATTCTCTAATTCCATTCCAGGTGTTCCACTTACCAATAAAGTCCCTAAACCTAGATATAGTCCAGGTCCCCTGAGATACCGCATAGGTTCACCCGTGCCCATAAACTAGGGGAAAAATATATACTTGAAAGCAGAAGTACACAAGAGCATGGAGGGAATACCCCCAACACTTCATCTGCACTATTACAGTCTTTAGGTCCATGATTGTTCAACAATTTGTTTGGCTTTGTATGTTAACTCTCTTTTCAGCCACCAGGTTCCGGATGCTGACCAGACCTCCCTGGACAGATGATCCATCAATGTGTACTGGAGCGCCACTTCCTCAGAGCCCCACCCTACTAGGGAAAGAGAGAGGCAGACTGGGAGTATGGATTGACCAGTCAACGTCCATGTTCAGCCGGGAAGCAATTACAGAAGCCAGACCTTCCACCCTCTGTAACCCACAATGACCCTGGATCCATACTCCCAGAGAGATATAGAATGGGAAGGCTATCAGGGGAGGGGTGGCATGTGGAGATCGGGTTATGGGAATTGTGCGGAATTGTACCCCTCTTATTCTATGGTTTTGTTAATGTATCCTTTATTAAATAAATTTAAAAAAAAAAAGAAATAATAAAGGTATTATTGGCTTTCCAGAGGAAGAAAGAGTGGGAGGAGCGTAAAGCATTCATCAGGACATAATAGCTGAGAACTTCTCTAGTTTAGACAACATCAAAGTCATAAAGGTTCAAGAAGCGCTTAGGGTCCCAAATCGAATTAACCCACTTAAAGAAACCAAGACAAATCATATTTAGAAAGGAAAGGAACAAAGATAAAGAAAGGATCGTGAAGGATGCAAGAGAAAAACAGAGTCATCAACAGAAGAAAGCCCATAAGATTAGCAGCAGACTTCTCCACATAAACACCACAGGCCAAAAGAGAATGGCAAGATATCTATCAAATGCTCAATGAGAAAGGCTTTCCACCAATATTGCTGTATCTTGTTAAACAGTCATTCAGACTAGATAGAGGAATAAAAACCTTCTCAGACAAGCAGTTTGAAAGAAGCAGCTATCACCAAGCCTGTCTTGAAAGAAGTTCTGAACGGTCTCCTATAAACAGTCAGACCACCATAAATATGCCATTTATCACAACACTCTAAAAATCTACAAGAATGGCATTAAAATATCTTTAGGCATTTCTTTATGCAAACACTAAATCTGAAGAAGACATCCAGAAATCACTCCCATTTACTGTTTCAGCAAAATCAATCAAATACCTAGGAATAAAGTTGACCAAAGAAGTGAAAGATTGTATGCTGAAAACTATGAGTCGCTACTCAAGTAAATAGAAACTGATACCGAGAAATGGAAAGATATCCCATGCTCATGGATTGGAAGAATAAATATCATCAAAATGAATATTCTCCCCAGAGCCATGTACAAATTTAATGTGATACCCATCAAAGTTCCACCAAGCTTCTTTAAGAGAATAGAACAAACACTACAATCATTTATCTGGAACCTGAAAACACCTAGAATTGCCAAAACCATCTTGAGGAAAAGAAACAGAAATGGAGGCATCACACTCCCAGACCTTAAACTATATTATAAAGCCATCATCATCAAAACAGCATGGTACTGGAACAAAAATAGGCACACAGACCAGTGGAACAGAATTGAAAGCCCAGAAATAAATCCTCACACCTATGGGCATCTAATCTTTGATAAGGGGGCCCAAAGGATTAATTGGAAAAAGGAGGCTCTCTTCAATAAATGGTGCTGGGAAAACTGGGTTGTAACATGCAGAAGAATGAAATTGAACCACGTTATCTCACCAGAAACAAAAATCAACTCCAAATGGATGAAAGACCTAGATGTCAGACCAGAAACAATCAAATACTTAGAGGAAAACATTGGTAAAACACTTTCCCACCTACACCTCAAGGACATCTTTGATGAATCAAACCCAATTGCAAGGAAGACTAAAGCAGAAACAAACCAATGGGACTACATAAAATTTAAAAGCTTCTGCACAGCAAAAGAAACTATTAAACAAACAGAGAGACCCCTCACAGAATGGGAGAAGATCTTCACATGCCATACATCAGACAAGAGACTAACAACCAAAATATATAAAGAGCTCAGCAAACTTAGCACCAAAAAAGCAAATGACCCCATCCAAAAATGGGCAGAGGATATGAACAAAACATTCATTACAGAGGAGATCCAAAAGGCTAACAAAGATATGAAAAACTGCTCTAGGTCACTGATTGTCAGAGAAATGCAAATTAAGACAACACTAAGATACCACCTCACTCCTGTAAGAATGGCATACATCAAAAAGGACAGCATCAACAAATGCTGGAGAGGATGTGGGGACAGAGGAACCCTTTTACATTGCTGGTGGGAATGTAAATTGGTACAGCCTCTGTGGAGAGCAGTCTGGAAAACTCTCAGAAGGCTAGACATGGACTTTCCATATGATCCAGTAATTCCTCTCCTAGGGTTATACCCCAAGGACTCCATAACACCCAACCAAAAAGAGGTGTGTACTCCTATGTTCATAGCAGCACAATTCATAATAGCTAAAACCTGGAAGCAACTCAGGTGCCCAACAACAGATGAGTGGCTGAGAAAGTTGTGGTATATATACACAATGGAATACTATGCAGCTATCAAGAACATTGAATCCACCTCCTCTGACCCATCGTGGACAGAGCGAGAAGGAATTATGTTAAGTGAACTAAGTCAGAAAGATAAAGATGAGTATGGGATGATCCCACTCATCAACAGAAGTTGAGTAAGAAGATCTGAAAGGGAAACTAAAAGCAGGACCTGACCAAATTGTAAGTAGGGCACCAAAGTAAAAACCCTGTGGTGAGGGGTAGACATGCAGCTTCCTGGGCCAGTGGGGGGTGGGAGTGGGTGGGAGGGATGGGTCACAGTCCCTTGGTGGTGGGAATGGTGTTTATGTACACTCCTAGCAAAATGTAGACATATAAATCAGTAGTTAATTAATATGAGAGGGGGAAAATCAATTGTATGTCTCAAAGTTTTTCAAAACACAAACTGAATCTTTTTAATATATAGGCTGTGTATTTGATATGCGGACTCTCTCAAAAGCCTAGACCAAGTAGATTAGAAGCATCTAATAGCACAACTATATACAAGATACTGGATACTGTACAGCAAACCCTAACAAAAGGACTTTTCACAGTTAACCCAATTACCAAATAATGTGATGATAACATTAACTATCGATTGTCTTTTTGAACCCTAAGACAGCAGGAACCTCACATCTCCACTATAGAGCCCCTACTTCCCCCAGTCCTGGAACCCTTGGATAGGACCCACTTTCCCGTATGCATCTCCCAATCCATACCAAATAATATGCATTCGCTGATCACAACCTAACCAACGCAACGATTGCCCCCTCAACATGCTTCACCTCAGACTGTGTCCAGAGACTTCACGTGTGCAATGACAACCCTTCAGCTTCATTACTCGGGTGAGACCTTTCCTTTTATAGTACACTCTAAATTCATCTCAGGTGGTTCACTTTCTAACAAAGTCCCATAACCTAGATATACACCAGTTTCTGTGAGAGAGAGCATATGTTCACACGTATCCATAAACTACTGCAAAATATATACCTGAAAGCAGAAGTACACTAGAGTTTGCAGTGAGTGCCTCCCTAACACTTCCTCTCCACTATTCCAAGCTTTGGGCCCATGATTGCTCAACAATTTGTTTGGCTTTGTATGTTAACTCTCTTTTCAATCACCAGGTTCCAGATGCCACCAGGATGCTGGCCAGGCTTTCCAGGATTGAAGACCCCACCAATGTGTCCTGGAGCTCAGCTTTTCCAGAGACACACCCTACTAGGGAAAGAGAAAGGCAGACTGGGAGTATGGACTGACTAGTCAATGCCCATGTTCAGCGGGGAAGCAATTACAGAAGCCAGACCTTCTACCTTCTGCAACCCTCAATGACCCTGGGATAGAGAATGAGAAAGCTATCAGGGGAGGGGGTGGGTTATGGAGATTGGGTGGTGGGAATTGTGTGGAGTTGTACCCCTCCTACCTTATTGTTATGTTAATTAATCGTTTCTTAAATTAAAAAAAATTAAATTAAATTAAATCTTTAGTCTTTGATATCAATAAATGTCAATGGCCTGAATTCAACTACTAAAAGGAACAGAGTAGGAAGATGGATCAGAAAACACAGTCTAACAATATGCCGTCTACAGGAAACCCACCTAACTCAACAAGACAAGCAGACTCAAAGTGAAAGGATGGAAAACTATCATACAAGCCAATGGCCCACAAAAATGGGCAGGAGCAGCTATAGTCATATCTCACCTGATAGACTTTAAAATAAATTAAATTAAAAAGACAGGGGTGGACATTACTTAATGCTCAAAGGATCAGTCAATCAAGATGACTTAAAAATTACTAACCCAATGAGAAGCCATCTAAATACATCAAACATCTACTGAAAGAGCTACAGCAATATATTTACAGCAACACAATTATAGTAGGGGACTTCAGCACCCTACTCTATCAACTTCAAAGATCATCCAGGTAGAAAATCAATAAAGAAATAACAGAGCTAAATGAGGAGATATATAAACTATGGACAGCTAATTTTTGACAAAGATGCCCAGACTATTAAATCAGGGAAGGGGAGAATCTTCAGCAAATGATGTCGGGAAAAAAATGAGTTTAAACATGTAAAAGAATGAAACTGAACCACTATATTTCACCAAATACACAAGTAAATTCCAAGTGGATCAAGGACTTGGATGTTACACCAGAAACTATCAGATACTTAGAGGGAAATATTGGCAGAACTCTTTTCTGCATAAATTTTAAAGACATCTTCAATGAAACCAATCCAATTACAAAGAAGACTAAGACAAGCATAAGCTTTTGGGAATACATCAAACTAAAAAGCTTCTGCACAGCTAAAGAAACCACTACCCAAACTATGATACCCCTCACAGAATGGGAGAAGATCTTTACATGCCATACATCAGACAAGAAGCTAATTATATATAAAGAGCTTCCCAAACTCAACAACAAAAAATCAAATAACCCCATCCAAAACTGGAGGGAGAACATGGACAGAATAGTCACCACAGAAGAGATCCAAAAGGCCAAGAAACACATGAAAAAATGCTCCAAGGTTTTGATTGTCAGAGAAATGCAAATAAAGACAACAATGACATACCACTTCACTCCTGTGAGAATGTCAGACATCAGAAAAGGTAGCAGCAACAAATGCTGGAGAGGTTGTGGGGACAAAGGAATCCTCCTGCACTGCTGGTGGGAAAGTAAATTGGACCAATCTCTGTGGACAACAGTCTGGAGAACTCTCAGAAGGCAAAAAATGGACCTACCCTATGATCCTGCAATTCCTCTCCTGGGGATATATCCTAAGGAACCCAACACACCCACCCAGAAATATCTGTGTACACATATGTTCTTGGCAGCACAATTTCTAGTAGCCAAAATCTGGAAGCAAACCAGGTATCCAACAACAGATGAGTAGTTGAGCAAGTTATGGTATATATACACAATGGAATACTACTCATTAAAAATGGTGACTTCACCGTTTTCAGCCCATCTTGGATGGAGATTGAAGAAATCATGTTAAATGAAATAAGTCAGAAACAGAAGTATGAATATGGATGATCTCACTCTCAGGCAGGAGTTGAAAAACAAGATCAGAAAAGAAAACACAAGTAGAACCTGGACTGGAGTTGGTGTATTGCACCAAAGTAAAAGACTCTGGGGTGGGGGGTGGGGGAGAATACAGATCCAAGGATGACAGAGGACCTAGTGAGGGTTATATTGTTATATGGAAAACTGGGGAATGTTATGCATGTACAAACTATTGTACTCACTGTCGATTGTAAAACATTAATTCCCAATAAAGAAATTAAAAAAGAAAAAACTATTTATTTGGCTTGATTGAACAGAGATAACAAGTGGAAGTAGTGAGGGAAAGAGAGACACCTGTAGCACTGCTTCACTACCCAAGAAGGTTTCCTCCTACAGGTGGGGAATGGGGGCTTGAACCTGGGTCCCTGTGCATAGCAATGCATGCACTTAACCAAGTATGCCACCACCTGATCCCCAAAATGTGACAAGTTTCCAAATGAATATGAGGAGAAGAGTAAAGGTTGCTCAATATACCAGTTTTGCTGTGAGTTTGGATATGATTAGACTAGGACTTTTCAATAGTGCACTTGATATTTGTGGCCAGATAATTCTTTGTTGCCAGGGATTCCTTATAAGGAGTTACATGTAATAGAGTGTTAATGGGATATTTATGTTAGCATAATTATGTTGATGTGACAGCATCTTCAGACTACTTTCAGCAGCATCTAAATGTCTCTAGACATTATTAAACATTCTCTGTGCAGCAAAATCACTTTCAGTTGAGAAAAAATAATTTTATTTAGCTACCTTTCTAATATATTGAGTGTGTAGATGCCACCGTATGAAGACAAGAAACACAGCTTTTGCTCTACCATCTGACAAGTACCAGAGTCAATCCAGGAAAACTGAGTTTGAATAGTTAACCGTCAACTGTTTTTCATAACTTCGAACAGGGCCGCAGAGACAGTACGTGAGAGACTTTTGGAGTGGGATCAGTGATGTGCTCAAGTCAGCTCCCATCTGCTATTGCACAGCAGTCAACAGTCAAGGATTGGGCATGTTTTCCCAATGCTATTGCCCAATGATGTTTAAGCAACTTAAAATCAACAATCGGGAAAGCATTTCCACCACAGAAATTGGTAAGTGTTAGATATTTGATTTTTCTTTTGTGTTTGCTTTGGTTTGGGTTTTCCTCCTGAAGGTCCTTCTTTCAACTAAGAATGATGAGCTGTGTTCCCGATGAGTGCAGCCTAGAATATTTCCAGCTGTGACCATGGACTGCAAGCTCAGAGTGACAGGGACTCGGAAGTTACAAAGGTTCCTTGCTAAATAGGAATAGATATGGGCTCTGTGTCAGATCAGTGGGGTTAACAGTTAATGATATATATATTCTTAAATCGTATTTGGTAGCTACTTTCTGCCCTAACCCAGCTTTGTTGTCCTATTTTTCTTCACCATCTTCCCAGACAATACTTTTAGTCCACCTGCATGTTAGCTATTGTTCTCAGACTAAAAGTACTAAAGACATGGGCCACATGGAACATACTTCAAATAGATTTTCAAGCTTCTTCCCACATGAAGAACCCTAATTTTATTTGCTATGTTTCTGCCTTTGGGGTCCTGTTTATTAAACATTTTTTCTTGCTTTATACCTTACCACCTTTCAGACACCAACTTACAGACACTACCATGAACACCATTCTGACTTCCCTGAACTTCACCTCTCCAGAACCCTACCCCACTAGAGAAAGAAAGAAATGGGTTGGAATATGGATTAACGATTGACCTGCTAATGCCCATGTCCAGCAAAGAAGCAAATATAGAAGCCCAAACTCCTACCTTGACTTTTGTAATAACAGAGATAGAAGTGGGGGGGATAAGAGCCAGGTAGTGGTGTACCTGGTTGAGCACCTATGTTACAATGCTCAAGTACTTGGGTTCAAGCCCCCTGTCCCCACTTGCAGGAGAAACACTTTGCAAATGGTAAAGCAGTGTTGCAGGCATCTCTCTGTGGAGGCATCTCCACCTCTACCATCTCTACCTCCACCTTCCTTCTTGATGTCTTGGTTGCCTCTATCCTATAAATAAATAAAGGTAAAAAAAAAAACATTTTAAAAGACATAGAGGTTGAGATAGTGGTAGAGGTATAGATAGATGGTAGAGGTAGAGATGGTAGAGATGAAGGTGGAGGTGGAGGTCAAGGTAATAGAGGAAGAGAAGTACACAGGGAAAGATAAAGACCAGAGGACTGCACTTCTCAGCTCTGGTTTATGGTAATACATGGAATTGAATCTGGGACTTTGAAGCCTCAGGTATAATTTTTTTTTAACATAACCATGATGAAAGCCCTAAAATGTTAAGTTTTGAAAGACTCAAAGTCAACAAATAAAATCTCCACTTTTTACTCAATTTAATTATACAGTTAGGTAAAGAGTAAACATTTCTTCTCAGGTACACACTACACACTGATATACAGTGTATATACATGTATGCAATATGAAATATGTAACTTTCACACACAGACTTGTTCTTTTGCCACTGAAGGTCATAAATACCCCTGTCGGTATTCCTGGGCTCTCTGCCTCCCTGGCCACTTGTGGCAGAGACCGGGGTGGCCCCTGGGGGTCCTGGAGGACCCTGGTGACAAGGGAGAGTTTGTGGAGAGGAATCAGTCACAACCACCTCCAGGAGAAGCTTCAGAGAGATGACTCATTTATTGGGGGTACAAGAAAGCAGATATACTCAAGGTTGAGAAAAAATATTGAGGTAATCATTAATCCATACACAATACAGAGTTAAATCTTGACCTAGTAAGTATTTGATCACAACTGAAAAGTTTTTTTTCTCTACGGGTGAATTACGAGCACCTCAGAGCAGAGGGGAATGGGGCAGTTGAGCAAAGCCAGAATATTTGCAATGGGTTTCAGTTAGCCATACTCAGTAATTCATGGCTTTTGTTCAAAGATAATGAGGAAGTATGAGCAGGAAGTTTCCCAGTCTGGAAAAATTCACCCAGCATAAGGTTACAAGGTCAGGAGAGGGCCTGCCTAACACCTCTCCTGAGGAGAAGGCTTGGGGTCAACCCTCTCAGATTCTCATGGAAATAATGGCCTGGACTTCCCCAGACAGTGGGCCCTTCCCCACATACCCCAAAATGTCTTTCTACTGAAAGTTTACATTCATAAAGTAAAACTTTAAGACACTGCTGTTGAAAGCATGTTATATTCAAAGCACAGCTATTTTCTTGCTATTTAAAAGATAGCAAATCAGCTCATCTCAGATAACTCAAAATCTATTTTCCCCAGGCATCTGTATTACAAATTTACAAGTCCTATTGTATTTCAAACTGGAAGAGTCTTTGTTACAGGCCATTAGCTAAGCTCTTTGTTCTCCTTTGAGATTTGACACAAACATTAGTATAGCTATTATGGCAACCACAAGATACATACATGATTTCTCTACTTTTCATCTTTCAAAGAAAAATAAAAACTTTCAGTCTCTTGACTAACATAATATTTATATGTGTTTTGAATTTAATTGTATATATCTAGAGAACAGCCATCTTTAAAGATCTGTGTTTTTTCTTTTTTTTAAATTTTTTATATTTATTTTCCCATTTGTTGCCCTTGCTTTTTTTTCCCCCTTTTGTTTCCCTTGTTATTTTTTATTGTTGTAGTTATTGGTGTGATGTCATCGTTGTTGGATAGGACAGAGAGAAATGGAGAGAGGAGGGGAAGACAGAGACTGGGAGAGAAAGACAGACACCTACAGAGCTGCTTCACCACCCACAGCGACTCCCCTGCAAGTGGAGATCCTTAAGCAGGTCCTGGTGTTTTGCAACACTTTCTCAACCAGCTGCACTACCGCCGGACTCCCTGCCCTTGTTGTTTTTTTATTATTGTTGTAGTCATTGTTGTTGTTATTGATGTCATCATTGTTGGATAGGACAGAGAGAAAAAGAGAGAGAAATGGAAGACAGAGAGGGGGAGAGGAAGACACCTGCAGACCTCCTTCACCACCTGCGAAGTGACTCCCGCAGGTGGGGAGCCAAGGGCTCGAACTGGGATCCTTAGTCCTTACCCTTTACGCCACCTGCACTTAACCCACTGCGCTATGATTTTTTAAACAATTTTATTTATTTATTAATGAGAAAGATAGGAACACACAGAGAGAAAGAACTAAACATCACTCTGGTACATGTGCTGCCGGTGACTGAACTCAGGACCTCATGCTTAATAGGCCAGTGCTCTATCCACTGTGCCACCTCCTGGATCACTGTTTTTTTTGTTTGTTTGTTTTGTTTTTGTTAACTGTTGCCCTGCTTAGCTATGGTTCATGGTGGTGTAGGCGATTGAAACTGGGACATCGAAGCCTCAGACATGAGAGTCTCTTTGCAGAACTATCTATGCTATCTATTCCCCACCATATTTAAAACCTGTGAGTCACAAGACTTAACTCCGTGATAATGTACACATTTCAGTGCCAAACTATATGCCTTAAAACATAATTTTGTAAACCACTGTTGAATCATGGATAATAAAACTTACAAAAAATAATAAGAAAAATAATTTTAATAGAATAGAATATGTAAGACAGAAGTTTCTTCTCTGGATTGGAAGTTATAAATAGGACTTAGGTTCTGGCTGGCAGCCAGCTTGGACTGTCCTCTGGTGAACTAAAGGTACAAACAGGTAAGAGCAGAAGGTATGTCCCTCATGCTTTCAGGACATTTTCAGGAAACATGGTTACAATTTGCAAACAGCAAGCCTCACAGCCAGCTTCCCAGTCACAGAGTAACTGAAAGGAGACAGGCAAAATCTTTTTAAAAAATATTGATTAGGGGCCCAGGCAGTAGCACAGTGGATTAAGCACACATCACATCAAGCACAAGGACCAGTGTAAGAATCCAGGTTTAAGGGAGTCAGGCGGTAGCTGTAGCGCAGTGAATTAAGGGCATGTGGCACAAAGTGCAAGGACCGCATAAGGATCCCGATTGGAGCCCCGGGCTCCCTACCTGCAGGGGAGTCGCTTTACAGGTGGTGAAGCAGGTCTGCAGGTGTCTTTCTCTCCCCCTCTCTGTCTTCCCTCCTCTCTCCATTTCTCTCTGTCCTATCCAACAATGACGACATCAGACATCAACAATAATAACTACAACAACAAGGGCAATGAAAAGGAAATAAATAAATAAATAAATAAATAAATAAATAAATAAATAAAATCCCACTTCAAGCCCCCAGTTCCCTACCTGCAGGTGGGTCGCTTCACAAGCAGTGAAGCAGGTCTGCTGGTGTCTCTTTCTCTCCCCCTCTCTGTTTTCCCCTCTTCTCTCCATTTCTTTCTGTCCTATCCAACAACAATACTATTACTAACAACAACAAGGATCACAAAAATGGAAAAAAATGGCCTCCAGGAGTGCAGGCACTGAGACCCAGCAATAATCCTGGAGGCAAATACATATACTGTATATATTAAATATATATTCTATATACTAATTAATAAATTTTTATAGAGACAGAAAGAAGTTGAGAGGGAAAGAGAAACAGAGGAAAGAGAGAAAAGAGTCAGGTGGTGGCACACCTGGTTAAGTGCTCACATTACAATACTCAAGGACCCGAGTTCAAGTTCCTGGTCCCCACCTGCAGGAGGAAAGCTTCATGAGTGGTGAAGCAGGGCTGCAGGTGTCTCTCTGTCCTTCTTCCCCCTCTCAATTTCTATCTCTATCCAATAATTAATTAATTAATTAATTAATTAATTAGAAAGAAAAATAATTAAAAAAATAAATTTTGTAAAGAGAAGAGATACATCTGCAGCACTGCTTGTGAAGCTTCTCTTCTGCAGACAGGGACTGGGGACTCAAACCTGAGTCCCTGTGTAAGGTGTTATGTGCAGGCTATCAAATGAACCACCACTCTATTTGTCTGCCATAGCAGCCAAGTGTTGTATACAAGTTCATCTTTTAAAATTTTTTATATATTTATTTATTTTCCTTTTGTTACCATTATATTGTTGTAGTTATTGTTGTTGTTATTGATGTTGTCATTGTTAAGAGAGGACAGAGAGAAATGAGAGAGGAAGGGAAGACAGAGAAGGGGAGAGAAAGATAGACACCTACAGACCTGCTTCACCACCTGTGAAGCGACTCCCCTGCAGGTGGGAAGCCAGGGGCTCAAACAGGGCTCTTTAAGCCAGTCCTTGCACTTTGCACAACTTAACCTGCTGTGCTACAGCCCAACTCCCTGTTAAGTTCATCTTCATGTGCAGAACTGGGGAAAATTTTCCCAGTAGAGAGAGATTTCCAAAGGGCAGAATAATGGAACAGTCTTCTGTTGGAAAATTCTGTTGAATCCATCCAAGTACAACCATTTTTTAACCATTATCATTCATAGGTATCCAAACACAGGAAAGAATAAAATTTAAACAATCCAAGTAAAATGTGAAGTAAAAACTCTACTGTCTTCTGGGATAAAGACATAGAGTTATTCAGAGGTTATATATACAAAAACCAGAGTGTGTTATCCTACTTGATTTCTGCAGTTTTTGTCTTCTCTCTCTCTCTCTCTCTCTGAATTCCCTCAGGCAGTCTCATCTTGCCTCAGACTATGTGCCCATTACCTATAAGGTATATTAAAGGTGGTAAGTTCATAGGGAAACCAAATAAAAAATAAACAAATGTGATTCAATCAAACTAAGCCTTTCTTTTTATTACTTTTAAACTTTTATATTAATTTTATTTATTATTGACTAGAGACAGAGAGGAATTGAAAGGGGATGAGGAGGCAGAGAGGAACATAGACACGTGCAGCCCTACTCCCCTGCTCTTAAAGCTTTCCCCCTACAGATGGGCTTGAACCTGCAATGTTGTGCACTGCAATGTGTGTGCTTAACCAGGTGTGCCACTGCCTGGCCCCCAGACTAAATTTTTCTGTACAGGGAAAGGAACATTATCAAGATGAAAAGACATCTACTGAATAGGAATAAATTTTGGCACATGGTACATCTGAAAAGAGTTTAATATCTAAAATCTACAAAAAAAAACTCACATCTTTTTTTTAAATACAGACAGAAAGGCAGAGAGAGGAAGAAGCTTCCTCCAGTGTAGTAGAGGCCAAACTTGAACCTGAGAAACACATATGACAAAGCAGCCCACTCTTCCAGTGAAATATTTTGCTGACCAAGAACTCATAGACTTCAACAACAAATGCATTCACTTAGGGAGCAGAAGATCTGAATAGGCACAGTTCCAGAGAAAAAAAATTATAGGTCACCAATAATCGACAGATTATTGACAAGATGTTCACCATCTCTAATTGATAGGGTAAAACAAATCCAAATAGTGATGTGGTATCACATCATAACTATGAGAATGACTACTATTAAAAAGGCAAGAAACAGATGGCTCATGGTGGGGTGGGGTAACCTGGTTTCGCATGCACATGACCCAAGTTCATGGCCCCTACCTCACTGGGGAAATCTTTAATGCTAAGATGCCTTCCCCTCTCCCCTTCTGTACTCCTGCCTCTCTCTCTTTCCATTTGAAAAAGGAGACCTAAGTGGGGGCTGGGTGGTGGCACACCTGGTTGAATGCATATGTTGCAATGCACAGGGACCTGGGTTCTAACCCCCTGGTCCCACTTGCAAAAGGAAAGCTTTATGACTGGTGAAGCAGTGTGGCAGGTGTCTTTCTGTCTCTCCCTTCTCTATCACCCTCTTCCTTCTTGATTTCTGGCTATCTATCCAATAAAAAAAAGAGAGAGACCTAAGTGGTGGAATCCTGAAATGACAAAAAAAAAATAATAAAAATAAAGAGAGAGAGAAAATAAGGAAAGAAAGAAGAGATTAGGAGCTACCTCACCTGGTAGAGTGTGCATGCACTACTTTGCATAAAGCCCAGAGTGTAAGCCTCTGCACCACATGGAGGCACTTAGGATGGAACCAGTGGTACCTCCTGGATGTTTGAGTGGTCCTATGATGTCATTCCCTTACCTCCTCTCTCTGTCAAAATAAATAAATCGGAGAAGGGACCAAGAAATGAATGAATAGAGGAGTAACTCTGAATTTGGATGTATCTACACATAACATCTACAGTCTAAACTCTAGATAATGATAAGCCCTGGGGGCAGGGAATGCAGGCAGTGGCACACCTGGTTAAACGCACATATTATTAAATGCCCACTCAAGGATTCAGGTAAGAGCTACCTGCAGGAGAAATGGCTTTACAAGCAGTAGGAAGCAAGTCTGCAGGTGTTTTCCTTCTTCCTCTCTATCTCCCTTGCCCCTCTCAATTTCTTTCTGTCCTGTGCAATAAAAATGGAAAAACAAAATTAAATACCTTGTTGTAAAAGACATAAAAAGACCACCCAGGAAAGGATAGAAGAGACAAAGGAACACATCCCACTAGGAGGGAGACCCTAGAATATGGGACAAAAGTACTTAAAGGGATAGGATAGCTAGTGAACAGAATTCTGTTTGGAGGACTCGGAAGGATTACATCACTGCAGCCCAGCAAGCTTGCTCTTGAAACTTTGAAGGAGGAGTAAAGAGGCTGGTCTACAGGACACTCATTTGAGTCTAAATGACAAATATGGACTCAAGATGGAAGGTGGGAAAACAATCAGCAGGCTAGTAGGGGGCTAAAAGGCATGGAAAAGCCCACTTGTGTCAGATATAGTAGACTCTACAATAAAATTTTAAAAAGTAACAAAAGACAGGCATGGACATTCTAAAATTACAAGGGATCAGTTGACCAAGAGAAAGTATTAACATTCATGCACGAAATGGAGGAGTGTCAAAATATGTAAAGCAATTATTAGCAGATCTGAAGGGAGACACTGACAGCAACACAATAACAAAAAATGGATTTCAACGCCTCCTCTTTCACCACAGAACAGTTCAGCCAGCCAGAAAATCAATATGGAAACAAAAGCCTTACAAAAGGAAATAGAAAGGTTGTGCTTACTAGACATTCACAAAGTTCTTCACCAACAAAAAAACTAAAAGATCCAGTCCATGTGGAACTTTCTCAAGGATAGACCAGATGATGGAACTCAAGACAAGGATCCATAAATTTATTAATGCTGATATCTTACCAAGCAATCTGTTCAGACAATGAAAGAAAAAAAAAACTCAAAATAACGCTTGTGAAAACTCAAACATGCATAGACTCAACATTATGCTACTGAATAACTATAAAGTTAAGAAGGACATTTAAAAATTCCTAGGCACAGGAGATTGGAGAGACAGCAGAGTGTTTATATAAGACTTTTATACCTGACATTCTGAAGTTCAATTCCTGACACCAGGAGAAGTCTTGTTTAGCCTAGATTTTATCCAGATCCAAGAGCTAGAAAAAGATAAGTCCTGGGGCTGGGTGGTGGTGCACCTGGTTGAGTGCACATGTTACAATGCACAAGAACTCAGGCTTGGGTCCCCAGCCCCCATCTGCAGGGGGAAAGCTTTGTGAGTGGTGAAGCAGGACTGCAGGCATCTCTCTGTATCTCTCCCTCTATATCTCCTCCTACCCTTTCAATTCCTGGCTGTCTCGATCCAACCAATAAATAAAGATTATAATTTTTAAAAAATCAAAAAAGAAACTGATCAGCCCTTTGCTTTTGTTTCCAGTGACTGAACATGTTCCTTCATTCCCAGGGTAGCATCCACTGTACTCATTTCCATAAGATGTATACTACAGTGTCTTGTTCTTAACATGGCTTCCAGACATCCCTCTGATGCTTTAGAACATTTTTTAAAATGGAGCCTACCTTTTCCTGCCAAACTTCTCCATGACTAACAGACAACCACAGCATCATTTATTCCCTAGCACCAAACTCTTCAGCCACCTGGGCTCTCCTGTCCTTCCTTCCTTCCTTCCTTCCTTCCTTCCTTCCTTCCTTCCTTCCTTCCTTCCTTCCTCCCTCCCTCCCTCCCTCCCTCCCTCCCTTCCTCCTTTCCTTCCATCCTCCCTTCCTCCTTTCCTTCCATCCTCCCTTCTTTCATTCCTTCTATCCTTCATAGTTGAGTCTACCTTACCTCTCTGAAAACTCACTTCATAACATGATGGGCATGCCCACTCCATAGTACCAATTTAGCTTTTAACCAAATCGATACTTGGCCCAATAATTGTATCAGAAGAAACACAAACATCCTCTCAGGTAACCACATCACAACTCAAGAAAATGTATCTTAATCCAGTTTCAAATATGTGAAAGCAGGGCTTATTACTGCTAAATAACTGTTCCATGTTTATTTCTAGAAAGCCGAGTATCCAGAGATAGTCCCAGACCTGTACACTGTATCGCTAAGCCTAACCACACAAGTCACCTGTAAAGATGACAGGTATAATCTTCCCCAAGCAAAATCATCTTCTCTAAAGGCCAAAATTCAGCTTGGATATCACTCCATTTTTCTCAACCCACATTTGTGTGTGTGTGTGATTTGGAACATGTGATTTCCTCTCCTGCTTTCATACTATAAATCCTGGTCAAATATATATATAATAAAATACAAGAAGAAAGTTGAGTGCTGACAGCTGGGAAGTGCCAGGAGCATATCCTTTTTTTATAATGCCATGAGGTTTGCTTGAGGGCTGCAATTTTGAATTGGCAGCTGTTTCATCTTAATGTGGAAATATCAACAATAAGCAGGAGACCAATATCTCCACATGCATGTGCCAATAGTATTCCAGTATTCAGATCAGACCTTTTCCAGGGGTGAACACAGATTTACTGTTTTATACAAGTAGGTAATTGACCCAGGGAAAAAATATGGAATCAAGCAGCTTCACAATTTAATTAAAGACAACATAGTCTGTTTAAAATAATGCTAAAGTTTAAAGTAAAAGTAAAAAAAAAAAAATGAATTGCTTTAAAAGACTTCCAAGAGGCATGGTTGTGGAGAAACAATACACAGCACAGACTCCCATCATCACCCAAACAAAAAAGATTGACACTTGAACTTAGAAAAACATCCAACTACAGTTGAGACATCTGCAGAAGTGCTGCAGCCTCAGGTAGGTGCTCATAGTGGGTGCTCATGTGGGTGCTCAGGGACTGAAGAGAGGCATGGGACTGAGACCACACAACCTAGACCTTAAGAGGGCTGGCAGCCAACACTACCATTTTGGCTCTACAGAGCAGCACACAGAGCTGACTGTGGGAGAGGGAAAACTCGGGGCTTTTAACCCATGACCTCACAGGAGTCAGAGCATTGAACTGCTGGCAAGAACACATCAAAAATAAGAAATTAAGATTTCACTTATTACCAGTGAAAGTGAAGGAACCAGTTACCAGACCCTATGAGATGCAACACAAGCAGAAAATTGAAGAAGAGTGAACGTCCCCAAACACATTCTATGAGGACAATAACACTTTGATCCCCCAAAGCAGGAAAAGACTCCACCAAAATACAAACTATGAACTTATATCCCTTATGGACATCTATGTAAAACTAAACACAATCTTGAGTAATAAAATACAACAAAATATTAAGAGAATAATCTACTAGATCAAATGGGAGTCATGCCTGGAAAGCAGGGTTGGTTCAACTCTTGCTAGTCAAACAATAATATACTACATCAACAAAAGGAAAGCTAAAAACCACAGAGTCTTATCAATCAATGCATTGATAAAGACTCTTAGGAAATTAGGAGTGGCAGAAAAATTTCCCAACATAATAAAACTATATATGAAAAACCATGGCTAACGTTATACTCACTGGGGAGGTGGGTGTGAAAACTATCCCCCTAAAATTAGGAACAAGACAAGGATGTACTGTGAACTCTCAAAAATGGTCTTAACTTGGCTATAATAATAGTTAACTAAAGTAACTTTAAGCTCTTTATAAGACCATAAGTATCCTTTCCTCTTCTCTTTAAAATTATTATGTCTACTTGCCCTGGCATCTCTGGGATATGCTTATATAGCTTGAAGTCTCTTTTCCTGACCCCAGTATACTGTTTTTGTTGGTCTCAACTAAATCAGTGCTACCTGTGCTACCATGCCAATCCATGCTGCTACTGCCTTTTTGTTGCAGAAAGACAATCCTTAGATGTCAGCCTCCCAACTTATTTTGCTTGGTAAGAATTTTCCTAACACAAAGGCCTGCCCAACTTCATTTTGGTTTGCTTGTCTTCCAACAAGGTTATAGATCCTAGATACAGGCTAGAGCCTATGGTACTGCATACATGTGTTCACATCCCCATAAGGTAGGGGGCAATTCTACACTTTAAAAGTGCTTAATAGTCCTCTGTGGTTAGAATTAGCACTAATAAGCTAGCAAACCTAGTAGAATGGCCTAAAGAAGGCACCATAAATTCTTTAATCAAATACTTATTACTGAAGCCTAGACATCTTCCTCTCCTACCCCTACTTCACTTATCTCATTCACTGTAGCTATTAAACTATTACAAGAGATAGTAAATGTATTTACTCTTCCAACTTTTCATCTCTTCTGAAAGGATACCAATGTTATTGTCACTATTTGCCAATCTTTAGAAGAAACACTGTATACAATTGCCAGGAGATAAGATGGCAAAATATATATAGCAAGTAAGGGGCAATTGTTGTTCCTACAACAAGCTTTATGATAGTTATCAAACAAATGAGATGAAAAGTTGGAAGAGTAAATACATTTACTGTCTCTTGTTTTTTGCACCATTACTGAGAGGGAAAAGAATCTAGAGAACACTTTGTAAATCTTGAGACCCAACCTCTGAGTAAGAATAATTTGGGGGCACAAGTCTGTCATCTTCTCAGGCTTGGCTAGGATCTGATTAAACCTGTTTCTTACACTATGTCTTATCTCTCAGTTAATTAGCCTTCTGAGCAGAGAGCAGCAAGCCTTGGATTCATATCTAGCCTCTTGTTCTCTTTCCTTTGTATTTTCTTTTCCTTTGGTATTCTCAGCTATAGTGCCAAACCCACTTCCTCAGTAAACAATGCGGAAAGTAATGCTGCTCCAGCTCCATTATCTTCTGAAGGATATGTTTGTTTTAATTAGGATTTCAACCTTGACCCATTTTCAGTGATTTGTGCAAGGGAAAAATGTTTTTGTGGTTAAAAAACTAAATGATTATCTGGTATTTTATAGCAGTCTGTTTAAGCAGTTGAGATAAGCCACATTTCATTACCAAATTATGTAGGTTTCAGAGGGGCCTGTTTCTCTCCATCTGACTCTTCATGTCTATTATTAATGTAGATATACATTAATATCTGTGAGCCAGAACCTTTGCTTAAGTGCCTTGTTCAGCCTAAAAAATAAAAAAGTTTTTATGCATTAACTGCTGGAAAATGTTTATACCAACAAAAAATCCAGATCATAGGTTAATTATTGGGGGAATACCCTTTCCCTGGGCAATCTGCACATCTATTAGAAAATACTGGCAGTAGCTCATGTAAGCACAGAGCTTTTTGTACAGGGTCTTGTCATCTGCACTGATTAAATCCCACACAATTAGACTCAGCTTAAGGTCACCAATTACAGCAAGATGTTTCCACAGAAACATTCACATTTTCACCTATTGTCCATTTCATTTCTTTCATTATTATTGTTATTATTATTATTATTAAATTTCTGTGTCCTTTCTGAACAGGAAGAGCCTCAAATAGTGACTGTGGTTCCAAAAAGTAAGAATTCTAACTTAGAAACCAATAGCATTCATTGACTCATCAAAGGATGATGGAAAACCCACTACACACAAGATTTTTGCTTTTAAAACAAAAATCATGGTAAGAACAGCGTCTTTTCAGAGAAAACTTCATAACCCAGAAGAAGCTAGTGGCCCGGAACATCTGGTAAAACAGGGCAGCAGATCCTCTGACAAGTAAAACCAAACTCCATAGAATTACTGAGGAAAGGAAGACACTTGGGAAACTATTCCCAGGAATTGCCTATTCCATAATAAGGAACTCAGCAACAAAAATCTTTCTCCAATAAGCAAGCTTGTGCACCAGGTCACTTCTCAACAGTTTCAAAGTTCTCTACTGATTCAGATTCAGTTTTTACCTTGCCTCTGCCATGGATATACACAGTCATATATATCACCAAAGATTCTGTGAAGCAATCACTACCTTGTTTTCATATAAGAAAATTTATAATAACAGAATTTCATTTCCTCAAAGCCATACACCTGAGAATTTGTACTAGAACTTGAACCTGACTGTATTTTCTCAAGATGACTAAATCACAGAGGGCACAGTTGTGCGGTAATGGTGTCTTTTCTGTGATTGTCCCCACAGGTTAGACTAGAAGAATATAATGTTCAGCTAGCAGATTCGCCAAAGATTTTCCACTGTAATCCAGTATCCCAGTCCATAGTTCCTTTTACTTAGTTATTGGTAAAAATTATTTGCCAATACACTCAATACTGCAACTGTGGTGTGTTTCAGAGACAGGCCTTTCTTCATGATTGTTCTTGTTAATAATTTTTATTCATGAAATAATGTTTCACAAGAAAACAAATTTAAAAGGGGTATAGTTCCATACCATATTTACTACCACAGTTCTGTGTCTTCCCCACACCACCCCCCACTGATAGTTCTTGCAAAATCTTTCAATTTGCCTACTTTTTTTTTTTGCAAGTTCCTGTGTTTCAGTTTTCTATATTCTTCATCTGAGTACAACCAGCTGGTAGTTGTATGTTATCTCCTTACTTACATTTCTAAACATAATTTCTTCAATCTTTATTCACTTTATCTAGAAGGACACAATATCATCTTTTTTATACTGCATAGTAGTATTCTGCTGAATAGATGTCCCTGAATTTCTTGAGCCAGTCATCTGTTGATGGGCATTTAGGCTGTTTCCATTCCTTGGGTATTGTGAATAGCACAGCTATGAGCGTGGGGGTGCATGTGTCCCTTTGAATTAGTATTTCCCATGCTCTTCGGACATAAACTTTGAGTAGAGTTGCTGGATTTTAAGGTGTCCCCACCAACAGTGTAACAGAGTTCCTCTTTCTTCACATCCTCATCAACACTTGTTGTAAGATAAGCCTATTTTCACACTAGAGTTGAACTATAAGTTGAGTCATAAATCAAAAAGCTCTGCATTATTTATTTCATATTTGTACATATCAGTCTCATAATCTTAACTCATTTGCAGAACGTGACCTTTGAATATATCAATTTAACTAAAGGCAAAGGTCTTTTCACTAAGTGTTCTACTTCTGTTTTCTTTTACATTCATCATAAAATATTTGGATCCTGAAACTGTTCACTCATTCAATTTATCTAATATAATTAAATGATACAACAAATATTCAAAGAATATAAAGTCTGGCAAGATAAGTGAAGATAATGAAAAGTCACTATTGCACACTGAGTAATAAATATGTCACTTAAGGCTCAACATTTGTACCCTGATTAGCTTGGTATTTCCCCAAATCAAGATAAGAATCTAATCAACTAAATTGGAATATTAATCATTTCTATGGTTAATTTATTACTTGTATACTTCTATACTTGTATAAAGTCTATTTATGACTTTATAGAAAATTATCCCCAAAGTTTATCTGTTTAAAATAACACAACCTGTGGGCCAGAAATTCAGGTGGGGCTTAGTTGAATGGCTTTCTCAAAGTCTTTCATGAGATTACCATCATCTGAGGACTTGATTGGACTTACTTTTTCTGTTTCCAAAACTGTTCACTGACAAGATTTTTTTTTCCCTCCAAGGTTTTGCTGGGGCTCGGTGCCTGCACTACAAATCCACTGCTACTGTGGCCATTTATTTGATTTTTTTTTTGATAGGACAGAGAGAAATTGAGAGAGGAAGGGAAGACAGAGATGGGGAGAGAGAGATAGATACCTGCAGACCTGCTTCACTGCTTTTGAAGCAATACACACCTCCCTGCAGGTGGGGAGCTGGAACCAAGATCCTTAGTCAAGGTCCTTGTGCTGGGTACTATTTGCACTTAACCCAGTGTGCTAACACCCAACCCCCCCCAATCCCTCTATGTCTAATTATGGAATTTCTATCCCTCGGGATACATAACTAAAAAGGTTATGCTGATGAGAAACTGAAAAAATCATTTTCCAAGGCCACAAAATATCTGTAGAGGCTGCAGAAAGTGAAGGTTAAGCAGAGCAGAGCAAAAGGTGAGTGCTTCTTCCTTCTGCTGTGAAAGAGAACAGAGAATCTCCATGAGTAGATGAGGGCCCTTCTGGTCCTGGCCTATATCCTTAGACTGACCAATCTCATTACATGAGTGTGGCTCACGAGCCTCCATCTTTTGACTCCTCCCCCACGTAAACTGAGTTACAGAAAAGGATACACCAGATAACAAACTAAATAATTTCGAATCCACAGAATTAATACACTGAGATCTGCCACTAACAAATCTTAGTCTGGGCAACTTTGGATGACATAAAGCTATGGACAAGGTTGCCAATTGTCTTGGCCAAGGTTCTTCTATAAGACAGAACCTTAGAGAATCATCTAGCTGGATTGCTAAAATCCTTTCACCTACTTGAACAAAAACAGCTCTAGAAATGTGTATGAATCTTTCATCATTTTGAAATCATCATCTCCAAAATATTGTTCCTTGATTCCTGGATCAGTGGTACCCAATCCCTGGGGAATAGTAACCCCAGTCAGTAAAGGTACAGGAAGTCTTGTTTCCTAAGACCAAGTCAATATTTTTTATCCAGGAACCATTCCCTCATCTTTGAGCCTACTTAAGAAATATTTGTTTTGAAAAGTAGTTGAGAACCTCAGCACCAAATCCAACTTTACACTAGAACCCAATGTCTGCCACTTCATAAATAACAACCAAATAAGTAGTACAAATGCTAATTAAACTGCTGGGGAGGGCTGGTGCCTGGAAAGGAAGACTTCCTTGGAGGATAGGTTTATCTCCTAGGTAATGCAGATGACAGACTGGTGTGCAGATTAGTTTGTTCTCTCCTAAGCCATGGAAGAAGTGATGAGATTGGAGGGTACAGCTGTGGAATACACAGCCTGACACCTATGCACTGGGGCTTCAAGGTTGTTCCTTGGTTTTCACGCTCTGATGTTTGATTACTGCAGTAACTAATAACTGTTTTCAGCTGTGTTTCCCACAATGCTATGACAGGATGCCTTAACTACTGTTTTCCATAAGAATGAAGCTAACCTCACAGGTCTCAGAGAATCTGGTTTTTAGAATCAATTAAATATTTTCACTGCAATGGTACCTTCTGCAGAATTTATTATTATTATTACTTCTTATGATTTAAGGTGACAGCTCTGAGAGAGGAATGTGGAATTAGAATATGATTTATACCATTCCTCTAGGATGCTAGAACACAATAACAATCCAGGCTTCCCCCCTCTTTCTTGGATGCAAATACCTTCACAGGGAAGGTATTGGTGGTGGCAAAGTGATGATAGTGCAGGAGAGTGGGGTGGGTAACCTGGTGCTCTCCACATGTCTACGTCCACTAGCTGACAACTGAGTTTCCTCAAAGTCCAGAAGCAAAAATATGCAAAGTTCAAAACCAAAAGCCCATATTTGTTATCCCTACCATATCAGGAAAAAAGAAAGAATGAAAGAACAAGAGAGGGATAAAGAGAGGGAGAGAGATCTGTTTGATTGAAGAATAAGCAGTAGTTCATTTATAGTATAACTAAAAAGAAAATAAATTTAACAGAAATATGAGTCAACAGTACCTTGTAATTAACCAAAAGCATGCCAAAGCACTTGTCAGAACCCACTGCCTGCAGAGAGGGAGGCTTTCGTGCCCATAGAACACCTCTGTTCCCCTATACCTTCTGCATTATTCTGTTCACATCAATTTGGTGAGGATACTTATGGTGTGACTTCCCTATCTACCTCAATCAAGTGGCTCTGAAGATCTTTGCAAGGTAAGCCTCCTGCGACCTTGAAGGTTCAAAAATAATTTTTCAATCTGTTCCCAACAGTTTTTTACCAAGCATTTCTTAAAATTTCTGATAATAATGGGTTGCAAGATGATACTATTACAGGGTAGTTCCACAATGAACCCATAATAAAGTTCTGTGCCCCCCCACACCTCCCATCAGAGTTCTCACAAATTCTTTGAGACAGTTGGTCCATTTCTGTTTTTACAGGATATGTAATACTAACCCAAAATGTGGTAAGGGAATGCCCTACCTGGTGTGCTGTTTCTCCTACTCATACCTGTATTCCATGTAGTTTAATCCATTATTATTATAACTCTTTTTTAAATATCTTTTTAAAATTTTTTTATATTTATTTATTTATTCCCTTTTGTTTCCCTAGTTGTTTCTTTTTTTAATTGTTGTAGTAATAGTTGTTGTTGTAACTGATGTTGTCGTTGTTAGATAGGACAGAGAGAAATGGAGAGAGGAGGGGAAGACAGAGAGGGGGAGAGAAAGATAGACACCTGCAGACCTGCTTCACCACCTGTAAAGCGACTCCCTTGCAGGTGGGGAGCCAGGGGCTCAAACTGGGATCCTTCTGTCGGTCCTTGTGCTTTGTGCCACCTGCGCTTAACCCACTGCACTACCGTCCGACTCCCTTTAACTCTTATTAATGATGAACTTGTATAACTTCTGATGAACAGCATCCACATAGCTGGGCTTTTGAGTCTTTTAAAAATCCTTCTAATGTTCTTTGACAACTTATTTTTTTTTTAACCAGGCCTGACAAGATGTTGTCATATTGCTGGAAATCAACTATTTCTTAAGAATTCTTAAGCCTTGGGAGTCGGGCTGTAGCACAGCGGGTTAAGCGCAGGTGGCGCTAAGCTCAAGGACTGGCGTCAGGATCCCGGTTCGAGCCCCTGGCTCCCCACCTGCAGGCAGGTCCCTTCACAGGCGGTGAAGCAGGTCTGCAGGTGTCTGTCTTTCTCTCCCCCTCTCTGTCTTCCCCTCCTCTCTCCATTTCTCTCTGTCCTATCCAACAACAACGACATCAATAATAACTACAACAATAAAACAACAAGGGCAACAAAAGGGAATAAATTAAATTAAAAAAAACTGAAAAAAAAAAAAAAAAGAATTCTTAAGCCTTTTAGAGGAATGTTTGAAATCCTTAATCTTGGTGCTGATCTTAATGGTAATCTTAACATTTAATTAATTAACATTAATCTTAATGTTGTTACTGTGTTTCTTTACTTTTTTTTTTTCCAGTCTGGCTAACATAGTGCCTTATCAAACTTTTTTTTTGGAGGGGAGGGGATAGTTTTTGTTTTTGTTTTTGTTTTTTGGATAAATGGTGTCTGGCATAATTTTATTTTGGGTTACTTTTAGTATGATCAAGTTTGAACACTGTTTCTTATGTCTAGGGCCATTTCCATTTTTTGTGAATAGTGCAGTGAATTTTCTGTGAATTGTTTACCATACTATTACATTTAAAAATGACCCTGAGTCCATACTCCCAGAAGGATAAAGAAAAAGGAAGCTATCAGGGGAGGGGATGGGATACGGAGTTCTGGTGGTGGGAATTGTGTGGAGTTGTACCCTTTTGTGGTCATCTCCACCCCCTTCCACACATACTTCAACCAACTACCCCCTGTGACTCCACACCATTTAACCCATCCTTACAACTGCCACCTCTTCCTACTGTGCCATGTGACTCACTCAACCCCTTCCTAACTCCCCCTCCTCCTCATTCTCCCTTGACTTCCCCTGCTATAGACCCAGATTTGCCCACTACCAGTGATAAAAACAGAAAAATTCCTATTGATGGAGGTCTTAAATTTTATGCTTTTCTCATGTTCCCTACAGGAGAAGGAACTGAGATAGAATATAAAGGTTGGCCAGATCAGGTTCCCAGAGATATCTCACCCAGTCAGTTAGTGGGTGAGAGTGCCATTACTTCTTCCAGTGAACATATGAATATTAGGGGAAAAAAATGACAGGCACCTTACTGTGCAATCAGCAGTCAGAATAAGTTACCCAGCACTAATGTAGAGTCTTTCATCTCTGTTTTTCAGGAAGCCACAGAACCCTACAGAGAATTTGTGGACAACAGGTTACAAGAAGCTATCAGTAAGCAAGTAGACAATAAAGAAGCAGCCAAAATTTTAATTAAGCGACTTGCCTATGAAAATGCAAACCAGGATTGTAAAGGAATTCTTCGGCCACTTAAGGATCTAGATTTAAGTATTGATCAGATGATAAAAACATGTACAGACTCAAACACATAAAGTACGTGTTGTGGCTGCATTTAATCAGGCCACAAATGTGACAGCCCATGCAAAACAAGGTTTGTTTGAAATGTAATGATGAGGGCCATTTACAAAAGAATTGCAAGATAAATCTCAACTTAACTTCTTTTCTACCACCCTGCACCAGGGCAGCAATGCAGTCTTCTACAGCCAGTCCTCTACCACAATGCATAAGGACTGATTTATGTTTACCAGTGTCTTTTTCTGGGGAAACCGGACAACCAAGTTGTGAATAGGCCTCCAAAGAGGTTTGGATGGCAAGAGTTCAATAAACCTCCAGCAACTAGTGAGCTGAGGTTTACTAATAATGATGGAAGCAACCTAGGTGTCCAGTGACAGATGTGTAATTAAGAAAGCTGTGATATATACACACACAATGGAATACTGTTCTACTGTTAAACCAGGAACAACTGCTGGCTATGATAACATTACCCCAGAACTCATTCTTAACCTGGGTCCCGCGGCAAAGAAGTGGCTCGCTTCATTCCTGTCCCACATCTTGGAATCTGAGTCTATGCCCAAAGTTTGGCGTCGTGCGAAGATTATAGCGGTTTTGAAACCAAAGAAAGACCCAACACTGGCCGCCAGCTATAGACCAATTTCTCTCCTCTCCGTGTGTTACAAACTCCTTGAGAGGCTGCTTCTGTCACGTATTTCTCATCTTACAGAGAAATTCCTATCACCCGCCCAAGCTGGTTTCCGCCCAGGAAGATCTACCTGCGAACAAGCCCTGGCCCTCTCAACTTACATCGAAAATGGATTCCAGAAGAATTTAAAGATGGGTGCTATCTTTGTTGATCTCACAGCAGCCTATGACACTGTCTGGCACCGTGGTCTCCTGGTCAAGATCTCAAGATGCCTGCCTCCATGGGTGGCCAACACTATATTGTTTCTTCTCCAAAACAGAAGATTCCGGGTGCATCTGGGTGATAAGTCTAGCAGATGGAGACCTGTCTCAAGTGGCCTCCCCCAGGGCTCTGTTCTGGCTCCTACGCTATTTAATATTTACATCAATGACCTCCCAGAAACTTCTTCAAGGAAGTTCATCTACGTCGATGACATCTGCTGTGCAACTCAGGCATCAAAGTTTGACATCCTCGAGGAAACACTCACGAAAGACATGTCTCTGATATCTGATTACTGTAAAAAATGGCGACTAATCCCTAGCACTGCAAAAACGGTATCATCTGTTTTCCATCTACACCATGCCTCGGCCTCGCGTGAGCTTAATGTGCAGCTTGAATACGAGAATCCGGCATGAAGCCCAGCCAGTCTATCTTACTCTCGATCGCACTCTGTCATTTCACAAACATCTCATAAAAACTGCAGCAAAGGTGGGTGCGAGGAATAACATCATTGCAAGACTGGCCAGCTCCTCATGGGGCGCGAGCGCTTCCACACTACGATCATCATCTCTGGCATTATGCTATTCCACTGCAGAATACTGTGCCCCAGTATGGTTCTGTAGCCCCCATGTCCACTTGGTCGATTCCAAATTATATTCCTCCATGAGGATAATTTCTGGAACCATCCGTTCCACCCCAGTTCCATGGCTGCCAGTTCTTAGCAACATCGCCCCACCAGATATTCATCAGGATGCGGCATCATCTAAGTTCATTTCCCACGTCTACGCTCGACCGGACCTGCCAATATACGCAGATATCTTCGCCCACCCTGTCCAACGCTTGACATCTCGTCACCCAATCTGGTCCCCTACACCTGCACTGAACTTCCCTGTTCCAGACTCTTGTAAACAGAGTTGGCAGTCAGCTGAGGTAAAGAACAAACACCTCATCACAGACCCCTGCAAGCATCAACCTGGCTTTGACCTAGCACGTTATGATTGAGCCCTCCTCAATCGCTATCAAATAGGCCATGGCCGGTGCACCGCTAAGTTCCATCGCTGGGGAGCCAGAGACGACCCGAATTGCCCCTGCGGCTACAGACAGACTATGACCCACATAGTCAATGACTGCCACCTCCCCAGATTCAAAGGAGGTCTCGAAACTTTACATCAGGCTCAACCTGACGCTGTTGACTGGCTACGGAAGAAGGGCAAACGCTAGAAGAAGAAGAAACTGTTAAAAATGATGAAGTGGTCTCCTTTGCCACATCTTGGATGCATGAAGGAGTTCTGTTAAGTAAGATAAGCCAAAAAGAGAAGAATTAGTGTCAGATAATCTCCCTTTAGGTTAAATTTATGAAACAAAGACTGGAAGTGAAAACACAAAGTAAAAATTTGGGTTGGGTGTGGTACATTGCATCAAAACAAAGTACTCTGGGGGTTGTGAAAAGTAAGGAGGTGGGGGAGACTTTCTGGTCCTGGTACATGAATGTGAAAAAGGGACCTAAGTTAAGGGTGAGAGTGTTTTGCAGACACCTATCATAAGGAGACGAGAAATTGTACCCTTGGGGGCCGGGTGGTGGCACACCTGGTTGATCATACATGTTACAATGTTAAAGGAGCCACGTTCAAGCCCCCAGTCCCCAGCTGCAGGAGGAAAGCTTTGCAAGTGGTGAAGCAGGGCTGCAGGTGTCTCTCTGTCTCTCTCCACAATCACCTCCTTTCCTCTTAATTTCTGGCTGTCTCTAACCAGTAAATAAATAAATACAATAAAAAATAAATGGTGCCCTTGTGTCAACAACTGTACTGAATGCCATTAACTTGCCCAATAAAGTGTTAAAATGAAGTAAGAAGATGTGGGGAAAAAATTGAGTATAGAGTACAGAAAGTATGTCTGAAAAGCCTAAAAAAATAACTCCTGAGCAACATTAGCCCAGCTATATTTCACAATAACTACGATTCAGTGTATCTTTGAACCCTCAGTTTTCTTCCTTATGGAAGAAAGAATGTCTGTGGAGGTAACCCTACTTAGGCATATGTCATCCTGAATACTGGGAATATGAGGGAGTTTTTCCACCTCTTTGATTTTACAGGTCAAGAGAAAGTCTCCTCAAAGAACTGCCTTTCATGGACTAGAAATGCATCTAAGAAGGCTCATCTATACCCTCTTGGACCTGTCTTAGCTGATGAGATTTTGACCATGGAACTCATGCCAGATAACTGTATGACTTAAAGATCGTCTGTAATCTAAAAGGCATGTAGTACTTCTAGCCAAAGAATTTAGGGGTCACTGGGAGTCATTAGCCTCCCAAGGCTGCTAACCTGGCCCATACTTGATACTGTGCCCTGCCCCTTTAGACTTCATATTATATTGTGCCATGGGAAAGTGTCAGGAATTATAAATCTCTCTGATAGAGGAAAAGAGTTATCTTAGTTTTGTTTGCTGATTTTCTTGCCCATCCCTAAAAAGAAGCAGTAATAAACCGAGTCTAAGATACTGTTCTACAAGAGGGAAAATATATGAGAACCTGAATGTTCAATTAAGCTTCCTGGAATGAGGAAGGTTTTGGCCTCCTGGGAAATTGACTTCCTATTGTCTGCAGAGTACTGAGTCATTTGAAGTCTCTGGTTTCTAAGTCCCTTTTCAAAGCATCGACTTCCCTTTGAAAACAGGTCTGAGGCTTTGGCTTTTTTTTTTTTTAAAGTTCCTAATTAGATAAAATTCATAGTGCATTCAGAAATTGTGTTTCAACAATACAGTATGAAAAAGCTACTATTAGCACATTTATGTTTTATTAACTTTACAAAAGCATTACGGTGACTTGCTTGGGCCACCCGTGAGATTGCTAACCTCTGCGCTGCCCACATTAATTATGATACCATCCTTGAAAGGGCAACACAGTGAGGCTGGCTGAAGATGAACAGAAATGTGGAACTGGGTTTTTCCACTTCTTTCTCAGTCCCTTTTTCCATTGAGACTTACTTGGTAAAATGACATTGAAAGCCACTATTTCTGAGACCTTTAATGAGACCATTAAGAGCAGGGAGGGGAAAAAGTGTTGTGCATTACAAAAAAAAAAAAAAAGACGAGAAGAAATGGCTCCTGCCCAGTGAAAAATCAAAAGCTCGTTGCTTTTGCAGAAAGTCAAGTGCAAGGAAGGAATTCAGGACACATCTGGACACTTAAACCTTTCAATAATATGGAGGAGGGAATTCATAGAATTAAAAAACGAAGAGGAAACAGACCAATGCTAGTAGACTGGAAAGACAAAAGTGGTTAAGACTGAATGTCTTGGCTTAGTGAAATAAGAAAGTATTACTGGATTGAAATATCTACAGAAATTAAAGGCAGAATAATCAAGAATCACATTTTGAGCATGTGCTTGGTTTGGATGATTTTAATTGTTTTTGAAATTCTATTGCTATTCCATGTCAGAAAATCATAACAAAAATATGTATACACTTTTCCCATATTTGGGAGCTACTCTCTTCCCTGATCCAGCTTTCTAGACCTTTTTCCAACTATGACACCATCTCCCCAGACAATAACCTAGGGTCCACTTGCATATTAGATGTCAGGCTCAGGCACAAACTAGTAAAGTCATGGGCCCCTTAGAATATACCTAAAGTAAACCTACTAGTTTTTCCCAAAATGGAGACCCCAAATCTTTATCTACAGTATTACAGCCTTTCAACTCATGATTAGTCAACAATTTATTCTGCTTTATATCTTAACTCTTTTTCAGCCACCAAGTTTCAGATACTATCATGATGCCAACCTGACTTTGCTGGGCATATGACCCTACCAAGATGACCTGGAGCCCCACCTCCCCAGGCCTCTGCCCCACCATGGAAAGAGTAAGACAGGCTGGGAGTATGGATCTACCTGACAACACCCATGTTCAGCAGGGAAGCAATTACAGAAACCAGACCTCCCACCTTCTGTAACCATAATAACCCTGGGTCCATTTTCCCAGAGGGACAAAGAATTGGAAAGCTATCAAGGGAGGGGATGGGATACAGAGTTCTGGTGGTGGGAATTGTGTGGAATTGTGCCCCTCTTATCCTATAGTCTTGTCAATATTTCCATTTTATAAATAAAATTTTTTTTAAATCCATGGAGACTTTGTCTGTTGACCACCTTTGGACTGTCTAGAGAAACAGGATCCTATTCATCAAACTCAAGCATTGTAGAGGGGGAGGCACTTGAAAGTGAGCAAAATCTTAGTTTTTTCTAAGAAGAGGAGATGCATGCATTTGAAGAGCAAATAAGATGGCACATCGATCTAAGTTATATTCTTGGAAGTAAAAGAGAGCCATAACAAAAGGCTAACCCTTTGGTTTAAGATACAATTGCATCTTTCTAATTTATTCATCCAAAATTGCTGAGTTTCTAGGAAGGTGGAAGGAGTGACCAGAGAGAAATTTCTTCCACATACTTCTGTAGATTGTAATTCAGTGGCTGTGCCCTCTTATGATAAGTAAATTCAAAGAAACTCCAGACTATAATAAGCACAAATAATAAAATTGTCTTTTAGAAAACCAAAGTCACATTGCAGTGTAATATATTCTTTCTCTAGCTGAAAAGCAGAGCCTGGGATCTTCCTGGAGGAATTACAATTTCTTAGCCATCTACATAAAAAGAGACCAAAAATTACCACATGAAATTCATTGGATGAAGTTGAACACTAAGCCCAGGAAATTCAATGGGAGAGGTCAGTGAAGGATACTCCATGGTCACTGGCGGATGGCAAACCTTCCTTACAGTCAGAAAGGTAGATGTCTCTAAAAACTCTCCAGAGAATTCTCTGCCTCAGAGTTTACCAGGAGGAAAGGGGTGAGCAGATGCTGAAACAATAAGCATTCCCCATGGGTGGCAGGGACAAAATGCTTAAGGAGTCAGAATAACATCAGCAGAGGTGATTAAGAAATTCATTCTGAGCAGATGGAGGTAACAGCAACCACAAAGGGCAAAGAAGCTGATTTTTTTATAGATATTAGATAAAAAGAGTTTGTAATGTTCTGATGCCCTGGTCCTACACAGGACCCTAAGCCAGATCATGTGATCTCCCTCATAGGCAGCCTCTAGCATCAGATGAAGAATCCACTATGGATTCCCTGGAGATATGTTGCTTGGGTTGTTTTTCTGTGATTTACTGATGAAAGTTTCAGCTTTTGTCTCTATAATAAAGACAGTCATGCACAGAAAAAAAACAGCATCATTATTATTTTGAAGACAGCTTTGGTAAATGTAAAAGGAATATAATCTAATGTCTAGAACACAATGCGACCTCAACGCATTATCCCTAATATTATTATTGGTTTTGACTATTATTATTATTGTCCCTAATATTATATTGTCACTAGTCAGTACCTATGTGTTGAGATTTCTATAGCACACTTGGGATCAATAATCAGAGGACCTGAATTTGTAATTTAAATAATGAATACGTTTTGTTTTTAATGAGCAATATGACAGTATATTGAGAAGACTTATCAATATCTAGGGATAATGACATTAGCACTATAAATTCAAATAAAAAAAGCAAAATGGTTAAAATTAAAAAGTTGAAAAACATATCTAGAAGGAAAACTGAGCTGAAAATCACTGTTGGTTCAAGCCTCTGGTCCCCACCTGCAGGAGGAAAGCTTCAGGAGTGGTGAATTAGGGCTACAGGTTTCTCTCTGTCTCTCTCGCTCTCTATCTTGACCTTCCCTCTGAATTTCTGGCTGTCTCTATCTAATAAATAAATAATTCATATTTGCTGTCATGTCCAAAGTTACAAAATTAACCTGTGAAGTTAACAAAACACTAAGCACATAAAGTTCTCCTAAATAGTACACACACACACACACACACACACACACACATATACACTCTTCCTAATCTGAGCCTTTTCTTGGTATTAATAAATGAAAAGTGAAAAAAAGATCAGTAGAGCTGATTGTCATATAAAAAATTCTGGAAAAAATTTAAAGATCCCTAGACAGAATAAAAAGACATACACACCTATCTATGAGGAAAGAAATGAGTTCCCCTTATCAGACCTTTATTAATATAATTAAACAGGCACAAATAAACACCATTCTCTACACTTAATTTTTGTCTCGAGAAGAATATTGTGCACAAAAGCTACAGCCCTCTCCACTTAACAAATGAAGAGCCTCAGAAAGTTGAGGTGATGGAGGTCAGGTTAAGTGCAGAGCTGATTAAGTGCATAAGGACCAGCATTCAAGTCCCTGGTCCAATACTGCAGGGGGGAAAGTTTCATGAGTGGTAAAGCAGGACTGCAGGTTTCTCTGTCTCTTTCCCCTCTCAATATCCCTCTCCCCTTTCAATTCCTCTCTGTTTATATCCAATAAGGAGTGAATAAATATATTTTTTTAAAGAAAGTTGAGGTGATAGGTCCAAAGTGGAAGACCAAGGCTCTAAGCTTCAACATTATGACTATCCTGCCATGATTCCATATATACTTTCTACACACAGACACAAAACTGTTCCTCATAGAAATTCCAAGAATAGATTCCACATTTGAGAGCTGGAGCTCTCTCTAGAGGGGGAATAAATTATCTCTTTCTCTATCAAAATTCCTTCTAGCTTTTGATTCTTCTGCATTCTTGTTCTCTTAGTCTGGGCAACTGGTTGACATACTTTGGAGCTCAAAGCAAAGGACCTATAATAGAAGAAGGAATCAGCACTAGAGTATCAAAAGCTCTTCTGAGTTTTAATGAGGCAGATATAAAATTCAGATTCTGAATATGATGACAACATCACATCACACTTTAAGGGGTTTATGAAACATGCAGACTGATTGATACAAATGTCAAAAGCAAACTTAAAAATAGAAAGCATATAAAAAATAGAAATCATAGATCTATATGGCAATAACAGTTTTGGGAACACAATCTCTGTGTGCAACAGCAGCCTGAGAACTGGTTTTACCTATATGAAAAAATAAATATTTTTGGGAGATGAGTAGTTCTCCACCAAATGGTATATTCTGGAATGTCTTTCCCTATAGTCTGTCTTTCATACTTACCTTGGTTTTAATTGAGTAAATGCACTGCCATTTCACAGTTCCATAAATGAGAATAATAAATGTGAGGCCAGGCAGTGGCGCATCTGGGTAAGTGCACACACTACAGTGTGCAAGGAGCCTGGTTCAAGCCCCAGGTCCCTGCCTGCAGGGTAACAGCTTCATGAGTGGTTAAATAGAGCTGCAGGTATCTTTCTGTCTCTCTATGATAACCCAAAAAATACAAATTATTACTACTAGCTATTCTCATGGATATCAAGTCCCTGAAACTCTTCTTTCTGTATCTTAATTTTGTCACTCTTCACCAGGGAGATCAATTCAAGCCCCAAGTCTAAGAGCAAACTTGATATTCAGTACCACTGCCTTTCACTACAGAAGTCAGTGCACTTACTGCTGGTTCAGTTCTAAGCTTTGATACCAACTTCAGTGCTTGGATGTGTTCATTTACTCATGTAATACCATAAACTTGGGGGAATTTAAAAATAATAGAAAATATTCACTCATAGCATGCATGCTCTAAGAACCTAGATAGAAAGAATCATATACATATATATGTATATATATATGTATATATATATACATATATATATATATATAGTTCAGATACAGACAGAGAGAAGTTGAGAGGGTATGGGAGAAAGAGAGAAGAGAGACAGAGATACTTGCAGCCCTACTTCACCACTCAAGAAGCTTTCCCCATGCAGGTGGGGACCAAGAGCTTGAACCCAGGTCCTTGTACATTATAATGTGAGTGCTTAACCAGGTGCCCACCACCTGGCCCCAACAGAATCTTTGTCTCTTCCTAACTTCTGTGATGGCCTTTGATTCATAATTTTCTGGGTTTATAGATGTGTCAGTCCAGTCTCTGTTTTCCTCTGCTTCTATGTCTCTGACTTCACATGGAAATTCCTTATAATAATGTAAACTACATTAAATTATAACCCACTCCAGTCAAATCATTTTACTTGACTATCTTTGAAAAGAACCTACTTACATAAGTTTCACTGTGACTAGGATTAGGACATTAACACATGTTTTAAAGGAGACACAGTTCAATCCGTACCATAGGCTTTTGCCTTGCTCACTAAATCATGTAGTCAACTTTTCTTTTTCTTATAATGTGGCAGACAACATAATTTCAATCAAGATAAATAGCTAGCTTCATGGAAACACCATCCCAAAGAAGGAAGCAAATAAGCATTAAAGAAATAACCGAATAAGCAACTAACTCCAACTGCTATGAGGGTTCTGTGAGCATATGTCAAGCATCCATAATGTAGTACTTGAGTAAAAGTAGGGCTCCCAAAAATAAACTAGAAAATTAGTATGAATGGCTCAGAAAATAACTCACTTGGATAGAGTTTTGCCATGTTTAATTATCTTTATTTACTTATTGTATAGAGACAGCCAGAAATTGAGAGAAGGGGAAATAGGGAGAGAGACATAGAGACACTTGCAGCACTGCTTCACCACTTGCAAAACTTTTCCTTGCAGGTGAAGACAAGGGGCTCAAACTTGGGTCTTTGTGCACTATAACTTGTGGTCAGCCATGTGTGCCACCACCTGGCCCTCAGATTGAAAGAAACTTCAGTGCTATTCTCTCTCTCTTCTCTCTCTCTCTCTCTCTCTCTCTCTCTCTCATCTCTCCTCTCTCTCTTTTTAAAGGAATTTAGCACAAGAAAACTAGGCAGAGAAGTTGGAACAAGTTAGATAGGGTAGGCAAGGATCCAGGCAAAAGGATGTGTGGGTTTTATGAAAACAGAAAGGAAATAAATACTTAGTAGAAGTTAAAAACAAACAAACAAAGTCACCATGGTTATAGCAGATAAGGAAGGATTAAAATGTAGAAAATAATCAAACCTATAAACTCACAAAATGAATATAAACAACTTGGACCTAAAAAGAAATGGTATCCTGAAAGAATTCACATGGAACAGTATTGCTATCAGGTTGGTAATAGTTGCTTCTTTTGATGAATCAGATCACCAACAAATTTTCAAAGCTTCATGACCCTTCATATACATGTTCAGATTTGACCTGAATTTTTTAATCTTTTTTCACTAGCGCTTGGTGCTTACATTAAGAATCCACTGTTGCCAGAGACCATTTTTGTCTTTTTTTTCTATCCTTTTATAATCTGGGACAGAGAAAAATTGAGAAGGGAGGGAGAGGTAGAGAGGGAGAAAGAAAGACTGGCATATGAAAACCTGCTTCACTACTCGTGAAGCATCTCCCATGCAAGCGGAGAGCCAGGAATGGAACCTGGGTCCTTACATGGAAACATGTGTGCTTAACCAGGTCCACTGGCAGCCTGTCATTTCCTCTTTAGAAAGTTCTTATTCATATTATCCAGATTCAAGGGTGGGGGTAGATAGCATAGTGGTTATGCAAACAGACTCTCACACCTGAGGCTCTGAAGGCTCAGGTTCAATCCCCAGCACCACCACCCAGCTGAGTAGTGCCCTGGTAAAATAATAATAATAATAATAAATAAATAATGAAAAGAAATACAGGAGGTTGGGTGGTAGCTCAGTGGATAAAGCTCACATGGCTCGAAGTGCAAGGACCAGAGTAAGGATCCCGGTTCCAGCCCCTGGATTCCCGCATGCAGGGGAGTCACTTCACAGGCAGTGAAGTAGGTCTGCAGGTGTCTATCTTTCTCTCCCCCATCAGTCTTCCCCTCCTCTCTCCATTTCTCTCTGTCCTATATAACAATGACGACATCAATAACAACAACAATAGTAAGTATAACAATAAAAAAACAAGGGCAACAAAAGGGGAAATAAATATTTTTAAGTGTATCATATTATCGAGATTCAAATCATCAGGATACCATCTGGGCCCCAAATAAGATAAAGAACAGAGACTTTTAACTCAAAAATTTCTTTCTCTCTGATGGACATCACTGAAATCAATTCATATGCAAAGTAAAACTAAATAAACTTCAAAAAAGTTTATTACACACACACACACAAACTAGCTTGGCCTTTGACAAACGGTGAATAAAAACATAAAGGTCTAGAGAAAATAAGTTAAATCTCATGAACAAGGTAAATTCTGTTGATTAGAAAAGTCATGTGATCATTTTCCTTATAAATTTCTCAAAACTGACTTTTTAATCTTTGTTTATTCCCTTTTGTTGCCCTTGTTTTGTTGTAGTTATTATTGTTATTACTGATGATGACATTGTTAGGACAGAGAGAGATGGTAAGAGGATGGGAAGACAGAGAGGGGGAGAGAAAGATAGACAACTGCAAACATGCTTTACCGCTCATGAAGTGATTCCCCTGCAAGTGGGGAGCCAGGGGCTCAAACCTGGATCCTCACACTGGTCCTTGTTCTTTGCACCACCTGCACTTAAACCACTGCACCACCGCCTGACTCCCATAAAAATGACTTTCTAAGCTCTGAAAGCATGATGACACCAAGTATACACATTTGTGTCTAAGTGTTAATTTTCTTTACATGTTCACTTTTATTAGAAACCTACCAAAATGAAATCTATTCCACTGCAACTGACAAGTTAATGAAAGATAACTTGTGGTGGTCCACCCAAACATTTGATTCACTCTGAAGTCTGTTAAATGTTTCAAGTGCAAAGAAATCATATTAAATTCTGTATTCTAAATAAAACATCATGATAATTCATTCTACTCAGCAGCTTAATGCACAGTATTTTCTGTTTATCCAGGAATCACAAATACCAGGGATTTCATTTGAATTTCATTTGAAACCGCCCAATGACTCCTGGATTAATAAACCCTGGCACTATGTGGAGGAATATTAAATTAAAGAAATGCCAGTCTATTAGATTTACTAAATGTAATTTATAATTTATAGTCTAACCATCATATTAAATCCTTTAATTGAAATTTGTAAAACAAATGGGAGTATTAATAATTCCTTTATCAGCTTCCAGTTCTCTGCCTACTTAACACCAGCCTTTAACCCAAGGGAAATACAGTTCCCACATGCAATCCTTGAACTTAGGAAAATGCCATTGAATCTTCACATTGCATAACATTTGCTATTCTTGCAAGATAACACATTTTCCTTTATAAAATAAGTGTGCTCATTTCCTTTTGTGATGCAGATTCATATTAACAAGGGCTTTGGGGCTTAATATTACCAGGAACTCTGGATTACTCTGTAATTATACATAAAAAGAACTGTAGTTCATATGGAAGTAGGAACATCAAAATGGCAACTAACATAGTGGAAAGTCAGAAAGTAAATGAGAAATAATAGCAAAGTTATTTAATAAGAGACAAGTATATAGTGACAAAGATGGGAAGGAAAAGCAATAATCAGCAAAATAACATTATCAACCTTATTGTGTTTTAATGCAAACACAATAATCTCTGTGATGTTTAAGTTTTTATAACTGGTGACTTCTGAGTATGTGTGCACTGGATTTTCTTTGCTAACATTTCCCTATATACTTAACAATTTCTCCCTATTTAGAACAGCAAGACTTGTCTAGATATTTAAAGGTAAACACATCTTACATCCTTAAACCAAGAACTAGAAAGGTCTATTAATTCTGCTAGAAAGGGAGTAGTAGGCAGGGTCAGATGGAAAGAGCTATTGGCCAAGCCCTTCACCATGTGTGAAGAACTAATAAAAGGATTCAAGGAGAATCCATTTAAACATTCACTTACTTGAAGGAGCAAGTGATTAGTTTTGGTTACTGTTTTGGCTGGATCAAAACAATAGAAATGTTCAGCTTAAGAGGAAAAGAGAGGATAGGAATTAAGAGAGCTAAAGAGTTAAGAAAGAACAACAATTTGACCCTAATACCTAGATTATCTCTAGGACTTGTTCTAAAGGATGGAGCCAGTGGTACTCAATGCAAATCCTTTGATAAAGTCTGTAGAGCTCTCTGAATCATTTGTTACCAAAGTAAAGGTACAGTGAAGAGGAATGAGGCATCCACCCTCTCTGCTGAAAGTAGGATTTTCCACACAGCCTACCTGATTAAGGAATGCCCATGTGAACCGTTGTTTCTTTTTTTTTTTTCTTTATTGGAGAATTAATGTTTTACATTCAACAGTAAATACAACAGTTTGTACATGCATAACATTCCTCAGTTTCCCATATAACAATACAACCCCCACTAGGTCCTCTATCATCCTTCATGGACCTGTATTCTCCTCACCCACCCACCCCAGAGTCTTTTACTTTGGTGTGATATGTCAATTCCACTTCAGGTTCTACTTGTGTGTGAACCATTTTTTCTCCTGACTCTGAGGACAGGAACTTACAACATATTTAATAATAGTCCTTCCTCCTCCTCATTCGATGCCTCTTCCCCCTCCTTTCTCCTTCTCCTTCTTTCTTCTCCTTCTCCTTCGTCTCCTCCTTTTATTAATGGTCTTTTTAAATTTTTTAATTATCTTCATTTATTTATTGGATAGAGACAGCCAGAAATTGAGAGGGAAGAGGGAAATAGAGAGGGATATAGACAGAGTCTCAGAGCTTGGCTATATTTTTTGTTTTACAAATTTGTGTTTTCAATTCTTTATATTGCACATATGAGGTAAGCCATCCAGTAGTTGTCTTTCAGACAAATGCACATAATTTGGTAACAGATATAAACTATAACAATGACAGTCCTTGGAAACACACACACACAGAGATTAAATGTCTTGACTTTAACTCTTTCCCTCACTGCAGATTTTCAAAATACTAAACCAGGAGATGGGAGAGGGCACAGTCATTATGCAAAAGACTTCCATGCTTGGGGCTCCAAGGTTTCAGATTCAATTCCAGAAAAACACCTTAAACCAGAACTGAAAAAAGTGCTCCAGTGAAAAGAAAAAAAAAGAGAAGAAAATGAAAGAAAGAAAAAGAAAGAAAGAGAGGAGGGAGTGAAGAAGAGAAAGGAAGTAGGGAGGAAGGAAGGAAAGAAGGAATGGAGGGAGGTAAGGAAGAATTCAAGACCTCTGACAGACAGGATACAACTGAAATGTATCATGGACTTAATTTATTTTTAATTTAGTCATGGGTAGAGAGCAAGAAAAGGATGGTAGAGATACCACAGCAACACTACCTCATCCATAAGCTCTCCTGGTGCCTTTCAGAATGTTTTCTTGTGGTGCTGGGGGTTAAACCTGGCCCTTCACATATGGTAAAGAGACGTACTACTTAAAAAATTAATTAATTAATTAATTAAATTAATATGTATTATAATATATCTACATAATTTAAGGGTGGGTGAGCTCACATGACTCACAGGAATGAAGGTTTGAACCTCCAGCCCCCACCTGCAGAGGGAAAGCTTTGCGAGTGGTGAAGCAGGACTGCAAGTGTCTCTCTGTCTCTCTCCCTATCACCACTTCCCTCTCGATTTCCGGCTATTTCTAGCCAGTAAATAAATTCCACTAGGAAAAGAGAGAGGCTGGGAGTATGGATTGACCTGCTAATGCCCATGTTCATCTGGGAAGCAATTATAGAAGCCAGAGCTTCCACCTTTTGCACCCCATAATGACTCTGGGTCCATGATCCCAGAGGGTTAAAGAATAGGAAAACTATCAGGGAAGGGGATGGGATACGGAGTGCTGGTGGTGGGAACTGTGTGGAGTTGTGCTGCTCTTATTGTATGGCTCTTGTCAGTGTTTCCTTTTTATAAATAAAAATTAAAAAATTATATGTAATATAATAAAATAAGCTCTACTGAGCAAGCTGTCTCCCCATCTCCCAGACATTCTTACAATAGTTTGCTCCAGAAAAATCAGCTCATTAAAATATAAATAATGTAGAAGTTGACTACATAGCGCTCAAGAAACTATTGTCAGAAAAATAGCAATAATCTCCAATATATGAAGAAAATAAACTAGAAAAAAAGCTGCTGCACAATAGATAACATACAAATTTTCACTTAATTTTCTTGATTTTACCTCCTAGACTCCTAAAAAAAAATTTTGCAAGACAGTGTTTTGTTTTGTTTTATTATAGAGGGTGATGCCTCTGGGCCTCTTACACCTGTCCTCAGTAACAGAGAGAGACAGAGGAGGGGAGAGACACCACAGGACTGAAGTTTATCACAGTGCTGCAGTACTACTTCCAGTGTGGTATGCCAGGGGCTCAAACGTGGGCCACTTGCATGACAAGACAAGCACCCTGGCAGGTGATCTGGACCCACAAGACAGGCATCTGAGAAGCTAAAACTAAAGCTAATTCAGTTAAGGAATGTGCCTAGAATCACATAATAAGTGGCAAATTTAGAATTCTACCTCAGGTACCTTGTTCCATAATAAATGTGCTTTACCCCACCTCTTTCAAAGGCTTCTTTCTGTCATAGCTCTTCAATCAATGCATGACCCAATTACAAAGACAGCTCTCTGCAACAAAGCCCAGGGAACTCACCTCAATCTAGGAAGCCCAGTTCCCCACTCCCTTCCACTAACCAGCTATGTGACCTTGGATTGTTCATGTGGTTTGTCTGTATCTCTTATTACATCTATAAAATTGATTTCAATCACTAGACTAACTTAACTGTCTTTTTATACTAATACCCTACGATTTCTATATAAAAGAAGATGAAGCTATTGGAACAAATTAATACATTGGAAATTAAGACACAATTCTTTCAAACTCTGCCCATAATATCCCTCCTTTGGAGAACTCAATTTCCAGGCACTGGAATTCTCATCACCATAGACATTACTGCCTTAACAATGCCATCTCATTCACCTTTAGAATTTAAAAAAATCATCCACCATGAGTGCATTTCAAAAATCACTCACAGCAAAGGTTAAAAAGTGGCTGCTGCCTAGAATGAATTTCTGAGGAGTATTCAGTCCCTGAGCCTTCTAAGGCAGATCCTGGTTCTCAACCATAAAGGAAAGAGAATAATTGGAAGCAGAGTCCTTAAAATACACACCTCATATTCATCTCTCATCTTTGCAGCAACTCATTTGGCCTCTTTATTCAGACTTGATTTTAAGGAAAAGAAACAATTAATAGTTGGGCTGGTTCCAACCAGAGCTGACAGGTAAGCTCCTTACTGCTAAGGTGTGGGGGGTGTCTGTGGGTATTTGACAAAAAGGAAAGAAGCTTAGGGGAACAGTTTTTCTTCGTTCTGTCACAACGTTTCCACTGTAAATCAAGACGTTTTCAAAGCTCTTGGTCCTAAGTTTCTTTTTATTATCATCTTTATTTATCTGAGGAAGGGGGAGACAGCAATACCTGCAGCCCTGATTCAGCACTCTCAAAGCTTTCCTCCTGCAGGTGGGAACCAGAGGCTTGAATTCAGGTCTTTGTGCACTGTAACATGTGTGCTCCACTAGGTGTGCCACCACCTGGCCCCTTGGTTCTGAGTGTCTATGGCATTAGTATGTTCTAGCCCTATTATTCTATCCCTGAAAAAGATTTATCTTACATTGTTTCACTGCAGTTTCTTTGACGATAACTTTTGGAGAAATTGATACTGCAAAAGGTGGAGAAGGAAAATATCACTTGAATATGATCTAGTTGAGATTAAACACTAAGGCACATGACATGTTTCTACACATAGGTTTATAGTCATACTTATGGACAGAAAGTATTAAATCATATCTGGGAAGAGATAATACAAAGTGGTCATGGCTTCAGGGGTGGAACAAGGGACAATGACATGGGTACAAAAGACGGGACGGGAATTTGGAAAAATAAATATTACAAAATTGTGTTAATAGGAAATAAGTATTTACAAGACAGCTGTTGCCACAATTCTTATCTCCTTATGATAAGTGTCTTCACAGCACTCCCACCACCAGTTTAAATTCTTTTCCAGAGGCTGGGTAGTGGTACACCTGGTTGAGCGTGCAAGGACCCGAGTTCCAACCACCAGTCCCCACTTGCAAGGAGAAAGCTTTGTGAATGGTGAAATAGGGCTGCAGGTGTCTCTCTGTCTCTTCCCCTCTCTAACTTCCCCCATTTTCTCTTGATATCTGGTTGTCTCTATCCAGTAAATAGACAAATATTTAAAAAATTATTTCCACCATCATTCACTAGCACCCAATCAAGCCCTGCCCCACAAGTTTCTTAACCAGTCATCTGTCATTAGACATCTAATGGGTTGCTCCACCATGTTTGGACTTTTACAAATACAAATGCTATAAACATAGATGTACATAGATCTCTGTTGGATAAGTTTCCCTCCCCCTTTGGATAAGTCCCTAGGAGATCAATTGTTAGGTCATATGCTAGGTAGATTTCTAGGTTTCTTAGGAATCTCCATATTGTTTTCCTTTTAAAATTTATTTATTTTTGTATAGATACAGAGAGAAATTTAAAATGGAGGGGTAGATACAGTAGGAGAGAGACAGAGAAGTCACCTGCAGCTCTACTTCATCACTCTTAATGCTTTCCCCCTGCAGTTGGGAAAAATCTGCTTATGTAAGTATCTATAACTTGTGTGGTCTGAGAGGTGGCCAAGACTATCAAACATGAGGTCCCAAATTCAATCCCTGGCAGCACATGTACCAAAGTAATGTTTGGTTCCTTCTACCTCTCCTCCTATCTTTCTCATTAATAAAGTCTTTTAAAAATAAACACCTGTAACTTTTCTTTTTAAAATTTTTATATTATTAATAGAAAGAGAAACTGAGAGGAAAGGGGGAGATAGAGAGGTAAAGATACAGAGAAACACCTGCAGCCCTCCTTCACCTCTTGTGAAGTTTTCCCCCTGCAGGTGAGATCTAGGGGGCTTGAACCTGGGTCCCTGAATACTGTAATGTTTGCTCTTAATCAGGTGCTACACCACCTGGCCCCAACACCTATAACTTTTCAAATAAAAAGACAAATATAACCTATTCAAAGAATTCAGAATTAGTAAAAATAAAAGAAATATTGTTAATGTTTAAATAATAATATATTTAAACAATTAAAACTTTTTAAAATAATGTTTAAATGATAATAAAATAGGGGCTGGGTGGTGGCACACCTGATAGAGCATACAGGTTATCAAGTATGAGTACCCAGGTTCAAGCCTCCAGTCCTAACTTATAGGGAAGAAGTATATTGAATAATAAAATAGTGCCACTGGGGACCAAATCATAATTGCTCTCTCTCTTTCCCCTCTCCCTCCTCTACCCCCTCCCCCTCCCCTTCCCTTTTTCCTCTTCCTCTCTACTTTTCTGTTTTTATCTGTATCTCATCCTCAATGAAACAAACAAGCAATAAAAAAATGGCCATCACGTGATAGAGTACTGGATTCCTGCAATAACCCTGATGGCAAAAACAAAGTAACAAATCAAATAAGACAAATGTATCACCATATCAAACAAATACTGACAAGTCAGTTGCAAATTGTTTAAACTCTGACAACTTGAACACAAAACCATAACAAAAAATAAATAAAATCAGTCAATAAAATAGTTTTCATGAGTCAAAAAGCTATTAGTACATTTATTTGACAAGTTAAAGCAAGTTCTATACATATGTACTATACTGTTGAATCATCATAGGTAGCAAAGTCTATTTGAATAAAACAACAACCCTTCAACATGTCCATCAGGATATATTCCCTTAGTCTCTCTGACAGAAGGCCACCTCCACTTGCAGGGGAAGAGACTCACATGGCTTACATGTGTAAATACAGACTTAGGTCATACATCTGTCACTGTTGGGCTAATCTCTCTCTCAGATCCACTTCCCCATACACACACAAATACACACATTAAACTAAATGAGTGAATAAACCATGAGAACAGAAATCTGCCTCCACAGTTCCTGATATGGCTGAATATCTCAGTATTTTGCAAGCTTTTTTCTTTTAGGTTGTCTTCTATCATGAAGCCTTTGAAGTAGACCTGTCAACACAGGTTTCCCTTTGAATTGATCTAAGAATGGCAAAGAGATGTATTGTCCATGGCAAAATTGTTCAAGCTTGCAATAGGGTTCAAGTGACATTTTAAGGATTTGCATGCATATTTTCTTTTTATTATTTTTTTAATTTTTTATTTATACAAAAGGAAACATTGACTAAACTATAGGATAAGAGGGGCACAACTTCGCACAGTTCCCACCACCAGACCTCCGTATCCCATCCCCTCCTTTGATAGTTTTCCTATTCTTTAACTCTCTGGAGTATGGACCCAAGATCATTGTGGGATGCAGAAGGTGGAAGGTCTGGCTTCTGTAATTGCTTCCCTGCTGAACATGGGCATTGACAGGTTGATCCGTACTCCCAGCCTGTCTCTCTCCCTAGTGGGGAAGGGCTCTGGGGAAGCAGAGCTCCAAGGCACATTGGTGGGGTTGTCTGTCCAGGGAAGTCTGGTCACATCCTGCTAGCATCTGGGAACCTGGTGGCTGAAAAGAGAGTTAACATACAAAGCCAAACAAATTGCTGAACAATCATGGACCTAAAGGCTGGAATAGTGCAGATGAAGTGTTGGGGGGGTCCTCCATTTTGTAGATAGCTAGTAGGCATATTTTAGTTATATTTCAAAGGGCCTGTAGCTATACTAGTGGTCTTTGTTGTTGTTGTTTTTGTTTTTTGCCTGAAATAAGATATGCAGGTGGATCCAACTTATTGTCTGGGGAGACGATGTCATGGCTGGGCAAAAGATCAGAAAGCAGAATCAGGGAAGAGAGTAAACTGTTCTCCGATATGGGAAAGGGGTATAAATATTGTTGACTGTAAACTCCATAGATTTGGTGTGATCTGGGGTCCATTATTAGCTTAGGAGCCTGTGTGACCGCTGCATCCCTCGAGATCTGAGCTCACACTCTGTGGTCATGAGTAGGACCATGCTGTCCCAGTATCGACCCATCTTCCTCAGGTGTAGCATAGAGTATGTTGTCCAACCTCCCTTTGGAGGATGGAATATTCTCTACCGTTGTTGATCCCATTGTTGACATTGAGGGCAATGTCCTATGGGGGCCCACAAAGGGATCTATTTTGTTGTTCCTGATAGAAATGATTAGTAAAAATGGAGAGACAGATTTATTCAAGTTCTAGGTCCATCAGTTCTGTTTGGGAGTCTCAGGAATCCCTGATTCGGGCCCCAATTCCACGCACATTTTCAAAAACTCAGGGAAAATATGCAAATGATTACCTAAAGAGTTTGTTCAGACATTTGATTGAATCCAACTATGTCAGTTTAACTGAAATTTAAAAAACACTTTGGAATAATTCAGCAGTTTCTCAAAGACTGACCGCAGCAGTCCATGGACTTTGCAGCCAGCTGCCTTGGGAATCTATAGGCCACACTCCCTTGTCTGCAGGCCCTGCCCCCAGAAGTAGGAATGCCCCCTCTTTACTAGGTTCTGCCCATAGAGGCAGGAAATGCCCTTTGAGGCATGAAATGTCCCCAAAGGCAAGAGATTCCCACAGAAGCAGGAAATGCCCTTTGAAGCAATAGATGCCCCCAGAGGCAAGAAATACCCTTTCGCCTGCTAGGCCTTGCCCTTTGAATCAGGAAACGACCCCTCAGGCCTCCTGTTGGCATCACACTGGTTCTTGCTGCTCTCTTACTTGTTCCTCCATGTCTTGTGCTAGTTCTTTTGAAAATGCCTATACGATATAGGTTTCTGTTCACCCCACACTCCTGATACTATGGCCATTAGTTAAAAAGAAAAGGGGAAATGTTGGTCTGCTTCTAAATTCTACTTCTAAGACCCCTTCTGTTGCATTGCTTGCACTGTGACCTATTTACATAATCATTGTTTTGCCTACACTTGTTTAATCCCCACTGGTTCACACGTTTTCCTTCTCCCCACCCCTTATCCTACGTACTTCCTCTTCCTGACACTTCCACCTCAGGAGATATATAAGGACAGGATTGTGCTTAGAGATAGCTAGCTTGCACTGCATTTCTCATCAATAAAGATTGAACCGCATCCCACTCAGCCATGAGTCCCTGGTCATCTGTCTCCTGCCTGCGAAGCTAAACCGACAACTGATAAATTGAAGAATAATGAGTTAAACTTACATAATAGAAAACTTTATCTCTAGATTCATTTAAAAATAACAGAAAATACATTTGATAAAACATCAATGGAATACACAACAAAGGTGATAAAGATGAATTAAAATGTTAGGATATAATATTATGACAAGAACCAAAATAGAAAAAAATTAAGATGTCAAGAACAATAATGATTAAGAGAAGGACATATATCTGGGATAAAAATAAGTAATAAAATTTTATATAGCTTGAAAGTAAAAATATCTTAGCACATTAAAAAAAGATTTAAAGTTCTTGCTAAGATGACATATCAACTAAAGTAGAAAAAAATGAATATCACCAACAAGATGATTAATGAGAGTCATTAATTTCACAGTACTTAAAGTTAATAGAAGTGCAAGAAAACTTGAAATGCTCTAAAATTTTATAGCATAAATATATATTGAATATTTTCCAAATTTGATAACAATCTTAAAGATGTACATAGTATTACTCATAATGAGGTATGATACTTTTCCTGAGTTCTCACTAATAAAATGTGTCACCTATGTGTAAGTAAAGACTAAATTATCATCATGTTCTCTACAGATAAAGTGTTTGGATGTTGACCTCATATGAAATAATCATTGTCACATAAAGACGCTATCAAAAGCAGCCCAAAAAAGCAGAAGGGGAAAAATGGGGAGGAGTGCTTCTGATGCCAAGTTTTTAATTAAAAAGTATCATTTTTAAGCTTTTTTTCTATTCCTTTAAAGAAGTTCAAACTTACTGGAACACTAGGAATGGACCCAGACATTCCTCTCCTGAGGATTTACCCAGACAGTAGTTCCTATAAGAAGAGATTTATGTACACTTATGTTCATAGCATCACAATTTGTAATTGCCAAAGATGATATGCAGCTAAAAAAAAAAAAAAAGCTGGCACAGTGGACAAGGCATCAGACTCTCAAGCATGAGGTCCTGAGTTCAATCCCCAGCAGCACATATACCAGAGTGATGTCTGGTTCTTTCCCTCTCTTCTCCTATCTTTCTCATTAATAAATAAATAAATTTTTTTTAAATGTGGTATATATACACAGTGAAATACTACTCAGCTGTTAGAAGCAATAATTGGAAAAAACTCGAGGACATCATGTTGAGTGAGATAAGCCAAAAAGAGGATGAATATCAGATGATCTCACTTATTAGCAGGACTTAATAAAGAAAGGATTAGGACCAAGAACACAGAGTGAGGCATGGACTGGACATGGTGTATTGTACCAAAGCAAAGGATGCGGAACAGAGGGGGAAGGAGGAGAAGGAGGAAACTCTGGAGGACTGGAACATAATGAACTGTATGCATATGTCAAATTTGCACTGTAAAGTATTAACTCCATCAATAAAACAAATACATTTAATTTTTCTGGATTTTGAGATGTTTATGATATTGGTCAGTTTTTAAATTTGCAATTTGTTCCGACTCCATTACCCATCCAAATAAATATTTTGTGCATGTTTTTCTCTAATGAGTTATCAGTCCCAAACTATGAACCCATCAAATCCCAACTTAATTCACCTTTCAGTCACATAAGATGAATGCTGGAGCAGGGATTGATAAGAAAACCAAGAGTGAGTCCCACCTTACTAGGAAAAGAGAGAGACAGACTGGGAATATGGATCGACCTGTCAACGCCCATGTCCAGCAGGGAAGCAATTATGGAAGACAGACCTTCCACCTTTTGCATACCACAGTAACCTTGGGTCCGTACTCCCAGAAGGTTAAAGAATAGGAAAGCTATCAGGGGAAGGGATGGGATAAGGAGATCTGATGGTGGGAGTTGTGTGGAGTTGTACCCCTTTTATACTATGGTTTTGCCAATGTTTCCTTTTTAAATAATAAAATAAAATAGTAAATAAAAAAAGAAAACCAAGAGTGTGATCATAATCTCCTAGGGATTGTTCTTAACTTCTCGGCAGGAACCTGAGGCAGTCCTCACTGTCCCCTGGAGGTGTGGTGGAGTTATTTCCAGTTTACTTTTATTTGGGTTTTGTGTATGTCTACTGCCCAGGCCTTCTGAAAAAGGTTTCCTCATAAACTCTCCAACACAGTGGACACTGTTCTCTCTCCCTTTCATCCAGCAACATCTGAAAGTTCTCACCAGGTTGTCCATACCTGGCAAAACCATCAGTGCAACTACCAAGAGTTTGAGTCCTCTGCTGCCCTCAGGCTTGTCATTGTCACTGGGACTTTGATTGGTAACTACTGACTCTCTTGTCACAATATATTCTTTTTATTTTATTGGATGAAAGCAAAGGTAAATTGAGAAGGGAGAGAGATGAGGAGGGGGAGGGAGAGGGAGAGGGAGAGAGAAAGAGAGACCTGTAGCATGGATTCACTACTTGAGAAACTTTGAACCTGGCTCCTTTTGCATGGTAACCTGTGGACTCAACAGGCTGCATCAAGAGTATGCCCTGACACTCCAGTTTTTTTTTTATTTCTATAATTGTATTTATGTTTATTTACATGTTTTCCCCTTTTGTTGTCCTTGTTTATCATCGTTTACTATTGTTGTTGTTATTGCTGTCATTGTTGTTGGATAGGACAGAGAGAAATAGAGGAGAGGAAGACAGAGAGGGAGAGAGAAAGATAGACACCTGCAGACCTGCTTCACCACCTGTGAAGCGAACCCCTGCAGGTGGGGAGCCAGGGGCTCCAACTGGGATCCTTAACACCAATCCTTGCACTTTGCACCATGTGCACTTAACCCACTGTGCCACCCCCCCCACTCCAGTCACTCTAGATTTTATAAGATGGCTTATCATTTTTCACCCAGCAGTTTAAGCTGTCTTCAGTAGAATGATTAGTCTGAATTCATAGGGCCATAGCCCTAGATGCAAATCTGTATTTTACCCTTTTTACACCAGATTATTAAAGATCCATAACCTATTAGCATGTCTTTGGTTACTTTTTAATTTATCAATGATTTAATAATGATCAACAGGATTGTAAGATAATAGGGGTACGATTCCATATAATTCCCACCACCAGAGTTCCATGTCCCATCCCCTCCATTAGAAGCTTCTTTGCTCTTTATCCCTCTAGGAGTATGGACCAAAATATTTTATTGAGTGCAGAAGGTGGAAGGTCTGGCTTCTGTAATTGCTTCTCCACTGGACACGGATGCTGGCAGGTGGATCCATACCCCCAGCCTGTTTCTATCTTTCCCTAGTGTGGTAGGGCTATGGAGAGGTGAGTTTCCAGGACACATTGGTGAGATTGTTTGCCCAGGGAAATCAGGTTGACATCATGGTAGTGTCTGTAACTTGGTGCCTGAAAGGCAGTAGGATATAAATCAGGACACATTATTTCATAAACAAAGGTTAAAATAGAGCAGATGAAATGGGGGTTTTTGTGTGGGAAGAAGCTAGGAAGTCTATTTTAGGTATGTCCCAAGGGGCCTATGACTTTAGTAAATTTTGCCTGAACCCGATAACTAACATACAGGTGGACTGAAAGTATTGTCTGAGGAAAATGGTGTCAAGAGTGTCTTTGTATTAAGTTTGTTTAGAGTACAACATCATAAAGCTTTTAAATAAAAATATCCATAATTCTGCTAAGCAAATAAGATTCCATACAAACTGTCAATTTGATGCTATTTTTACATTGCACACTGCTTCTGGCATCTATTTTCTTTCTTTCTTTCTTTCTTTCTTTCTTTCTTTCTTTCTTTCTTCAAGAAGCAGTATAGTCATTCAAGCAACAAGCCCTAAAGACAACCCTAAAGCCCTAAAGACAAATAAAAGAGTACATATTAACAATTGGATTCCATTAGTAACTTGCCAAAAAAGAAAACCAAACAAAATAGAAGCAAGCAAACTTCAAGTCTTTTGAGAACTATGGTGGTTATATTTAGGAGGCAGGGTCAGGGGGATACAAAACTTTGGTGGTGGGTAACTATACATTGTACTCTTAGAATCTTGTAACAAACTATTAATAACAAATAAAAAATAAACACTGACAGTAGAAAAAAATGGAGAGAATGCTATTTACATAAGTAGTTCACGGAGGCTCTTACAGATATGTTACATGTCCAGGATTTGAAGGAACTGCAGGGACACTTGTGTCCATTTTAACAATAACTCTGAGTACAATGGGACATCCTCAGAAGGTTTTTAGCAAAGTTAATATGGACCTGAAAGTCTGAAGAGATGATCTTGGTGCTTGTAAATACAAGGGGATGCTGAGGGGCTAACAGGTCATGTCAATAATCTGATCAAGAAATCATGCCAGTTGGATGTATGTCTAGAAGTAATATTGCTGGATCATAGGGGAATATTTTTTATCATTGCTTAAGGAACTCGTTATGAACATATTTAAGTATACAAATGTTTTAAATGATATATAAGTGTATAATAATTATATATGGCTTCATAGATGTTATATATAAATGATTGTAGGTTGATTTGTGCACTTGTGAGAATAAAAATAATGAATACAATCTTAAAGAAAAAAAAGTTTTCTAGGTCTATTCTCAACTATGACAGCATCTTACTTAACAATACTTTTAGTTCACCTGGATGCTACCTATCAGGATGGACCCCTTGGAATATACCTCAAATAGACTTCCAAGATTCTTCCCACATCAAGATCCCTAATTTCATCTGCTCGCCTGTTATCTTGGGTTCCTGATAAATTAAACAATTTGTCCTGCTTTATATCTTACTGCATTTCAGCCACCAAACTGCATATGCTACCATGAGTCCATCCTGACTTCCCTGAGCAGATGACCTCACCGTTGTGTCCTGGAACCCTGCCTCCCCAGAGCCCTACCCCACTAAGGAAAGATAGAAACAGAGTGGGGTGTGGCTCCACTGCCAGAATCCGTGTCCAGTGGATAAGAAATTATCCAGAACAGCAGCCAGAACTCCCACCTCCTGTAGCCCATAATGATTCTGGGTCCATGCTTCCAGACAGATAAAGACTAGGAAAGCTTTCAAGAGAGGGAATGGGATACAGAACTCTGGTAGTGAAAATTGTTTGGAATGTACCCCTTTTATCCTATAGTCTTATTGATATTTTTACTGTATAAATAAATTTTAAAAATAAATTTGCATTAAAAGACATGCATATTTATAATGAAGAAAAAAAAAGAAAAGGAAAGTTTCCAGTGGAGAGGATGGGACCCGGAATACTGGTGGTAGGAATTATGGAATTGTGCCCCTATTATCTTACAATATTCATTATTAAATAACTAGTAAGAAAGAAAGAAGGAAAGAAAGAAAGAAAAAAAGAAAGGAATTATTGTGGCTTGACCAGGATGATATAGTGGTGAGTGTATTTATATTAAGTGATCAATTCTGTGGAAAAAAAAACAACTACCAATTGATATGTTTTCAATAGATTAAAACTTTTCATTTTATACATCCTAGCAAATGTACAGCTTATATATTATTCTGTAATAAACCACAGTATTTGTTTTGATTGATACAAAGCATACATATTGAAATATTTAAGTTGTAAGTGAAGTGAGCCATTTGATTAATTTTCACATTTTAGTCTAATATAGACACCCAGAATAATTTCTGGCCCCACCCTATCAATACTCCCCACTGATAATATTTATTGATCTCTATCACTATAGATTTGTTTTGTCTATTTATGCACTTCATATAAAGCAGCCAACATGGGATCTTTTCTTCTACACCTGATACATTCCACTTAGCATTATGTTTGTTCAAATTCATTCATCTCTTCTCCATACACAGTAGGCTCAATCATCTTCAGTGATGGAAGCTCTTCCAAGGTATGAATATAGCATGACTTATTTATAATGATATAGCTGACGATTTGGAAATGGGAATCCTATCTGTCTAGAAGACTCAGCATTACCATGGCAACATCTAGAGAAGAAGCCATTTTAAGTGGATAGAAATAGGAAATATGGGAGTCAGACAGTAGCAGCAGCGGCTTATGCGAACGTGGCATAAAGCACAAGGACCAGCATATGGATCAGGGTTCGAGCTCCCGGCTCCCCACCTGCAGGGGAGTCGCTTCACAGGCAATGAAGCAGGTCTGCAGGTATTTATCTTTCTCTCCCCCTCTCCGTCTTCCCCTCCTCTCTCTATTTCTATCCTATTTAACAACGATGACATCAATAACATTAATAACTATAACCACAATGAAAAACAAGGGCAACAAAAAGGAAAACAAAGAAAGAAAGAAAGAAAGAAAGAAAGAAAGAAAGAAAGAAAGAAAGAAAGAAAGAAAGAAAGAAAGAAAGAGGAAATATTTGGGGGCATCTTACATATGAGATGCCTGAAAGGTACTGAGAGAAGAAACTAGGAGATAGTGAAAAGCATGACACCGAAATTATGGAGAACTATGAACTGAAGATATCCACTGGGGGTCATTGTATACAGATTTTTTTTTCTTTTTTGCCTCCATGATTATCACTGAGGCTCGGTGCCTGCACCATGAATCCACTGCTCTCTATCAGGAACAACACAATAGACCCCTTTGTGGGCTCCCATAGGACCTTGCCCTCAACTTGGATCAACAACAGTAGAGAATGCTCTATCCTCCAAAGGGAGGCTGGACAACATACTCTATGCTACACCTGAGGAAGATGGGTCCTGAAATTTAGGCAGCTTGGAACGTTCCTACTCCTGACCACAGATTTTTTAAGACTTTGGGACTAGATAAAGTCTATGATAGCGTTAAGGTGGTTATGAAATTAAAAAAAAATCTGAGGTCAAAGTTCTAAAAATTTTTGAGAGCTCAGGGATAAAGTTGAATATATAAAAGAAACAGAATGCATAGCAGATTTGGTAGGAGCTAATATGGTAACATCCTGCAAGTAAAGTAAGAAAGGATCTTAAGGAATGAAATGAACTGTGGCAAAGGCTACTAATAGACCATTAGTGGCAGGGACTGGCATGACAAGAGCAGCTTTGTCTTGCCAGGACTTGAGAAAATTCCTGATTAAATTTTCATGGAAGTAGGTTAAACCCCTGGTCCCCCACCTATGGGAGAAAGCTTCATGAGTGGTGAAGCAGGACTGCAGGTGTTTCTGTCTCTTTCTCTATCTTCCCTGCCTTAATTTCTGTCTATTAAATAAAAAATAATTTTAAAAAATGCATGGAAGCAACTGCTGGTTTCCATCCCATCTCCATGCTCTGAATTCTTTTTTTTTATTTTGGGGAAAATGCACTCAGATATATATATGATAGAAAGATAGAAAAGAGATAGGATGTGTGTGTGTGTGTGTGTGTGTGTGTGTGTGTGTGTGTGTGTGTGTGTGTGTGTATGTGTGTGTATGTGTGTGTGTGTTGTGTATTATTACCTGGGCTTCACAGCTCCAGACTGACTTTTTAGACAGAAAGACAGATAGGGATAGACAGACAAGAAATGGTGGGATCAGGTATTAACGTAGATGGTGCAATGACAAAGCAAGTGCTTTCTCAGGAATCTTCTGGGAAACCCCGTATATTTAAAGTGATTTTATTTAAGTTTCTAATTTTGGGTAATTTTTGACCCTTTTGAAAACTCTAATATACAAGCATGTGTGTGCATGCACACACATACACACACACACACACACACACACACACAGTTTTTTATTTTAAATTGGGAAAGGAAATAAAAGAATTCATACTATCTGGGATTATATACATGGTCAAAATATAAACCAATGGTCTAATTAAAAAAAAACATTAAGTGGCATAAATCATCTTGCAAATAAAAATGAAAGGGACAGAAAGCTGATAAAGCAAGTTAGCGGGGGGGGGGGTTTCCTAAATACTCCCTTAAAAATGCAATTTTAAACTCACAGATATTTAGCTGAGGTAAAAATATATTTCTCAACTTGATGGTACTGCTAAAATTCCAAATATATAAATCTACCCATGGGCGGAGCCAAGATGACGACTTGGAGGCAGCTGCTGGCATGAGCTCCCTATAATAGCAGCTGGATAGGGTAGGATACTGGGCCTTCAGCAGGAGGGTGAAAAGGAGGTACTAAGTGTGACATTATGGAAGGGTTCTATAGCTCAATCTTGGGTTAGAAAACAGAAGAAAAAGAAAGGAAATCTTTTGATTACTTCTGAAGCGCACCCCTCCCCCCAACCAATAACCAGACCCTAGGGGCTGGAGACCTTCTCCTAGCAGGCTCCCCTCTGAGCTTTTTTCTTTACCAAGATTCCTGGCTCACAAGGGTGTGTCATTCGAATACTTCTACTTTTTTTTCTACATGGCTAGAGCTCTATTTGAGTGACAAAATACCTGACCAATCAGAGCCTCACCCCTGCCAGGGAAAGAATACCTGGAGGTTGTTTTTGCTTGGGCTACCTGAGGCAACCTAGAGCCCTCCAAGTTGCTGACTGACTACTAGGATTTTTAATGTTATTCTATTTTATTATAACTATCATATTATTTTATTATTATTATTATACATGTCTCTTTCCCCGGCTCCTTCTTCAGGTAGACCAAAATTAACTGTTATTGTTTTTTCCATTGTTAGGTGACTGGGTGTCCTATCCATTGTGAGAGGAACTTGTTTCACTCTACCTCTTTCATCCACTCTCCCCACTTTCCCTCCTCCTAGCTAATTAAAAAAAAATTATAAAAACCTCTTTCCTTTCACCACTCTTTTTTTTTCTTGTTCTTGTCTACTTTTCTTCCTTCCTCCTTCTTCAGCTTTCTGAATTCACTGATACTCATTTATGAATTATTTTGAGGAAGAAATCTGACTCAGAGTGGACTCTGTGTGTCTCTCATTTCTACTTTGCTTTCTCCTCTTGCTATCCCTAGAATTAACAGTGGACAGTAGATTTGCATAATAGTCTATTCTTGCTTTCCCTTTTTTCCTTTTTTTTTTCTTTTTCATTTGGATTTGGTTGCTATTTTTTCCTGGGCTGGAGGTGTTGTTTGGCTAAATGGTATTGGTTAAACTGCATCAGTCCTTGCTTCTGTTAGTATTGTTGTAATTTCTGAGGTTGGTGACTGCATTTGTCATAAAGATATTTAGTATAGCATGGCTTGTACTCAAAACACAACAACTGAAGAATAACAGAACAGAAAAATTAAAAAAAAACATCAATTAAAAAATGGCTAAATCAAGAGCAAATAAAATTGCTACCACAATGAATCAGGGCAGGAGCCCAGAAGAAACTCCAACTCAGTAAGAAGTAACCATAGATAAGAAAAGTATGCAAGCAATAGTAAACCTAATAATAACAGAAATGAAGATGACTATGGAGGAAAGGGCTAGCAGAATTAGGGAAACAACAGATAAGACCCTCAAGGAAAATACTAGCTACCTCAAAGTAATTAGAAAACTGAAAGCTGAAATAGCTGAACTAAAAGGTCAATTAACAGAACAAGCTAATATTACAACTGAACTGAAAAGAAGCAGAGGGAATGAAAATCAGGCTAACAGAAGCAGAAAACAGAATTAACTAGAGAGGATGAGCTAGAGAAAACTAATAAAGATGTAAAAGAGCTCAAAGATAGATTGAGAGACATTGAAAAAAACAACAGAGACATATGGGATGATCTCAAAATAAGTAACATTTGTATAATTGGCCTGCCAGAGGAAGAAAGAGAAGCCTGGGGAAGTAAGCATTCTAGCGGAAATAATAAAAGAAAACATCCCAGACCTGAACAACAGAAAGGACATTAATATTCAAGAGATGCAGAAAGTCCCAAAAAGAATCAACCCAGACCTGAATACACCAAGTCACATCATAGTTACAATGAAAAGAAAAAAGGATCCTAAACGCTGCAAGAAAAAACAAAAAGTCACATACAGGGGAAAACCCATAAGACTATCAGCAGACTTCTCCACTCACACTCTAAAAGCCAGAAGCGAATGGCAAGATATCCATCGATCTCTGAATGAAAAAGGGTATCAACCAAGGATAATATATCGTGCTAGACTTTCATTCAAACTATATAGAGGCATCAAAACCTTCTCAGACAGACAAGAGTTAAAGGAGACAACCATCTCCAAGCCTGCCCTGAAAGAGGTTCTAAAAGACCTCTTATAAATAAGGACATCACATAATATTTGCCATATATCAGAGTAAATTAAAAAATTGTTGAATAATGGCACTACAATACATTAAACCCATAATATCAATAAATGTTGATGGCTTAAACTCACCCATCAAAAGGAACAGAGTGGGAGGATGGATTGGAAAACATAACCCAACCATATGCTGCTTACAAGAATCCCATGTGACTAAACAAGACAAACACAGACTTAAAGTGAAAGAATGGAAAACTATCCTACAGGCTAATGGACCACAAAAAAGGGCAGGAACAGCCATTCTCATCTCTGAAACAATAGAATATAAATTAAAGTAATAAAAGATAGGTAAGACCATTACATAGTGATTAGAGAGTCAATAAACCAAGAAGATTTAACCGTTATTTACATCTATGCACCCAATGAGTGACCATCTAAATCCATCAAACACCTACTGAAAGAACTACAAAAATACATCAATAGTAATACAATAATAGTGGGATACTTTAACACACCACTCTCAAACTTAGATCAACAGACCAGAGAATCAACAAATAAACAGAATTAAATGAAGAGATGGACAGACTAGACCTCCTGGGCATTTTCAGAGTCCTTCACCCAAAAAAACTGCAATACACATTGTTTTGAAATCCACATAACACATATACTAAAGGATACAGCACATTTTAAGCCACGAAGACAGCATCACCAAATTCAAGAGCATTGAAATCATCCCAAGTATCTTCTCAGACCACAGTGGAGTAATGCTAACATTTAAAAACAAACAGTAAATTACTAAAAGACACCGAATTTGGAAAATAAACAACATACTACTTAAGAACCACTGGGTTAGAGAGACACTCAAGCAAGAAATTCAAATGTTCCCGGAAAAAAAAGTGAAAATGAAGACACAAGCTATCAAAATATTTGGGACAAAGCTAAATCAGTACTGAGAGAGAAACTCATAGCCATAAAGTAGTATATTAAAGTACAAGAAAAAACTCAAATAAATGACTATACTGCACACCTTAAGGATTTGGAGGAAGAGGAACAAAGGAACCACTAAATCAACCAGAGGGACAGAGATCACTAAAATTAGAGCAGAAATAAGCAACATCAAAAATAAGAGAACCATACAGAAGATCAATGAAGCCAAATGTTGGTTCTTTGAAAATTAAACGAGATTGACAAACTGCTAGCCAGACTCACTAAAAAAAAAAAAAGAAAAGAAAAAGAAAGCTCAAATTAATAGAATTGTAAATGATAGAGGAGATATCACAACTGACATCACATAAATCCAGAAAATCCAGAAAATGCGAAACTTCTGTGAAGAACTATATGCCAACAAGCTAGAGAATCTGGAAGAAATGGAAGACTTTCTAGAAACATATGCCCTTCCAAAACTGAACCAAGAAGAACTACAAAACCTAAATACACCAATCACAGACAAAGAAATCTAAACAGTTATTAAGAATCCCCCCAGCAACAAAAGTCCTAGACCAGATGGTTTCACAAATGATTTCTATAAAACCTTTAGGAAATAGTTAATACCTATGGAGCTAGAAGGAATTATGTTAAGTGATCTAAGTCAGAAAGATAAAGATGAATATGGGATGATTCCATTCATAAACACAAGTTGAGAAAGAGTAACAGAAAGGGAAACTCAAAGCAGGATCTGACTAAATTTGTAATAGGGCAGTGACTAAAAACCCTGGGTGGAGGGTGAGGGTGGATTTTCAGCTTCATGAGACAGGAAAGAGGGGATGGTGGATGGGATGGGACAGTATTTTGGTGGTAGGAAAGGTGATTATGTACACTCCTATTAATTTGTAGTCATATAAATAACTTCTTAATATGATAGGGGAAAATTGACTGAATGTCTCAAACTTTTTAAAGCACTGAGTATTTTTAATACATAGGCTGAGTCTTTGAGTATGTTGACTCTCTTAAAAGCTTAGTCCAGGAAGAACAAAAGCAACTGGTGGCATAGCTATATGCACATAATGTCAAAGAATATCAAATAATGTCAAATATGGTAAGGGTGTGTATGATACAGCAAATTCTAACAAAGGGATTTTTCAAAGTTAACCCAATTGCCAAACAATGTGATTATTGCAATAACTATCTATTGTCTTCTTAAACCCTAAGACAATAGGAATCTCTGCTTCCTCTATAGAGTCTATGTTTCTCCCAATCCTGGAAACTCTGGTTTGGAGCTCACTTCCCTGCCTGCTTTTATCAAGTCATAACAAATGCTATTGCATCTGATGATATCAACTTAATCAGTGCAATGAGTACCATCTTAGCATGCTTCACCTCAGACTGTGTACAGAGACATCAGGCATGGAATGCCAACCCTTCACCATCATCAGTCGGTTGAGACCTTTCCTTTTTTCTAATTCCACTTCATGGGGTGCATTGGATCGACCTTCCCATGGTGCATCTGATGAGTACCCATTCATTGGGGAAACTGATGATCCTTCCTAGCCAACTGAATCCACATGGATCCCAGTCACTTTCTGTTGTATGCTTTACATTGGGTTCTAGTTCTCCCCCGCCAAGAGAATTGGATCAGTCCTGCTAATTTCGCAGGCCCGCTTGGCCCCGCCCCAAGGAACCCCGAGAGAGGGTTCCTGATTCCAGAGTTGAAGAGTTTCAGAGTTCAAGAGCAAGAGAGGGTTGCTGAGTTCCTGAGTTCCAGAGTAAGAGAGAGTGCTTGCGCCGCCGCAAAGAGACAACAGAGTTCTGTTTGGTGATTAGTTTGTCTTAGTTTATTAATTGTTGTTCCTGAATAAAGAAATACAGCTTCCCTGCCCAGCCGTTGTCTCCGCGTCTCTGTTACCCGCCCGTGAAGCTAGCCCGGCCAGCAGGAGGCGCCAAAATTTTAACAACAAATGGCGCCCACGTGGACCTGACCTGCGCATCTCTCAGATAAGTAAAGACAATTTGGCTACCTATGCACTATGGCCTTCTCTTCTGCTTGTGAAGAGATCTCCAAAGGCCTCTGCTATTTCTTCACGAGACTGTTTTGCTGTTTCTGGAACATTTATCTCTGGACCACTCTGTGGTTTCCACTCGCTCGGGCAAACTCAGAACAGCCAGCAGGAATAGCCAGAGGGCGGGAGGCGAGGCGCGGAGCTGCTGTTTCCACCTGGTTAAACAGCCAGCCAGCCGGCTGCACCCAGACAACCCCACGCACCGCGCCCGCAGCCCCGCAGCCCGCAGGAGGCCAACGCCAGCACACAAGAGCCCCAAGAGCCCGACGCCAGCACGCAAGAGGCTGACGCCAGCACGCTAGAGCCTGATGCCAACATACTGGAGCCCGATGCCAGCACGCTGGAGCCCGATGCCAACACGCTGGAGCCCAATGCCAACACACAGGAGCCCAATGCCAGCACACAGGCCAGCCCACAGGAGCTGGCTCTCCACCGCGTGGCGCAGGGCACTGGACGTGGGATCCCTCCACGCTGCTCGGCCACTGCGAGCAGGGCAGCAAACATGGTAGGGCCATGGGGCAGGGCCGCGGTGGCCTATCATGGCCGCCACCCCTGGGCACCTAGGCCCACGCCTTCTACAAGACTGGCCTGCCTGCCCTCTTGCTATGAATTCTGGAACGATGCCGGACCTCCCGGACCCCCGGGCTCCCTACCGAAACTGGGCACACGAGATCTCCAGCTGCCGGTCCGGTCTGAAGGCAGACAAGCTTGAGTATGCAGAGATTCGTGCAGAGATGGCAACCTACAATTCCTAGAAGCAAAGCTGCGCAGGAAGCCACCTCCGGATGGTGAACCCCCCCCAACAACTAAGACAGTACAGATTTAAATTCGTGTTTAAAATGACATGTCTTCGTAACAAAGGTTTCTCTCCTTGTGTATTAATGACCATGTTTATGTGTATGTTTAAAGTTTGGTAAACAGTAACTTTAAGGCTAAATTCTTACTAGTCAAAGTTAAATGAAAAAGGTTTTCAACATAATTCTCATAAAGATAAAAATTAACTTACATTTAAAGTCTGAGGTAAAAATTAGTTAACAATCAATATATTTTAACTAAGTTGGTCTAAACAAAAGGTTAAATAGACTTGTTGATATGTAAAACTCTCCATTACCTTCTCTATTAGAAATAGTAGATCGCACAATGGCTATGCTAATTATTCTCATGCCTGAGGTTTCCTTTCCTGACTCCATCTTGAATGGGTGTAACAAGAGGTTAAAAAGACGTTGTTGCTATGTAAAAGTCTCAAATTCCTTCTCTATTAGAAATATGCTAATAACAAGTTTTGTTTCATAGTAAGTAAATTGCAGCCAGCTGCCTTTGGGACTCTAGGCCATTCCCCGCCCCCATGCAAATGCCCGTCAAGAAAGTACGTCCCCCAGAGGCAAGAAATGTTTTTTTTTAAGCTGATAAAGTTTTGCCCACAGAGGTAAAATGGCCCCCTCAGGCCTTCCCGTAGCAGCACACTGATTCTTGTTACTTGCTTGTATGTTTCTCCATGTTTGTGTCAGTTTCTTTTTATAAAAATGCCTGTACGATATAGGTTTCTGTTCACCCCACACCCTTGATACTGTAGCCATTTAGTTAAAAGAAAAGGGGGAATTGTTGTATGCTTTACATTGGGTTCTAGTTCTCCCCCGCCAAGAGAATTGGATCACTCCTGCTAATTTCACGGGCCCACTTGGCCCCGCCCAAAGGAACCCCGAGAGAGGGTTCCTGAGTTCCAGAGTTGAAGAGTTTCAGAGTTCGAGAGCAAGAGAGGGTTCCTGAGTTCCTGAGTTCCAGAGTAAGAGAGAGTGCTTGCGCCGCCACAAAGAGACAGCAGAGTTCTGTTTGGTGATTAGTTTGTCTTAGTTTATGAATCGTTATTCCTGAATAAAGAAATACAGCTTCCCTGCCCAGCCGTTGTCTCCGCGTCTCTGTTACCCGCCCGTGAAGCTAGCCCGGCCAGCAGGAGCCGCCGAATTTTAACAACAACTTTCAAAGCCAGCAACAAGCAGCTCCTGACAGCTTTCAAGCTGTTCCTGCTCTTCGAGTCCTCCAAGTTAATGTTGAGGGGCTGTCCTTTGCCAAACGCGTTCTTATTGGTCAATTGGCGATACAGCATCAGGTAGATGTTATCTGCCTACAAGAAACACATATAGCAGTCGATGAAGCTGCTCGATTCACCATCAGTGGATTCGATTTAATATGCTATAATCTCCATACTAAACACAGCCGAGCTATCTACGCCAAATCATGTCTTGCAGACGTTTACCACACGGCCTTTTCGACCTTCTACAACTCCATTACTATTGGAACTATTCAGCTCCTCAACGTATATAAGCCTCCCAGTGCCTCATGGGATAATAAGGTCCTGCCTAGCTTGAATCACCCAGCCGTTTACGTTAGAGACTTTAATAGTCATCACCAAGACTGGGGATATTCTTCCACTCGTGCTGACGCCTCTATCTTAGCCAACTGGGCTTCAGCAAATGACCTCTCCCTATTATACGATCCCAAACATCCAGGCTCTTTTCACAGTGCTAGATGGAATAAAGACTCATCACCCGCCCTGTGCTGGATTAGCACAGTCAATGGCCAAGCCTTTCCCGCTATGAGACAAGTTCTCAAGATCTTCCCGCACAGTCATCACCGCCCAGTTATCATCCACATTGGTCTCCAGCTCCCACTGATTCTGTGCTCGGAGAAACTAAGATGGAACTTTCAGAAAGCAAACTGGCATCTGTTCAGTGATCTTACCAACAAATCTATTCCTGCAATTCCAATCAACTCTATCCCCTCTGAAGATTCCTACAGGCGCTTCCGCCAAGCCATCTTCAAAGCAGCTTCCCAAGACATTCCTCGTGGGAGACGTGCTAACTATATGCTTTGTCTCGATGCTGAATGCGAGCAACTACTAAAGCAGTATGATGAGTTGGGCGACCCAGATGTGGCTGACCATCTCATTGCCTCCCTGGATGCAGCACGCCAAGCCTTCTGGCAACAATTCACGGAAAGTCTGAACTTCACCCACTCAAGTAGGAAGGCCTGGAAGCTTCTTCACAGACTGGGTGCCGGTAGCCAACCCCCTCCCGTCTCCCATCCTCCCGTATCTCCAAACTCAGTGGCCAGTCACCTAACTCAAGTTGGACGTGCTAAGATCGACCCAGTCTGGAAAAGAGAAATTTCCCATGAGTGGTCATCCCACTTCCGGTTATCTTGTCCATCTCCAAAACTCTCTCCCTTTGTATGAACTGGAAGATGCTTTGAAGAGAGTTAAACTGGAACAGCTGCTGGCTATGATAACATCACCCCAGAACTCATTCTTAACCTGGGTCCTGCGGCAAAGAAGTGGCTCGCTTCATTCCTGTCCCACATCTTGGAATCTGAGTCTATGCCCAAAGTTTGGCATCATGTGAAGATTATAGCGGTTTTGAAACCAAAGAAAGACCCAACACTGGCCGCTAGCTATAGACCAATTTCTCTCCTCTCCGTGTGTTACAAACTCCTTGAGAGGCTGCTTCTGTCACGTATTTCTCCTCTTACAGAAAAATTCCTATCACCCGCCCAAGCTGGTTTCCGCCCAGGAAGATCTACCTGCGAACAAGCCCTGGCCCTCTCAACTTACATTGAAAATGGATTCCAGAAGAATTTAAAGATGGGTGCTGTCTTTGTTGATCTCACAGCAGCCTATGACATGGTCTGGCACCATGGTCCCCTAGTCAAGATCTCAAGATGCCTGCCTCCATGGGTGGCCAACACTATATCGTTTCTTCTCCAATACAGAAGATTCTGGGTGCATCTGGGTGACAAGTCTAGCAGATGGAGACTTGTCTCAAGTGGCCTCCCCCAGGGCTCTGTTCTGGCTCCTACGCTATTTAATATTTACATCAATGACCTCCCAGAAACTTCTTCAAGGAAGTTCATCTACGTCGATGACATCTGCTGTGCAACTCAGGCATCAAAGTTCGACATCCTCGAGGAAACACTCATGAAAGACATGTCTCTGATATCTGATTACTGTAAAAAATGGCGACTAATCCCTAGCACTGCAAAAACGGTATCATCTGTTTTCCATCTACACCATGCCTCGGCCTCCATGAGCTTAATGTGCAGGTTGGTGGTACGAGAATCCGGCATGAAGCCCAGCCAGTCTATCTTGGCGTTACTCTCGATCGCACTCTGTCATTTCCTCATCTCATAAAAACTGCAGCAAAGGTGGGCGCGAGGTATAACATCATTGCAAGACTGGCCAGCTCCTCATGGGGCACGAGCACTTCCACACTACGATCATCATCTCTGGCATTATGCTATTCCAGTGCAGAATACTGTGCCCCAGTATGGTTCCATAGCCCCCATGTCCACTTGGTAGATTCCAAATTATATTCCTCCATGAGGATAATTTCTGGAACCATCCGTTCCACCCTGGTTCCATGGCTGCCAGTTCTTAGCAACATCGCCCCGCCAGATATTCGTTGGGATGCGGCATCATCTAAGTTCATTTCCCATGTCTACGCTCGACCGGACCTGCCAATATATGCGGATATCTTCGCCCACCCTGTCCAACGCTTGACGTCTCGTCACCCAATCTGGTCCCCTACGCCTACACTGAGCTTCTCTGTTCCAGTCTCTTGGAAACAGAGTTTGCAGTCATCTGAGGTAAAGAACAAACACCTCATCACAGACTCCTGCAAACGTCAACCCGGCTTTGACCTAGCACATTATGATTGGGCCCTCCTCAATCGCTATCGAACAGGCCATGGCCGGTGCGCCACTATGTTCCATCACTGGGGAGCCAGAGATGACCCGAACTGCCCCTGCGGCTACAGACAGACTATGACCCACATAGTCAACGACTGCCACCTCTCCAGATTCAAAGGAGGTCTCGAAACTTTACATCAGGCTCAACCTGATGTTGTTGACTGGCTACGGAAGAAGGGCAAATGCTAGAAGAAGAAGAAGGTTCACTTCCTAACAACGTCACAAAACCTAGATATAGGACAGGTCCTGTAAGATAGAGCATATGTTAACATGTATCCATAAATTAGGGCAAAATATATACCTGAAAGCAAAAATACACAGTAATCTGTAGTGAGTCAGTTTCAAGTTCATAATGAAATAGTGTCCACTTAGACTTAGATACCCTCCTCACCTACTTCCTATTACAGTTCTCTCACTCACTCCAAAGCTGACCTTATCAAAGCAAGGACTGCAAATGCTGAATAAGGGCAAGACACTGGCATACTTTAACAATGACTCTTTAGTCACTATCAGGCCATTCCACCAGCTGGGACCCTAATTGGGGATTTTTGAGATTCCAAAACAAAACTTATGGACCTAGAACTCAAATAAATCCCTCTCTCCATTTTTACTGGTCATTTCTATCAGGAACAACAAGATAGACTCTTTGTGCCCCCCATAGGATCTTGCCCTCAACTTGGATCAACAATGGTAGAGAATGTTCTATCCTCCAAAGGGAGAATGGACAACATACTCTATGCTACACCTGAGGAAGATAGGTCGATATTGGGGCAGCATGGAATGTTCCTACTCATGACCACAGAATGTGAGCTCAGATCTAGAGGGAGGCAGAGGTCACACAGGCTCCTAAGCTAATTATGGGCCCCAGATCACACCAAATCAATAGGGTTTACAGTCAACAATATTTATACCCCTTTCCCATATTAGGGAGCTACTCTCTTCCCTGATCCCACTTTCTGATCTTTTACCCAGCCATGACATCATCTCCCCAGATAATAACTTGCATCCACCTGCATATCAGATTTCAGGCTCAGGCAAAAAACAAACAAACAAACAAACAAACAAAAACACTAGTATAGCTACAGGCCCTTTGAAATATAACTAAAATATGCCTACTAGCTATATACAAAATAGAGGAAACCCCCCCAACACTTCATCTGCATTAGTCCAAACTTTAGGTACATGATTGCTCAACAATTTGTTTGGCTTTGTATATTAACTTTCTTTTCAGCCACCAGGTTCCCAGATGCTAGCAGGATGTGACCAGACTTCCCTAGACAGACAACCCCATCGATGTGCCTTGGAGCTCTGCTTCCCCAGAGCCCTTCCCCACTAGGGAAAGAGAGAGACAGGCTGGGAGTATGGATCAACCTGTCAACATCCATGTTCAGCAGGGAAGCAATTACAGAAGCCAGACCTTCAACCTCCTGCATCCCTCAATGATCTTGGGTCTATACTCCCAGAGGGTTAAAGAATGGGAAAGCTAGGGAGCAGATCGGATAAGAAGGTCTGGTGCTGGGAATTATGTGAAGCTGTACCCCTCTTATCCTATGGTTTTGTCAATGTTTCCTTTTTATAAATAAAAAAATGAATCTACCCAAATGAATCTACCCATAGCATTAATTAAAGTTTTTTTTTCTTTTTTCTGATATGAGTAGCATAGAGCTTATACCTGAATAAGCCATTGATTATCTTGTAGATACACTGCCAGGGTCTTTAAAGGATTTTTTTTTCTAAAATGGGCAGCTTGGGGACAAATATTTAAGTATTCTGTTTGAGACCCATTATCTTTGAGGTGTCCACTAGATATCCCAGTGGAGATTTTGAGTAACAAGTTGGATATACAATTCTGGAGTTCATAGAAAAGATGTGAGCTAGAGACAATTTTTGGATTCACCAGCACTTAGTATATCTAAAAGCATGGCACGGAATAGGCTCATCTAGGGATTTAATCTATATACAATTTTGTTTAGAAATACAGGTTTTTAGACTAAGCCTCAGGGCATAAGACTTAGAGGTTAAGAATGGAAGAATAAATCAGCAGAGGAAACTGAGAAAGAACAGCTGGCAAGGCAAAAGGAAACAGGAAGAATTATATCCTGCTGGAGAGAGTGGCCAAGACAAAAAAATTCTGTCTGAGAAGATATTTCTTTTCTGACAAATAAGAAGAAATGGAGAAGAGACATCAGATTGTGCAAAGTTCAGATAGTTATTTTACCTTGGTAAAATTATTTATGTAGGGTGAAAAATGGACACCTATTTAGATTGCATTCTAGAGAGAATTGAAGAGAAATTAGAGGCAACAGAAACAGGTAACAATGTTTCTGGACTGCTGATACACATGAAGAATAAAAGTGGGTGGTGATGTCAAGGAAGTTCTAGTTTTTATAATGATAGGAGTTGTGTTGACATTGTAGCATGTTGTGAAAATACAAGAGAAAAAAATCTTGACAATACAGAAGTGAGGTGAGAGATATTCTTAAGGGAGATAATGTATCTATATTTAAATCACTAAACTTAGCAGAAGAACATTAGAGAAAATGACAAAAAGGATAGTAACCAGAAGCCAACAACTTCATGTATGTGACCTGGAAAATCATAGATTATGTCAAAAGGAATGAGTGCTATTGATGATTTTCACAGCCAATTGAGATAAGATGGAAAGAGTAGGGTTTTGTGTTAAAAGAATGAAGAGTGATCAAGAGAATTGTGATAGAAAGTACACTTTTCCTTCTCTGAGATTCAGAAGTGTAAGAATTATGGGAGAAAAATGTATCTTATAGGGCTACAGAGAAAGCAATATATATAGTTTTTTTTTTTTTTTTTAACATTTTGGTGGTTGTACTGAGAATGAAGTGAAAGGGGGCAAAGGGTTGAAGAGAAATGATGAGGGAGGGACTATACCACCAATATACACCAAAGAAGATAAGAGGTTGACCCAAGACTATGGTAAACAAATCAAATAGTAAGATTCTAAAATGTTGCACTGAATCATATTTCACTGTAAAATTGATGATAATGTAGCCCAAGAAGAAGGAAAACAACATTGTTAATTTAAAAAGCTATACAATTTTTATCATTCTAACTTTAAGATGCATTTACATGAAAATTTTCTGATATATTAACATGTATTTCTGAGAATGAATTATCTACTCCTTTTGCTTGAGTATATTGTCTTATGGGAGAAGAAATTATTTTTTTTATTTATTACTATATTTATTTATTGAGTACAGACAGACAGAAATTGAGACTGAAGGGGAAAATGAGAGTGAGACAGAGAGACACCTGCAGCATTGCTTTACCATTTGCAAAGCTTTCCCCTCACAGGTACAACCAGGGGCTTGAACCAAAGCCCTTGCACAATGGAACATGGGTGCTCAACCAGGTGCACCAAAATCCAGCCCCCAGAAGAAATTATTTTCCCCCAAGGGTTGAGAATGGAGCAAACTGAATATTCAGCAGCTGAGAAAACTTACAAAGGAAAATCCCCAACAGCTGTTTGAAGGAAAGGAAGACTCTGCTCCTGTTAGCTGACCTTCACTGGGACCCACACTGCCACTTATTTAGTAATTGGTTCCAGTCTGGGATTAACTCCAGGTTGTTTGGGATGTACAATTGATATCAGCAGACCAATTTACCACTTATTTGAATTTTCATATGATAGTAATTATTATTTTCCAGTAAATGGTTTATGCATAGTCATTGTGACAAAAAGGCTTAGAATCCTCCATTCTGTTAAGTGTATCCCCATCACTTATGTATAATGCATGATGGCCACAAAAAGAATAAAACAAAAACAGAAGTCTATCCTAAACTAGAAGATGTTTATAAATTCCTCTTTCCCAGATAGATCAAAAACTAGCATGTTCTCTTGGTGATTCATAATCTATGACTGCACATTAAAAAACATTTCAGGATGCATTTAAAAATCTGAATTGCATCCCAGACAAATTGGATCAAAATTCCTAGAAGCAAGCCGCAAGTTTCTATATATTTTTTTAAAAAAACTCCCAAATGTTCCAAGTTTCTAGCCAATATCAGCAATAGTTCCTTGGTAATTTTTTCATTAATAAGTAACAAAATTTGATTAGGTGAGAGGAATTTATCTGAGAATTATAGCTTCAACAGTATAAGTCATTCGGTGGCATATAAGTTCAGATAAGTATGGAACAATAAGAAAAGTTACTCACATTGTGTCACTATTTAAAAATAAAATGGCTTAAAGCATTATTTTAATTAAAATATCCTACCAGATCCAGCTTTCTACTCCTTTTTCCAACTCTGACACCATCTCCCCAGACAATACCTTTTGTCCACTTGCATGTTAGCTGTCAGGCTTAGGCAAAAACTAGTAAAGTCATGGGCCCATTGGAATATACCTAAAACAGACCTACTACCTTTCTCCAAAATGAAGATCCCCAAGTCTGCTGTATTTTTACCTTTAGATTCTTGATTATTTAACATTTTTTTAAGTCTTATATCTTAATGCTTTTTCAGCCACCAAGTTCCAAATGCCACCATGATGCTAACCTGACTTCCCTGGGCAGACAACCTCAGCAATGTGTCCTAGAAACTCACCTCTCCAGAGCCCTACCCCACTAGTGAAAGAAAGAAACAGGCTGGGGGTATGGATCCACCTGCCAACACCTGTGTCCAGCAGAGAAGCAATTACAGAAGTCAGACCTTCCAACTTATGCAGCCCATAATGACCCTGGGTCTATGCTCCCAAAGAGATAAAGAATAAGAAAACTGGAAGATGACAACTTGAAAGCAGATGCTGGTGTGAGCTCCAACAACAACTGCTGGAAAGGGTAGGAAACCTGGCAGAAAGCAGAACTGTGAATAAGGGGTCCTAAGTGTGACACCAATAAGGTAACTATAGCTCAATTTGGGTTAGAAAACAGAGAAAAAAGAAAGGAAATTTTCTGATTATTTCTGAAATGCACCCCTCCCCTCCACCCTATAATCTAACTACTAGCAGTCTCCCCACTGAGCTTTTTTCTTTACTAAGATTCCTGGCTCATCAGGGGTGTGATTTCAATCCTCTTCCTTTCTGAGTCCCTTTGCTCTTTTTTTTTTTTCATTTCAAGCTTAATTGGAGTGACAATATATGTGAACAATCAGAGCCTCACACCAACTGGGAAAGACTACCTGGAAGGTGTTTTTTTTTGTTTGTTTGATTTTTTTTTTTTACCAACTGGCTATCTTGGCTCAGGCTGCCTGAGCCAATCAGAGCCATCCAAGCTGCAGGCTGATTGTTAGGGTTCTTTAATCTGTGTTATTTTATTATTACTATTATATATAGGTGTGTCCCTTCCCCCCACCCTTCAGGTTGACCAAAATTACCTTTTAGAGTATTTTACATTACTAGGTGACTGGGTATCCTATCCATTATGAGAGGAACTTGTTAAACTCTACCTACCTCCACTATCCACTCTCCCCCTTCTACACTCTAATATCTAATTTAAAAAAACTCTTTCCTTTCCCTATTTTTTTCTCATTCCTGTCTTCCTTCCTCCTTCTGCTTACTAAATTCACTGATACTCATTTGTGAATTATTTTGGGGAAGAAATCTGACTCAGAGTGGACTCTCTTTGTGTGTGTCTCTTCTCTGCTTCCCTTTCTCCTCTTGCTACTCCTAGAATTTACAGTGTACAGTAGATTTCCCTAATTGTCTATTTCTGCTATCCCTAATTCATGTCTCTTTCTTGTTCATTTGGATTTGGTTGCTATTTTTTCTTGGACTGGAGGCATTGTTTGGCTAACTGGTATTGGTTACACTGCTTCAATCCTCACTTTAGTTACTATTGTTGTAATTCCTGAGGTTGGTCATAAAGGTATTTAGTATAGAATGGCTTGTACTCAAACACAACAACTGAAGAACAACAGACCATAAAAATCAAAAACACATCAATAAAAAAAAGGTTAAACCAAGAGCAAATAAAACTGCTACTGCAATGAATGAAGACAGGAGCCCAGAAGAAACTACAAATCCATAGGAAGTAACCATAGATAAGAAAAGTATGCAAGCAATAGTAAAAATAATAATCACATAAATTAAGACAACTATGGAGAAAAGGGCTAGCAGAATTAGGGAAACAACAGATAAGAACCTCAAGGAAAATACTAGCTACCTCGAGGGAATTACAAAACTGAAAGATGAAATAACTGAACTAAAGAAAGAAGCTGAGGTAAGGGAAAACAGACAAACAGAATCAGAAAACAGAATTATCCAGACAGAGGATGAGCTAGAGAAAACTAAGAAAGAGGTTTAAAAAAGTTCAAAAAGAGATTGAGAGACACTGAAAAAACAACAGAGACATATGTGATGATCTCAAAAGAAGTAACATTGGGGGAGTCGGGCTGTAGCGCAGCGGGTTAAGCACAGGTGGCGCAAAGCACAAGGACCGGCATAAGGATCCCGGTTCGAACCCCAGCTCCCCACCTGCAGGGGAGTCGCTTCACAGGCGGTGAAGCAGGTCTGCAGGTGTCTATCTTTCTCTCCCCCTCTCTGTCTTACCCTCCTCTCTCCATTTCTCTCTGTCCTATCCAACAACAACAACAATAATAATAACTACAACAATAAAACAACAAGGGCAACAAAAGGGAATAAATAAATAAAATAAATAAAAAAAGAAGTAACATTGGTATAATTGGCCAGCCAGAGGAAGAAAGAGAGAAGGGGGAAGTAAATATTCTAAAGGAAATTATAGGAAAAAATTCCCAGATCTGAACAACAGACAGGACATTAATATTCAAGAGGCCTAGAGAATCCCAAACAGGAATCAACCCAGGCCTGAAAACACCAAGACACATCATAGTTACAAGGAAAAGAAGCAAGGATAAAGAAAGGATCCTAAAGGCTGAAAGAGAAAAATAAAAAGTCACATACAGGGGAAAACCCATAAGACTATCAGCAGACTTCTCCACTCAAACTCTAAAAGCCAGAAGTGAATGGCAAGATATCTACCAAGCCCTGAATGAAAAAGGGTTTCAACCAAGGATAATATATCCTGATAGACATTCATTCAAACTAGATAGAGGCATCAAAACCTTCTCAGACAGACAACAGTTAAAGGAGGCAACCATCACCAAGCCTGACCTGAAAGAGGCTCTAAAAGACCTTTTATAAACAAGAACACCACTATAATGCTTGCAATAAATCACAGTAAATAAAAATTGTTGATTAATGGCACTACAATAAATTAAATCCATAATATCAGTAAATGTCAATAGATTAAACTCACCCATCAAAAGGCACAAAGGATGGATCAGAAAACATAACCAAAACATATGCTGCTTGCAAGAATCCCACCTGACCAAAAAAGACAAACACAGACTTAATGTGAAAGGATGGAAAACTATCATACAGGCTAATGGACCACAAAAAAAGTCAGGAACAGCAATTCTCATCTCTGAAACAATAGAATATAAAGTAATAAAAGATAGACAAGGCCATTACATAGTGATTAGAGGATCAACCAGCCTAGAAGACTTAACAATTATTAACATTTATGCACCCAATTAGGGACCATCTAAATATATCAAACACACACTGAAAGAACTACAAAAATATAACAATAGTAATACAATAATAGTGGGAGACTTTAACACCCCACTCTCACACTTAGATCAACAGACCAGAGAATCAACAAAGAAATAAGAGAATTAAATGAAGAGATGGACAGACTAGACCTACTGGACATCTTCAGAGCCCTTCACCCAAAAAGACTGGAATACACATTCTTCTCAAATACACAAAACACATACTCAAGGATAGACCACATATTAGGCCACAAAGACAGCATAGACAAATTCAAGAGCATTGAAACCATCCCAAGTAACTTCTCAGAACACAGAGAAGTAAAGTTAACATTTAACAACAAATGGAAATTACTGAAAGATACAGAATTTGGAAACTAAACAACATACTCCTTAAGAACCACTGGGATAGAGAGTCACTAAAGCAAGAAATTCAAACGTTCCTGGGAAAAAAAATTAAAACGAAGACACAAGCTATCAAAATATTTGGGACACAGCTAAAGCAGTATTGAGAGGGAAACTTATAGCCATACAATCACATATTAAACAACAAGAAAAAGCTCAAATAAACGACCTTTCTGCACACCTTAAGGACTTAGAGGAAGAGAAACAAAGGAACCATAAAGCAACCAGAAGGACAGAAATCACTAAAATTAGAGCACAAATAAATAACATTGAAAATAAGAGAACCATACCAAAATTCAGTGAAGCCAAATGTTGGTTCTTTGAAAAATTAAACAGGATTGGCAAACCCCTAGACAGACTTAATTTAAAAAAAGGGGGGGAGAACAAATCAAATTAATAGAATTGTATCCGATACAGGAGATATCACAATTGACACCATAGAAATTCAGAAAATCATGTGAAACTTCTATAAAGAACTATATGCCACCAAGCTAGAAAATCTGGAAGAAATGGAAGACTTCCTAGAAACATATGCCCTTCCAAAACTGAACCAAGAAGCACCACAAAACCTAAATACAGCAATCACATAGAAAGATATTGAAACACTTATTAAGAATATCCACACAACAAAATTCCTGGACCAAATGGCTTCAGAAATGAATTCTACAAAACCTTCAGGAAACAGTTAATGCCCATACTTCTAAAGCTTTTCCTTTTCCACAAGATCTAACAGGAACACTTCCTTCCACCTTCTTTGAAGTCAGCATCACCCTGATACCAAAGGCAGATAGGGACACCGCAAAAAAGGAAAACTACAGACAAATATCTCTTTTGAACATAGATGCTAAAATATTAAACAAGATCTTGGCCAACCAGATACAGCAGTATATCAAAAAGATTGTTCAAAAAGCAGGACATCCCAGGAATGCAAGGCTGGTTCAACATACTAAATTAATCAATGTCATTCACTACATCAATAAAAGCAAAACCAAAAAACCACATGATTATTACAGTAGATACAGAGAAAGCCTTTGACAAAATACAACACCCATTCATGCTCAAAACACTATGAAAATTGGGAATCTATGGGAAATTCCTCAAGAAAGTGGAGTCCATATATAGCTAAACTATATTCAACATCATAAAAAGGGGGGGATTTTTTTCCATTTAATTACAAAGCTCAACTCCTCCCCTACCCCACACCCCATAACCAGTCCCAGGGGACCAGCTCCTAGCAGGCTCCCATGTTGAGCTTCCGTCTTTACCAAATTGCTGTCCCACCAGGGAGTATAATTCACTCTAAGTCTATACCTATCTGAAACCTCTGGCCTTTTTTTTCTTTCTAAGTAGCCAACCCCCCCACTTCACCCCACATAGCTAATTAAATAATTAAAAATACATAAATAAAATATCTTTTCTTTAACCGCTCTTTTATGACTGTTCTTTTTCGTATCATTTTTCTTCTCTCTTTCTTTTTTTTTCTTCTTTTCCTCATTTTTGTCATCCTTTCTTCCTTAATCCTACAGCTTCCAAAGCCACAGCCCCCAGCCCCCACACGACCAAACAGTGTGCTTTTATTATTCAATGATACACATTTGGGAATTATTTTGGGGACTCTGACTCATTGTGGACTCTCAGTGCGAGTGTCTCTGCTCAACTTACCTTCCTCCTTTAGCCACCCCTAGACTATACAGTGGATAGTAGATTTGCATAACTGTCTATTTCAGACATCCTTGTCTAGTCCTGAGGTTTTTTTTTCTTTTCACTGCTCTTTAATTACAGCTATTTTTCTTCTCCTTTCCCTATTCTCTCACTTGCCTCTTTTTTCTTTTTCTTTTCTTTTTTTAATTATCTTATCATACACTTCTTCCTTCCTTCTTCTTTGCCTTTCTGAATTTGTGAATTATTTTTGGGGAAGAAATCTGACTCAGAGTGGACTCTCTATGTGTGTATCTCTGCTCTAGTTCACTTTCCCCTCTTGTTACCCCTAGAATATACAGTGGATAGTAGATTTGCATAACTGTCCATTCTTGCTATACCTTCTTTCTTTTCTCTTTCTTCTTCACTGGGATTTGGTTACTATTTTTTCATGGACTGGAGAAATTGTTTGGCTAACTGGTAGTGATTAAACTGCTTCAATACTTGCTTCAATTGCTACTGTAATTCCTGAGGTTGGTGAATGCAATTGTCATAAATGTATTTAGTACAGTGTTGTTTGTGCGCAAAACACAACAACTGAGGAACAACAGAGCATAAAAAAGAAACACATAAATCAAAAAAATGGGTAGATCAAAAACAAATAAAACTGCTACTCCAATGAATGAAGACAAGAGCCCAGAAGAAACTACAAATCAGCCAGAAGTAACCATAGATAAGAAAAGTATGCAAGCAATAATAAACTTATTAATCACAGAAATGAAAACAACATTGGAGGAAAGGAATGGCAGTATTAGGGAAACAACAGTTGAGACGCCCAAGGAAAATACTGATTATCTTGAGCCAATTAGAGAACTGAAAGCTGTAATAGCTGTAATGAAGAAAGAAGCTGAGGCAAGGGAAAGCAGACTAACAGAAGCAGAAAACAGATTTAGTCAGACAGAGGATGAGTTAGAGAAAACTATGAAAGAGATTGAGAGACACTGAAAACAACAACAGAGACATATGGGATGATCTCAAAAGAAGTAACATTCGCATAATTGGCCTGCCAGAGGAAGAAAGAGATGAAGGGGAAGCAAACATTCTAGAGGAAATAATAGAAGAAAACTTCCCAGACCTGAATAACAGAAAGGACATCAAGATTCAAGAGGCCCAGAGAGTACCAAACAGAATCAACCCAGACCTGAAGACACCAAGACACATCATAGTCACAATGAGAAGTAGTAAGGATAAAGAAAAGATCCTAAAGGCTGCAAGAGAGAAACAAAAAGTCACATACAAGGGAAAACCCATAAGATTATTTGCAGATTTCTCACTCAAACTCTAAAAGCTAGAAGAGAATTGAAAGATATCTATCAAGCCCTGAATGAAAAAGGGTTTCAACCAAGGATAATATATCCTGCTAGATTTTCATTCAAACTAGATGGAGGGATCAAAAGCTTCTTAGACAAACAACAGTTAAAGGAGGCAACCATCACCAAACCAGCCCTGAAAGAGGTTCTAAAAGACCTCTTATAAACAAGAACATCACTATAATACTTGCCATATATCAGAGCAAACAAAAAAAATTTTTTTGAACAATGGCACTACAATACATTAAATCCATAATATCAATAAATGTCAATGGCTTAAACTCACCCATCAAAAGGCACAGAGTTGGGGGATGGATCAGAAAACATAATCCAACCATATGCTGCTTGCAAGAATCCCATCTGTCACAACAAGATAAACACAGACTTAAAGTGAAAGGATTGAAAACTATCATACAGGCCATACAAACATATATTAAAAGCCAAGAAAAAGCTCAAATGAATGACCTTACTGCACATCTCAAGGACTTAGGGGAAGATGAACAAAGGAACCCTAAAGCAACCAGAAGGACAGAAATCACTAAAATTAGAGCACAAATAAACAACATCAAAAATAAGTGAACCATACAACAGATCAATGAAGCCAAATTTTGGTTCCTTGAAAGATTAAACAAAATTGACAAACCCCTAGCCAGACTCAACAAACAAAAAAGAAAGAAGACTCAAATTAATAGAATTGTAAATGATGGAAGAAATATCACAACCAACACCACAAAAATCCAGAAAATCATGCAAAACTTCTGTGAAGAAGTATATGCCACCAAGATAGAGAATCTAGAAGAAATGGAACAATTCCTAGAAACATATGCCCTTCCAAAACTGAACCAAGAACTACAAAATCTAAATAAACCAATCACACACAAAGGAATTTAAACCGTTATTAAGAATCTCCCCAACAACAAAAGTCCTGGACCAGATGGCTTCACAAACGTACTTTACAATACTTTCAGGAAACACTTAGTACCCATACTTCTGAAGCTTTTCCATAAGATTGAAGAAACAGGAATACTCCTTTCCACCTTCTATGAAGCCAACATCACCCTGATACCAAAAGCAGATAGGGACACAACAAAAATGGAAAACTACGGACCAATATCTCTGATGAACATAGATGCCAAAATATTAAACAAGATCTTGGCCAACCGGATACAGCAGCATATCAAAAAGATTGTTCATCACAACAAAGTGGGATTCATCCCAGGAATGCAAGGCTGCTTCAACATCCGTAAGTCAATCAATGTCATTCACCACATCAATAAAAGCAAAGCCAAAAACCACATGATTATTTCAATAGATGCAGAGAAAGACTTTGACAAAATCCAACACCCATTCATGCTCAAAACTCTACAAAAAATGGGAATAGATGGGAAATTCCTCAAGATAGTGGAGTCTATGTATAGCAAACATACAGCCAACATCATACTCAATGGACAGAAGTTGAAAGCATTCCCCCTCAGATCGGGGACTAGACAGGGCTGTCCACTATCACCATTACTCTTCAACATAGTATTGGAAGTTCTTGCCATAGCAATCAGGCAAGAGAAAGAAATCAAAGGAATACAGATTGGAAGGGAAGAAGTCAAGCTCTCACTATTTGCAGATGATATGATAGTATACATAGAAAAACCTAAAGAATCCAGCAGAAAACTACTGGAAGTTATTAGGCAATATAGCAAGGTATCAGGCTAAAAAATCAATGTACTAAAATCAGTGGCATTTCTTTATGCAAACACTAAATCTGAAGAAGAAGACATCCAGAAATCACACCGTTTAATGTTTCAGTAAAATCAATCAAATACCTAGGAATAAAGTTGACCAAAGAAGTGAAAGACTTATATACTGAAAACTATAAGTTGCTACTCAAGGAAATAGAATCTGATACCAAGAAATGGAAAGATATCCCATGCTCATGGATTGGAAGAATAAATATCATCAAAATGAATATTCTCCCCAGAGCCATATACAAATTTAATGCAATACCCATCAAAGTTCCACCAAGCTTCTTTAAGAGAATAGAACAAACACTAAAATCATTTATCTAGAACATGAAAACACCTAGATTTGCCAAGACCATCTTAAGGAAAAGAAACAGAAATGGAGGCATCACACTCCCAGACCTTAAACTATATTATAAAGCCATCATCATCAAAACAGCATGGTACTGGAACAAAAATAGGCACACAGACCAGTGGAACAGAATTGAAAGCCCAGAAATAAATCCCCACACCTATGGACATCTAATCTTTGATATGGGGGCCCCAAGTATTAAGTGGAAAAAGGAGGCTCTCTTTAATAAATGGTGCTGAGAAAACTGGGTTATAACATGAAGAAGAATGAAATTGAACCACTTTGTCTCACCAGAAACAAAAATCAACTCCAAATGGATCAAAGACCTAGATGTCAGACCAGAAACAATCAAATACTTAGAGGAAAACATTGGTAAAACACTTTCCCACCTACACCTCAGGGACATCTTTGATGAATCAAACCCAATTGCAAGGAAGACTAAAGTAGAAACAAACCAATGGGACTACATCAAATTGAAAAGCTTCTGCACATCCAAAGAAACTATTAAACAAACAGAGAGACCCCTCAAAGAATGGGAGAAGATCTTCACATGCCATACATCAGACAAGAGACTAATAACCAAAATATATAAAGAGCTCAGCAAACTTAGCAACAAAAAAGCAAATGACCCCATCCAAAAATGGGCAGAGGATGTAAACAAAACATTCACCTCAGAGGAGATCCAAAAGGCTAACAAACATATGAAAAACTGCTCTAGGTCACTGATTGTCAGAGAAATGCAAATTAAGACAACACTAAGATACCACCTCACTCCTGTAAGAATGGCATACATCAAAAAGGACAGCAGCAACAAATGCTGGAGAGGTTGTGGGGACAGAGGAACACTTTTACATTGCTGGTGGGAATGTAAATTGGTACAGCCTCTGTGGAGAGCAGTCTGGAAAACTCTCAGAAGGCTAGACATGGACCTTCCATATGATCCAGTAATTCCTCTCCTGAGGTTATACCCCAAGGATTCCATAACACCCAACCAAAAAGAGGTGTGTACTCCTATGTTCATAGCAGCAAAATTCATAATAGCTAAAACCTGGAAGCAACCCAGGTGCCCAACAACAGATGAGTGGCTGAGAAAGCCGTGGTATATATACACAATGGAATACTATGCAGCTATCAAGAACAATGAACCCACCTTCTCTGACCCATCTTGGATAGAGCTAGAAGAAATTATGTTAAGTGAGCTAAGTCACAAAGATAAAGATGAGTATGGGATGATCCCACTCATCAACATAAGTTGAGGAAGAAGATCTGAAAGGGAAACCAAAAGCAGGACCTGACCAAATTGTAAGTAGGGCACCAATGTAAAAACCCTGTGGTGAGGAGTAGACATGCAGCTTCCTGGGACAATGGGTGGTGAGAGTGGGTGGGAGGCATGAGTCACAGTCTTTTGGTGGTGAGAGTGGTGTTTATGTACACTCCTAGTAAAATGTAGTCATATAAATCACTAGTTAGTTAATACGAGAGGGGGAATATTAAATATCTCGAAGTTTTTCAAAACACAAACTGAATCTTTTCAATATATAGGCTGTGTAATTGATATGCAGACTCTCTCAAAAGCCTAGACCAAGTAGATCAGAAGCAACCAATAGCACAGCTATATACAAGATACTGGGTACTGTACAGCAAACCCTAACAAAAGGACTTTTCAAAGTTAACCCAATTACCAAACAATGTGATGATAACATTAACTATCGATTGTCTTTTTGAACCCTAAGACAGCAGGAACCTCACATCTCCACTATAGAGCCTCTACTTCCCCCAGTCCTGGAACCCTTGGATAGGGCCCACTTTCCGGTATGCCTCTCCCAATCCATATCAAATAAAATTGCATCTGCCGATCACAACCTAACCAACACAACGATTGCCACCTCAACATGCTTCACTTCAGACTATGTCCAGAGACTTCACATGTGGAATGACAACCCTTCAACTTCATTATTCAGGTGAGACCTTTCCTTTCATAGTATACTCTAACTTCATCTCAGGTGGTTCACTTTCTAACAAAGTCCCAAAACCTAGATATACACCAATTTCTGTGAGAGAGATCACATGTTCACACGTATCAGTAAACTACTGCAAAATATATGCCTGAAAGCAGAAGTGCACTAGAGTTTGCAGTGAGTACCCCCCTAACATTTCATCTCCACTATTCCAAACTTTTGGTCCATGATTGCTCAACAATTTGCTTGGATTTGTATGTTAACTCTCTTTTCAGTCACCAGGTTACAGATGTCATAGGATGCCAGCCAGGCTTCCCTAGACTGAAGACCCCACCAATGTGTCCTGGAGCTCAGCTTCTCCAGAGACCCACCCTACTAGGGAAAGAGAGAGGCAGACTGGGAGTATGGACCGACCAGTCAACGCCCATGTTCAGCGGGGAAGCAATTACAGAAGCCAGACCTTCTACCTTCTGCAACCCACAATGACCCTGGGTCCATGTTCCCAGAGGGATAGAGAATGGGAAAGCTATCAGGGGAGGGGGTGGGAAATGGAGATTGGGTGGTGGGAATTGTATGGAATTGTACCCCTCCTACCCTATGGTTTTGTTGATTAGTCCTTTCTTGAATAAAAAGTAATAAAAAAAGAAATATTAAAAAATAATATAAAAAATAAAAATAAATTAAATTAAATTAAAAAATCAGTGGCATTTCTTCATGCAAACACTAAATCTGAAGAAGACATCCAGAAATCACTCCCATTCACTATTGCAGCAAAGTCAATAAAATACCTAGGAATAAAGTTGACCAAAGAAGTGAAAGACTTGTATACTGAAAACTATGAGTCACTATTCAAGGAAATAGAAACTTATACCAATAAATGGAAAGACATCCATGCTCATGGATTGTAAGAATAAATATCAACATAATGAATATTCTCCCCAGGGCCTTATACTAATTTAATATGATACCCATCAAAGTTCCACTAAGCTTCTTTAAGAGAATAGAACAAAAACTACAATCATTTATCTAAAACCAGAAAACACCTAGAATTTCCAAAACCATCTTGAAGAAAAGAAACAGAAATGGGGGTATCACACTCCCAGATTTCAAACTGTATTATAAGGCCATCATCATCAAAACAGCCTGGTACTGGAACAAAATTAGGCACACAGACAAGTGTAACAGAATTGAAAGCCCAGAACTAAACCCCCACACCTATGGACATCGAATCATTGATGAGGATGCCCAATGTATTAAATGGAGTAAGGAGGCTTTTTTCAATAAATGGTGCTGGGAAAACTGGGTTGAAACATGCAGAAGAATGAAATTGAACCACCTTATCTCACCAGAAACAAAAATCAACTCCAAGTGGATCAAAGACCTGGATGTTAGACCAGAAACTATCAAATACTTAGAGGAAAACATTGGTGGAACACATTCCCACCTAAACCTCAAGGGCATCTTTGATGAAACAAACCCAACTGCAAGGAGGACTAAAGCAGAAACAAACCAGTGGGACTACATCAAATTGAAAAGCTTCAGCACAACCAAAGAAACTATCACACAAACAAAGAGACCCCTCACAGAATGAGATCTTCACATGCCATACATCATTCAAGAGACTAATCACCAAACTATACAAAGAGCTCAGTAAACAGCACCAAAAAAGCAAATGACCCCATCCAAAAATGGGTTGAGGATGTAAGCAAAACATTCACTTCAGAGGAGATCCATAAGGTTAACATATGAACAATTGCTCCAGATTGCTGATTGTGAGAGAAATGCAAATAGAGTACTAGATACCACCTCACTCCTGTGAGAATGGCATATATCAAAAAGGACAGCAGCAACAAATTGTTGGACAGTAGCGACAGGCTGGTTGGATTATAAGTTGGTCCTGCCTCTCTGAAGAACAGTATGGAGAAATCTCACAAGGCTATACATGGACCTTCCATATGACCCAGAAATTCCTCTCCTGGGGATATACCCAAAGGATTCCATAATTCCCAATCAAAAAGATATACACCTATACACCTATGTTCATAGCAACACAATTTATAATAGCTACAACCTGGAAGCAACCCGGGTGCCCAACAACAGATGAGTGGTTGAGAAAGCTGTGGTATATATACACAATGGAATACTATGCAGATATTAAGAACAATGAACCCACCTTCTCTGACCCATCTTGGATGGAGCTAGAAGGAATTATGTTAAGTGAGCTAAGTCAGAACAATACTATGCAGATATTAAGTCAATGAACCCACCTTCTCTGACCCATCTTGGATGGAGCTAGAAGGAATTATGTTAAGTGAGCTAAGTCAGAACAATACTATGCAGATATTAAGTCAATGAACCCACCTTCTCTGACCCATCTTGGATGGAGCTAGAAGGAATTATGTCAAGTGAGCTAAGTCAGAAAGATAAAGATGAGTATGGGATGATCCCACTCATCAACAGAAGTTGAGAAAGAAGAGCAGAAAGGGAAAGTAAAAGCAGGATTTGACTAAATCATGAATAGGGCACCACAGTAAAAACCCTGTGATGAGGGGGAAGGTGGACTTTCAGCTTCCCAGGTGGGTGGGTGTGGGTAGGATGGGACACAGTCTTTTGGTAGTGGGAATGGTGCTTATGTACACTCCTATTAATTTGTAGTCATACAAATCACTATTTAATTAACATGAGGGGAAAACTGATTGTATGTCTCAAGCTTTTTAAAGCACAGACTAAATCTTTTTAATACATAGGCTGAGTCTTTGGTATCTTGACTTTCTCAAAAGCCTAGACCAGGGAGAATAGATATATGGCAAGTATTATGGTGATGTTCTTATTTATAAGAGGTCTTTTAGAACCTCTTTCAGGGCAGGCTTGGAGATGGTTGCCTCCTTTAACTTTTGCCTGTCTGAGAAGGTTTTGATGCCTCCATCTGGTTTGAATGAAAGTCTAGCAGGGTATATTATCCTTGGTTGAAACGCTTTTTCATTCAGGGCTTGATAGATATCTTGCCATTCTCTTCTGGCTTTTAGAGTTTGAGTGGAGAAGTCTGCTGATAGTCTTATGGGTTTTCCGCTGTATGTGACATTTTGTTTTTTCTTGCAGTGTTTAGGATCCTTTCTTTATCCTTCTTTTCACTGTAACTATCATGTGTCTTGGTGTATTCAGGTCTGGGTTTATTCTTTTTGGGACTTTCTGCATCTCTTGAATATTAATGTCCTTTCTGTTGTTCAGGTATGGGAATTTTTCTTTTATTATTTCCTCTATAATGTTTCCTTCCCCTTCCTCTCTTTCTTCCTCTGGCAGGCCAATTGTACAAATGTTACTTATTTTGAGATCATTCCATATGTCTCTGTTGTTGTTTTCAATGTCTCTCAATCTATCTTTTGTGGTGACACTATATGCCCTGACACAGTGGTGACGTCAGCTTTGGTGACAGAAGGCTGACAGAGTGTGCAGTGATCTGCGCAGACACATGGTGGACTGTAGGTGAATCCAGACTGCTGGTGTGCAAAGCACTGTGGGTAGGCTGAGTAGACTTAAAAGGGCAGCAGCTGGAACTCTGGGGTCTCTTTGGCTGTGGCTTCTTCTCCTGATCAGATGCCTCTCAGCGGAGGTGCCCCAGGCATCTATCCACCATGTCTACTTCTCCTGGCAACTGAGCATGTGTGACTCTGCTAGCCAGTAAACTTTTAGACTCCTCTACAGCCATGAGCAACCTTTACCAGAGCTTATAATTGTTTGTCTTATGGGACTGAACTTTGATAACCATATTCAGACTTTGTAGACCTAGAGTAGGCTTAACCCTTGATGATAATTGCTTATTTCACCTTTTACCTGTTTCACCCTAATAAACTGTGTATTGATTAAACCAGTTCCCAGCTACCGCTGTGAATTCTTCTATATGCGCCACAAGGAGCCCCAACCCCCATACCTCTCTTAAGTTAATTTACAACAAATGGCGCCTAAACGTGTTGCAATTTTTTGTCCCACCCCATTTTAGTTATTTGACTTTAATTTCACCCTACGCATTTTTTGCGCTATGCAGTTTAACTTTATCTCCCACGTGTTGAGTTACTATGGTCCAGTTTGATTTTATCCACTGTGGGTGCCAAAAAGTGTTTCAAAGTTTTAACCCCACCTCCATGTGGCTCTGAATTGAATCTGCTCCAATGTGTTTCTGTGATTAGCCACTCCTTTTTTTTGTTTGTTTGTTTTTTGTTGTTAATTTTTCTGCTCAAGGCAATTTTTTTCCTGGACTTTTATTTACTACACATGTTAAATCTTTTATTCTTACCCCCATGCCATTTACTACTTGACTTTAACCTTATTAGGAACCCAACAAACATGCTAATTCTTGGTAAGTGACCGACAATTAATTTTAACCTTTCTTTTGCTCTCACTTTTTTAAACTGCCACAATGGGTATATTACATTCTAAAGAATACAGTTTTCACCTCAGACAGTTGAAAGAAACTTTAAAGATATGTAAAATTCAGTGTTCCAGCTGAGAATTAAGAAAGTTGTTGAATGTTATAGAAGTGGTCTCTGGACCTCTTCCCAAGAATACAGCTATATCAGTTGAGATATGGACACAAATTGGAGATTACTGAAAAATATTGGTCTAGTCACAGCAAAACAACTTTGGACTTATCATCACTGCCTTTCTGCTCTAAATAAATTACAGGCTTCTTTGCAGGACTATTCCCTAAATCCTTCTTCTCCTCAGACTTCCAATTCCACTTCTTCTTCTTCCTCCTCTTCTCAGACACAAACTGTTTCTGTCACACCTGAAATCCAAACATTCCCACATTTTTCTACTGAGCCTAAACCAGCTAACCTGACTTTATATGGACCTTATCTATACTGTCTTGCTATTCCATGAACCACCCCTCCACCACAATCTTTGATCCATGGAAATCCTTTCCTTATCCCAGATCCTCCTATTTCCTCCATGCAGCCTCTGGAGCCTCCACCTCCACCCCCTGTGGTGCCTCCACCTCCACCCCCTCTTCCTGTGTGTTCACCATCCCTTTCACACACACTTCAACTGGCTACCCGCTGTGACTCCACACCATTTAACCCATCCTTACAACTACCAACTCTTCCTGCTGTGCCATGTGACTCACTCAACCCCTTCCTAACTCCTCCTCGTTCTTCCTTGCCTCCACCTGCTATAAACTCGGATTTGCCTGCTACCAGTTATGAAAACAGAAAATTCCCTTTCAAAACTGCATTAGGGAGATGTTTAGAAGAAGGACTTAAGAAAAAAGGTTTGTCTAAACTTAATGCTTTTCCTGTCCTCACTGCAGAGAAAGGGGCTGAGATGAAATATGAAGCCTTGCCCTATCAGGTTTATAAAGATCTTAGACAGTCAGTTAAGCAGAATGGCTTATAGGCTCCTTTTACTAGGGGCTGTGTCACATACTTTGCAGACACTTACTGTCTTCTCCCATATGATTGGAAGCAACCGGTGAAAACTATAATGCCAAATTCTGTGAATGCATGTGGTTTTATGAATATAAGGAGTTTGCAACAGCTTTAGATATAGATATTCCCCCCAATCAATTAGTGGGTGAGGGTAACATTGCCTCTCCTAGTGAACAGATGAACCTTGGAAGAAAGGGGATGCAGCTTGCTGCTCAGGCAGCAGTTAAAGCTTGGAATAAAATTCCTGATCCAAGCACTCTGGCTGGTTCCTTCAGTGCTATCTTCCAGGGTGATACAGAATCCTACATGGATTTTATTGATAGATTATAGTAGGCGATTGACAGACAAATTGATAACAAAGAAGCTGCAAAAATCCTTATCAATCAGTTGGATTATGATAATGCAAATCAAGACTGTAAGGGCGTCCTTGGACCACTTAAGGGTCAAAATTTAAATATTGCTCAAATGATAAAGGCATGTAGTGCAATTGGGACGCAAACCCATAAGGCACAGGTCATGGTGGCAGTAAATCATGCCACTTTTGTCACCTGCTCAGCACAGGCTAGGCCAGTTAGCTTTAAGTGCAACAATGAGGGTCATATCCAAAGAGACTGAAAAGCTGATTTCCTGGAGCCTAACTATAGATTAAATAAAAATGATAGATATTCAAAACCCCTATCTACTAAATGTCCATACTGTAAAAAAGGCTTTCACTGGGCAACCCACTGTCCATCCAAAGCTTATGCAGGAGATAATTCTCTGCCAGCTTACAAAAAGCATGGTCCTGGCCCTCCAGCCTGCAGAGCTATGAGGACTACTGGGTAAGTGATAGTCACTTACTACAGGCATGAATCTTAATAGATTGCTTAACTGTGTAACTTGTCTTTAACCTTCTAGTCTCTAGGAAAGTTCTGAGTATGAGATATTTAAGTATGTATCCTGTTAGCATGATTTTAAGGCTGTTTAAGCAAATTAAGCACAACAAAATGTGGAAAGGTAAAGAGAAAAACCATTGTTAGAAGCCTCAAGCATGAGAATCATTAGCATAACCATTCTGTGATCTATCATTCACCAAGGCTGGTTCCACCTCTCCAATTGAGAGGGTATTTGAGAGCTTCACATATCAATAAGGTCTTTTCTACCTTTTGTCACACCGGATTAAGGTAGAAACACACTCTAAGTGTGCGATGTCTATTTCAAAAGACTGAATTTTAAAGAAAATAAATTTAAAGGTTAATCTATTTAGCCTTGTGTAGCAGTCTCTGTACAACAGGATCTTCAGACCAAATTTAGCCAAAAATATATTGATTTTTACCTAACTTTTACCTTAGACTTTAAACAAACTCAGGTTACTTAAAGAGTTAACACGTTAGTGACACTGTTTCTTAGAACATTTACAATGCCAGATTTGTTGTGGATTAATTTCCACAAGATCAGTTCACAGGGCATTTTGGGGGGCCCTCCAAAAATGTCCTGTATAGAGAATTTGTATTTTTTGGAGATGATGAACTGTCACATTAAATATTTAGACTTTTTACCTTAAATACTCAGTTACCTTAGCTAATTAATTTTACCTTTATAAGAACTGTGTTGAGAACTCCTTCATTTAACTTTTCCTGGTAAGGATGCAGTTTCAGAGTTACCCTTTTAATCTTAAAGTTGATGTTTACCAAACTTCAAACACACATAAACATGTAGTCTTTAACACACAAGAGGAGAAAAACTTTTGTTACAAAGACATATCATGTCAAACACAAATTTAGATCTGTACTGTCTTCGTTGAACCATTTTTACTCACACAGTTTAAGACTAAACGTTTCACATTTATACCAAGACTTAAAAAAAAAAAATCAAAAGAGGGAAAAAAATTTTTAGGATTGTTTCTGGACATCTCCAGAAATCATGGCCATGTCCAGAATTTTTATATAAAGTCAATTAAGTTTCAGAGTACTCTGAGCACAATGGGTCATACAAAAAATCCAGTCATTCAAATCACTTACTCACAAAACACAACTGTCCAGCATGGAGTGGGGGCTTACAGCTGTACTTTCAAAGGGTGACGATTGAAGCAGAGGGGCAGGAAGCAGGATTAAGATATTCAGAGAGGACAAGGGGGAAGAGAGAAGCAGTAGGGAGGTTTTGTTTTGGGGCTCTGTGAACCAGATTTTTCAGGTCCCACCATGTCGCATTATGGGTCCTGGAGGGCGTCCTATACCTAATCCTCTTGTTGTGTTTCTTGTTCTTCAGGGATAGCAGTGCCATCTTGCAGGCATTGCTGGACATGGCAGGCAGGAAGCCAGAGAGGTTTTGAGTAATCCTGTGGAAATACTCATGCAAAAAAACCCTACCCCATGGTCAATAGGTGGTTAGGCCATTTCCAAATTTTATCAAGGGGGTCTTTCCATATAACCTTAATAGCTGGGAGGGTGGATGGTGTTTGCCAGTGAAGAATGATAGGAGGTTGGTTTGAATTTTTGTAAATATTGAAGATGTTTAATGTAGTTAAGGCTTTGAATTTTTGCAAATATTAAAGAGGTTTAATGTAGTTAAAGCTTTTGCTAGCTGAACTTAGAGGGTATATTCCCCCTTTTAATTTTTAAGGTTGACATGGGTCAGGGAATGGAAATCAGCAGGATCAGAGGCAGAGGTTAACAATGTAGGTGCTGTCAGAAAAACAGATTAAAGGATCCAGGTACAGCCTTTAAAGCTAGAAGGACAGTGTAAAGTTTTCTATACTGTAGGGAGTGGGTGGGGAGTTTAACAAAAAGAGGTGTGGGGGCTGAGGCCGCTCTTGTGGGTGGTGTTAACTGCTCCCACACTTGTAATGCAGAGGTATACTTGATCAAAATAGCAGGGGGAACAATCTCATCTCAGTGTGCTGGAGATCTGTCTCCCAATGCCCCACTCCAAAAAGGGCCTCAAAATCCCAGTTAGTCTGGTTCTGACCATTCCTGCAGGATTGCTACAGGCACCCATTCCCAAAAATGGCTTCCCATAGGAGGAAAAGTGGACTCAGGAGGGTAGAACGAACCACGTCTCTCCAGTCTTGGGGAGTGCCAAGGTTCTGGAGAAGGCTCTGCAAAATAGATCTGGTCCATGGAGCATGAACTTTATCCTCTTTAACCGCCCAGCGAAGTCTCTTTAAATCTTGGGTTATAGCCCAAAGGTCAGCCGGACTGGGGCTGTTTTCCAAGTCAGAGCTGCCCTTCTCTGCAGGAGACATGGGAGGAGGTCGAGTGCATCTCCCAAGAGCTATGATCATGGTAAACAGGAACCAAGGTGTGGCCCAGAGCAAAATGTCCCAGAGACAGAGAACCCATCTAGCGAAAAAGGAGTAGAGGATTTGGGAATCCTCTTGATAAGAAGGTTGCCCATGACAGAGAGGTCTCAGGAAAACAAGAAGAGGGAGAAAAAGAACTGCAGTGCCTTCATAAATGCAAGCCTGCATAGAGCCAAGCAGCCATGTACTTACCTGTATCTGCTGCTTGTGTGTAAAGCTGAGAGGGGTAGCCCCATGTTCGGGTGCCAGATGTCGAGCTGGCGTCATGGGAGAGATGACACAGGAACCAAGATTGAGGTGGCAAGGCAATTCAAATCTTTATTCATGCAAATGCTCCAGAGTCGGGCAGGAGCACACCTGGTTAAGCCATGTGGTACCAACTACAGTGGCCAGTGTCAGCCTCTCTGTCTGCATGCCCGCCCTTCTCCAGGTTGGGACAGGCAGAGCCAAGACAGAAACAGAAGTAGCTTGACAATACCATACATGGCTAGGAGAAGGGTGGAGAAAGGTGGGAGGGGCTGGAAATCATACCCCCCCCCAGCAACTGTTGTTGGGGTCCAGAAGGTAGAAAGAAGACAGATCAAAGGAATGGAATGGGTAGGGATCTCCCAGGCAAAACAATGATTATATAGATAGGCCATAGCATCAGGAATGCAGGGTGGAGCAGGGGGAGCTGTCTTAATGCTTTGTGAGGCTCCTCACAATTTCCCAAAAGAGGTGGGAGGTGCCTTAAGCAATACAAGATTTATTGGGGTGAAACAGGTAAAACCCAAAATAAGCAAGCATCATCAAGGGTTAAGAGTACACTAGGTTCATAAAGTCTGAGTATAGTTATCAAAAGTTTAGTCCCATAAGATAAACAATTATCAGCTCTGGTAAAGTTTTGCTCATGGCTGTACAGGGGTCTAAAAGTTTACCAGCTAGCAGAATCACATGTACTCAGTTCCCAGGAGAAGTAGCTATGGTGGATACCTGGCATATCCTCCACTGACATGCATCTGACCAGGAGAAGCAGCAGCATCCAAAATGAGTGACCTGCTCAAAGTCCTGTGCTATATACCTTCCCTTCTCTGTGTGTCCCACCTCAGGATGATGTCACTCATATGCAAATAGTCCCAAACTCCTGTTGGGGCCACAACAGTTTCCACTTCTGATTATAGGCATGGACAAGATGTACAGTCTGTATGAACACTGGAGAAAGAAGCAAATCTTCAATGATTCTAGGGTTACCCCTGCAAGCTCTGCCTTCACCCCCCAGTGTGGGCACAATAACTGGGTATCAGATAAGGCTCTGTTAGCCTGAAGACCTATGGTATAGTACCTCTGTCTAACCCAAGGATGGTCCATCACTCAGGGAAGCTCAGAGCAGAGACTTAGGAGGTATCTCCAAGTTCAAGTGGCTCCTGGGTGGCAATCATTACATATCCAGGGTATTGGACTGCTGCAATCCATGCTTCAGCTCATGTTCTTGTAAGGAGTTTGCAGATGAGAGGGGTTTAACTGCTCAGCCTGGGTCCAAACAGGACCTATGAATGATAAACTAGAACAAACATACCCTATTCCTTAAGTTAGTAATTTTACACTAGACAAATCATGAGGCATCTGGAGAAGGAATAGTTTTATGGAGAAAAGTAACACTTAGTAGTTATATGATTAGAATTATGTAGTACAAAATTTAAAATATATAAAGCTCTTTGTATTCTGTTTATGACTGAGAAATAGCCCCTTAAGGGTACATATGGTATTCCACAATCACTCATCTAGTGGGGTAGGGTAGTAAGGCATGCGAAATGCATGTTTAGAAGAAATAAGCCTTAATCTAGAAATATATTTAGGGTAGTAGTCAGTCTAATAAAGAATACCTTAGCAGCAAAGGCAGAGAAAGTGTTCACAAACATGGGTTGATTTCTGTGGGACAAGTGGCATATATAAAGCCTGTAACAGTGTCCACAGAGATAGAAATAAATTTCAACTTAGCAAATTGAGGGATGTGTGAAACATCCATTTTTCAGAATCAACATTAAAAAAGTATAGTGGGAAAAAAAAAGTATAGTGGGATAAAAACCCATAAAAGGAAGAGTCACACCAGTCTAAGCATAAAGTAACAATGGCTCCTGCTATATCAGAGAAATATCTAATTATTTAACTAGAGCTTAGCACTTTGGTAAAAGAAGGACTGGAAAATAATAGTTGGTCAGTATGCACCATCATCTTAGGAGGATCATAGGTGGTCTTGTAAATAGGGATTATACTATGTAGCTCTGGCACCAAAGGGCAAAAGACAAATATTAATTTGTCCTGTATCGTCAGTACCAACACTTCTAGGATGTGCTTGAACACTAGAGAGGTTAGCTAGAGCTAACCTGTAAAAGCTATGGGGAGAGGACAGCAAGCACTGGTGGATACAGTTTCTATTCTTTCAGGTTTGTATAACAGCATACCATGATCAACAATGGCTTTAGGATAAACTTGAGTTAATACATACATACATACCTCATATTTAAATAAATCACTTCCCTATAGAAAGACTAGAAGGTTAAATACATAAGTTGCTCAGTAAATCAATCTATTAAGATTCATGCTTGTGGTAAGTGGCTATCCTAGAGTCATCCAATAGTCCTCATTGTTATGTGGGCTGGAGGGCCAGGACCCCGATATTTGTTACCTGGCAGAGAATTATCTCCTATGTAAGTTCTGGATGAACAGCGGATTGCCCCGTGAAAGCCTCTTTTACAAGTGGGCATTTAGTTAAGGGAGGTTTTCATATCTATCATTTCTATTTAATCTATAATTAGGTTGTCGGAAATTAGCTTTGCAATCTCTTTGGATATAACCCTTATTGTTGCACTTAAAGCAAACTGGCATCACCTGTGCAGAGCCGGAGACAAATGTGACATGATTTACTGCTGCCATAATCTGTTCCTTATGGTTTGGGTCCCAATCACACCACATGCCTTTATCATTTGAGCAATATTTAAATGTTGACCCTTAAGTGGTCCAAGGATGCCTTTGAAATCTTGATTTGCATTATCATAAGCTAATTGTTTGATAAGGATTTCTGTGGCCTCTGTGTTATCAATTTGTCTGTCAATCACCTCCCATAATCTATCAATAAAATCCATATAGGATTCTGTAGTATTGTGGAAGATAGCACTGAAGGAACCAGCTGGAGTGCTTGGATCTGGGATTTTATTTGAAGCTTTAACTGCTGTCTGGGCAGCAAGCTGCATCCTTTCCATCTGAGGTTCATCTGCTCACTGGGAGAAGCAAAATTACCCTCACCCACTAATTGATTGGGGGGAATTTTGTTCTCTATAGCTAGAGCTATAGCAAATTCTTTGTATTCATGAAACCACAGAGCACTTGCAGAACTTGGCATTACAATTTTCACTAGTTGTTTCCAATCATTTAGGAGAAGACAGTGTCTGCAATGTATGTGACATAGCCTGTAAGAGAAGCCTGTAAGCCATTCTGCTTAACTGATGTCTAAAATCTGTATAAATCTGATAGGGCAAGGCTTCATATTTCATCTCAGCCCCTTCCCCTGTAGTGAGGGCAGAAAAAGCATTAAGTTCAGACAAACCTTTTTTCTTAAGTCTTTCTTCTAAATATCTCCCTAATGAAGTTTTGAAAGGGAATTTTCTGTTTTCATAACTGGTGGCAGGCAAATCTGAGTCTATAGCAGGTGGAGGCAAGGGAGAATGAGGAGAAGGAGGAGGAGTTAGAAAGGGGTTGAGTAAGTCACGTGACACAGAAGGAAGGAGGTGGTACTTATAAAGAATCAGATGTAACTTTAGAGGAAGGGGAGAAGCAAGGAAAGGAGAATTTCCATATGTGATAAGTGGCATCATTCTATTTCCCCCCATTTTTTTGTTAAAGCCATGGATATCCAGGCATGGGCAAGTCTGTAAGATAGCTACAGGCCTAGCAGAAAAATGAGAGAATATTTGGATTTTAGGCATTACAGAAACAGTTTGTGTCTGAGAAGAGGAGGAGGAAGGAGAAATGGAATTGGAAGTTTGAGGAGAAGGATTTAGGGAATAGTCCTATAAAGAAGCCTGTAATTGATTTAGAGCAGAAAAGCAGAGCTTATAAGTCCGAAGTTGTTTTGCTGCGACTATACAAATATTTCTCAATAAATAACCTCTAATTTGTGTCCATATCTCAATTGATATAGCTGTATTCTTGGGAAGAGGTCCAGAGACCACCTCTATTGTATTTAACAACGTTCTTAATTCTCGGCTGGAATACTGAATTTTACATATCTTTAAAGTCTCTTTCAACTATCTGAGGTGAAAACTGTCTTCTTTAGAATGCAATATACCCACTGTGGCAGTTTAGAAAGGATGAAAGTAAAAGAAAGCTTGAAATTAATTGTCGGTCACTTACCAAGAATTAGCATAAGTTTCTTGGGTCCTTAATCAAGTAAAATCAACTGGTAAAGGGCATGGGAGGGGGGTAAAAAAAAAAGTTAACACCTGTGGTAAATAAAAGTCAAGTAAAAACTGCCTTAAGCAGAACAAACAAACAAACAAATAAATAATTAAAGGAGTGAATAATCATAGAAACATGTTGGAGCAGATTAAAGTCAGAGCCACATGGGGGTGGAGTTCAAACTTCACATGTTTGGGACCCACAGTAGGGAAATCAAAGTGGACTATACATAGTAACTCAACACGTGGGAGATACAGTTAAATTGCATAGAGCAAAAAGTGGGTAGGGTGAAATTAAAGTCAAACAACTAAAATAGGGGTGGGACAAAATAATTGTAACATGTTGAGGCGCCATTTGTTGTTATTTAACTTAAAAATGGGTTTGTATGGACTGCTGTGGCTTGTAAAAGGATTCACAGCATAGGGGTGGGAACTGGTTTAAACAATACAAGGTCTATTAGGATGAAACAGGTAAAACACAAAATAAGCACTTATCATCAAGTGTTAAAGTATGCTAGGTCCATAAAGTCTGAGTATAGTTATCAAAAGTTTAGTCCCATAAGATAAACAATTATCAGCCCTGGTAAAGGTTGCTCATAGCTATAGAGGGGTCTAAAAGTTTACCAGCTAGCAGAGTCACATATGTTTGGTTCCCAGAAGAAGTAGCCATAGCAGATACCTGGCACACCTCCACTGAGATGCAACTGACCATGAGAAGCACTACGTAATTAATATGATAGGGGAAAAACTGACTGAATGTCTCAAACTTTTTAAAGCACAGTGCAACGAGTACCATCTCAGCATGCTTCACCTCAGACTGTGTACAGAGACGTCAGGTATAGAATGCCAACCCTTCACCCTCATCAGTCAGTTGAGACCTTTCCTTTCATGGTATTTTCTAATTCCACTTCATAAGGTTCACTTCCTAACAAAGTCACAAAACCTAGATATAGGACAGGTCCTGTAAGATAGAGCATATGTTAACATGTATCCATAAATTAGGGCAAAATATATACCTGAAAGTAAAAATACACAGTAGTCTGTAGTGAGTCAGTATCAAGTTCATAATGAAATAGTGTCCACTTAGACTTAGATACCCTCCTCACCTACTTCCTATTACAGTTCTCTCACAGTCAAAGCAAGGACTGCAAAAGCTGAATAAGGGCAAGACACTGGCATACTTTAACAATGACTCTTTAGTCACTATCAGGCCATTCCACCAGCTGGGGCCCTAATTGCAGAGTCCTGAGATTCCCAAACATAATTGATGGACCTAGAACTCAAATAAATCCCTCTCTCCATTTTTATTGGTCATTTCTATCAGGAACAACAAAATAGACTCTTTGTGGGCCCCCATAGGACCTTGGCTTCAACTTGGATCAACAATGGTAGAGAATGTTCTATCCTCCAAAGGGAGGATGGACAACATACTCTATGCTACACCTGAGGAAGATGGGTCGATATTGGGGCAGCATGGAATGTTCCTACTCATGACCGCAGAATGTGAGCTCAGATCTAGAGGGAGGCAGAGGTCACACAGGCTCCTAAGCTAATTATGGGCCCCAGATCACACCAAATCAATGGGGTTTACAGTCAACAATATTTATACCCCTTTCCCATATTAGGGAGCTACTCCCTTCCCTGATCCCACTTTCTGATCTTTTGCCCAAGCCATGACATCATCTCCCCAGACAATAACTTGCATCCACCTGCATATCAGATTTCAGGCTCAGGCAAAAAAAAAAAACAAAAAAAAAAACAAACAAACAAAAAAACACTAGTATAGCTACAGGCACTTTGAAATATAACTAAAATATGTCTACTAGTTATCTACAAAATATCCCCATCCAAAAATGGGTAGAGGACATACACAGAATATTCACCATAGAAGAGATCCAAAAGGCTGAGAAACACATGAAAAAATGTTCCAAGGCTTTGGTCCTCAGAGAAATGCAAATAAAGACAACAAAGAGATACCACTTCACTCCTGTGAGAATGTCATACATCAGAAAAGGTAGCAACAACAAATGCTGGAGAGGTTGTGGGGTCAAGGGAACCCTCCTGCACTGCTGGTGGAAACGTAAATTTGTCCTAATTTTGTGGAAAGCAGTTGTATAACTCTTAAAAAGCTAGAAATGTACCTGCCATGTGATCCTGCAATTCCTCTCCTGGGGATATATCCTAAAGAACCCAACACACCCATCCAAAAAGATTTGTGTATACCTATGTTCATAGCAGAACAATTTGTAATAGCCAAAACCTTGAAGGAACCAGGTATCATAACAAACGAGTGGCTAAGCAAGTTGTAGTATATATACACAATAGAATACTACACTGATGCTAAAAATGGTGACTTCACTGTTTTCAGCCTATCTTGGATGGAGCTTGAAGGAATCATGTGAAATAAGTCATAAACAGAATGAGGAATAAGGGATGATCTCACTCTCAGGCAGAAGTTGGAAAACAAGATCAGAAGTGAAAACGCAAGTAGAACATACATATATAGAGCTCAGATCAATTCTGCATCTATTTCTAGATGTCTTTATCCCCATGTTTATCACAATCTAATCTTGGCATTTTCAAAAAATTCAAAGCACATCGTATAACAATGGCATCAACTGTCTCTTTGAGAGAGTTGAAGTTGTACATTAACTACATTCTATTGCAATCGCCTCATTTAACTAACAAATTAGTAAAAATCAACAGTAGATAAGAGAGTATAAGAATATTTTCCCTTTATGATAAAAGCTATTTGTACTGTGTGATGACTGAGGGAGGGGTAGAATGTGACACACTGTAATATGGAATTTTCCCACATAGTTCTCTCAAATGTAGAAAAACCAACAACATTTTGCTGGTCAGTTTACTTGATTCCAGAAGAATATATTTCAATAGGAAAAAAAATAGTAAGTGAATTGTTCACATCCACCAGATCACTCTATTTCAAACATTCTTTTGTGGTTCTCTGATATTACAGTGCATTAGGACATGTCAACAGTTCTAAATTACGCATCTAAAATTACACTGAATATCCATACAGCATCTGTTTTCTTTCTGTATTCTTTCAGCATGATTCAAAATCACATGCCTCCTATTAGCTGTGTTTTTAGTGAATGTTGTTGAAAATTTCACTGGACATCATCTCTTCGAGCCCACGGATATTTTATTCCTGGCCTTTGAACTCTAGGATTAAATTTCAGAGACCAAAGTGTCTTTGTAGACTCACTAACATGGTATCTGCCCCCCTAAAAAAGTTTTAAAAATATCATGGTAACAAGTAGATCAAATAATTTCTAATGAAGCAAGTAGGAAGTAAAATTGAGGAAAAGAAACTCAGAGCAATTAAGTCACAAGCCTTAAATGTGCTCCTAGACGATGTGCAAAGACTTTTTTTTTTAATCATATCAACGACTTCCAAGCCCACATGCTCTTGAAAATGAATAAATATTCACTGATGACTAGGTTACACTTGACTCAGTTTAAGCTTCTCACTGCTCAACTGGGTTCCCTGCTGCCAAGATCTCCCTGCTGCAGTCCACCTTGTGTTCTAACAAGAAATTAATTTTTCTGAAACTCTATTTTACATCCATCCCTTGTTAAAAGAGAATATAAAAAAGTATGTACGTGTGGAATGACAACCCTTCAGCTTCATTAATCGGGTGAGACCTTTCCTTTCATAATATACTCTAATTCCATCTCAGGTGGTTCACTTTCTAACAAAGTCCCAAAACCTAGATATACACCAGTTTCTGTGAGAGAGAGCATATGTTCACACGTATCCGTAAACTACTGCAAAATATATACCTGAAAGCAGAAGTACACTAGAGTTTGCAGTGAGTACCCCCCTAACATTTCCTCTCCACTATTCCAAGCTTTCAGTCCATGATTTCTCAACAATTTTTTGGCTTTGTATGTTAACTCTCTTTTCAGTCACCAGGTTCCAGATGTCATCAGGATGCCGGCCAGGCTAACCTGGACTGAAGACCCCACCAATGTGTCCTGGAGCTCTGCTTCCCCAGAGACCCACCCTACTAGGGAAAGAGAGAGGCAGACTGGGAGTATGGACCCACCAGTCAACGCCCATGTTCAGCGGGGAAGCAATTACAGAAGCTAGACCTTCTACCTTCTGCAACCCACAATGACCCTGGGTCCATGCTCCCAGAGGGAGAATGGGAAAGCTATCAGGGGAGGGGGTGGGATATGGAGATTGGGTGGTGGTAATTGTGTGGAATTGTACCCCTCCTACCCTATGGTTTTGTTAATTAATCCTTTTTAAATAAAAAAGAAAAAAAAAGATCTGAAAGGGAAACTAAAAGCAGGACCTGACCAAATTGTAAGTAGGGCATCAAAGTAAAAACCCTGTGGTGAGGGGTAGACATGCAGCTTCCTGGGACAGTGGGGGGTGGGAGTGGGTGGGAGCGATGGGTCACAGTCTTTTGGTGGTGGGAATGGTGTTTATGTACACTCCTAGTAAAATGTAGTCATATAAATCACTAGTTAATTAATATGAGAGGGGGAAAATTAACTGTATGTCTCGAAGTTTTTCAAAACACAAACTGAATCTTTTCAATATATAGGCTGTGTAATTGATATGCAGACTCTCTCAAAAGCCTAGACCAAGTAGATCAGAAGCAACCAATAGCACAGCTATATACAAGATACTGGGTACTGTACAGCAAACCCTAACAAAAGGACTTTTCAAAGTTAACCCAATTACCAAATAATGTGATGATAATATTAACTATCGATTGTCTTTTTGAACCCTAAGACAGCAGGAACCTCACATCTCCACTATAGAGACTCTACTTCCCCCAGTCCTGGAACCCTTGGATAGGGCCCACTTTCCCGTATGCCTCTCCCAATCCATATCAAATAAAATTGCATCTGCCGATCACAACCTAACCAATACAATGATTGCCACCTCAACATGCTTCACTTCAGACTATGTCCAGAGACTTCACGTTTGGAATGACAACCCTTCAACTTCATTACTCAGGTGAGACCTTTCCTTTCATAATATACTCTAATTCCATCTCAGGTGGTTCACTTTCTAACAAAGTCCCAAAACCTAGATATACACCAGTTTCTGTGAGAGAGAGCATATGTTCATACGTATCTGGAAACTACTGCAAAATATATACCTGAAAGCAGAAGTGCACTAGAGTTTGTAGTGAGTACCCCCCTAACACTTCCTCTCCACTATTCCAAGCTTTGGGTCCATGATTGCTCAACAATTTGTTTGGCTTCGTATGTTAACTCTCTTTTCAGTCACCAGGTTCCAGATGTCATCAGGATGCCGGCCAGGCTTCCCTAGACTGAAGACCCCACCAATGTGTCCTGGAGCTCTGCTTCCCCAGAGACCCACCCTATTAGGGAAAGAGAGAGGCAGACTGGGAGTATGGACTGACCAATCAACGCCCATGTTCAGCGGGGAAGCAATTACAGAAGCCAGACCTTCTACCTTCTGCAACCCACAATGACCCTGGGTCCATGCTTCCAGAGGGATAGAGAATGGGAAAGCTATCAGGGGAGGGGGTGGGATATGGAGATTGGGTGGTGGGAATTGTGTGGAATTATACCCCTTCTACCCTATGGTTTTGTTAATTAATCCTTTTTAAACAAAAAATAAAGCATGTAACATATACTGTGCCAATAGATCTACGCAAACACTTAAACATCATTGATGAAAACATTCTTTTTTTTTCTTTCTTTTTTAAGTTGTTATTGTATTTATTTATTTATTCAATAGAGACAGCCAGAATTTAAGAGGGAAAGGGGGCGATAGAGAGGGAGAGAGACAGAAAAACACCTGTAACCCTGCCTCACCACTCAAAAAGCTTTTCTTCTGCAGGTGGTGTCTGGGAGCTTGAACCTGGGGCCTTGTGCATTGTAACGTGCATTCAACCAGATGTGCCACCACCCAGGCCCCAAACATTCTTTTTTTCCTATCCCATCTTCTTCCAGACACCTCCCCACAAAATAGAAAAATATAAATTAATTAATTAATGTGTTGTTCTTCAGGGATAACAATAATTAATTACTCTGATCACATGTGAGGGAATAGGGGAAGGAAACAGTTAACCACCACCCAACAACTTGTTGAACTGAACGGGGAGGACTCCTTATAGCAGGATGCCACAGCCAATCAAAGGGATTCAGAAAGAAATAAAGCCAGAAAAATAAGTAGCCCAATTCATCCTCTCCACTCTTTGACCACCCTCCTTTTCTTTCAATCTAAAAGGAGTGTGTGTGTGTGTAGGTGGGTGGGTGGGAGGGTCTCTTCAGACATTCCACAAAGCAAGAGCATAAAGGAGAGTGAAAGGAAGCAGTAGAGAGTGGACCAGTAGGTGCAAAGGTTGACATCAATGATTCCACATAGTGCAACTGCTCCAATGCCCCATTGATTCCCTCACTCTGCATTAAAATTCTGAATAGGGGGCTGGGTGGTGGCACTGCTGGTTAAGTGCACATGTTACAATGCACAAGGACCCAGGTTCAAGCCCCCAGTCCCTACCTGCAAGGGGAAAGCTTTGCAATCAGTGAAGCAGTATTTCAGGTGTCTCTCTGTCTCTCTCCCTCTCTATCTCCCCCTTCTCTCTCAATTTCTGGCTGTCTATATCCAATAAATAAATAAAGACAATACCAAAAATTTTTTTTGTTTAAGTCTGACTATAACAACCCCTCATCTTTCCTCTTTTGCATCTTTCTCAGTGTCTGGTCTCGTGTTGAGAATAGATTAGAAATTTTACAAAATACTTACCTCATATGATGTAGAAAGCTCAGAATGAGAAAATGACCTCTAGAGCCCCTGTAGCTCCAAATAAAACAAACTGACTAAGCCACAGCCACAATAACAATATAGTCCTCTTCTCCTTCCCATGGCATAACCTGACTGCCTACCCCTTCCAATATATAAAACCTGTTGTTTGGGGGCTGGGTGGCGGTGTACCTAGCTAAGTGAACGTATCACAGTGTCCATGGAACTGTGTTCAAGCCCCCTGGTCCCCACTTGTTGGGGAAAAGCGTCACGAGTGGTGAAGCAAGGTTGCAAGTGTCTCTCTGTCCCTCACTCTCTCTCTTTTTAGTCCTTATTTATTATTACATGGAGACAGAAACCAAGAAGAAAGGTAGAGATAGTGAGGCAAAGAGACAGAGAAAAACCTGCAGACCTTCTTTACCACTTACCACTCATGAAGATTCCCCCCTGCAGATGGAGATAGGGGTCTCAAAGCTAGGTCCTTGTGAACTGTAATGTGTGCACTAAACCAGGTGCGTCAGCACCTGGCTCTGCCCCTCACTCTTTATACTCCTTCCCTCTAATTTTTCACTGTCATATCATATAAAATAAACTTTAAAAATTAATATATATAAATATTTTTTTTTGCCTCCAGGGTTATTGCTGGAGCTCGGTGCCTGCACTACGAATCCACTGCTTCTGGAGACCACTTTTCCCATTTTTGTTGCCCTTGTTGTTGTTATTTTTATTGTTGCTATTACTGTTGTTGTTGTTGCTGTATAGGACAGAGAGAAATCAAAAGGGGAGGGGAAGACAGAGAGGGGGAGAGATAGATAGACATCTGCAGACCTGCTTCACCACCTGTGAAGCGACTACCCTGCAGGTGGAGAGCTGGGAGCTCGAACAGGGATCCTTGCATAGGTCATTGCATTTACTGTCATGTGCATTTAACCTGCTGTGCTACTGCCTAGCCCCCGTTAATATATATATATATATATATATATATATATATATATATATATATATATATATATATATATTGTTGGTGTAGGAGAAACTTACCAGCCCAGACTCCTGTGTCCAGAGATTCCAGTCTGGACTTCCTCGCCCACCAGCCCTCCCATGGTTTTTTCCAATAAGCCTTCCTTGGTTCTCAGAGATGGGTGTCTCTCTGCCTTCATGCACCAAGTCCTTCACAGTTTGGGTCTAGTCTCTATATTCCAGTTTCATTTTCTACTGTTCACCTTCATGAATCTCCCCACCACTGGAAGCCAAAATAGCCTACAAAACAGTATCCAAGAATGCTCTACCCTGGCCCACCTCCTCACCTCAGCATGATATGGCCTCTTCCTAAATAACCATCATCACATTTTCTAAATTCCTGCCATGCTTTGAAAACTGTTTTTTATTTATTTTATTTTATTTATTTATTTTCCCTTTTGTTGCCCTTGTTTTTACTGTTGTCGTTGTTGTTAGATAGGACAGAGAGAAATGGAGAGAGGAGGGGAAGACAGAGAGGAGGAGAGAAAGATTGACACCTACAGACCTGCTTCACTGCCTGTGAAGTGGCTCCCCTGTAGGTGGGGAGCCAGGACTCAAATCAGGATCCTTACCAGTCCTTGTGCTTTGCACTACATGCACTTAACCCATTGTGCTACCGCCCAACTCCAGAAGACTGTTTTTATACTCTTGCTATGGTATATATCTGGGAGTATCAATTGTGTTAACCAAAAGGTTATAGTTCCTTTATTTATTCAACAAAAATTTTGTGCTCTTACTGTCCAAGTCACTGGCACAATTCTATTGTTTTATAAGACTGAGAAGCAGCTCATAGAGAAATTAAGGACTTTGAGGTAAGTTATGAAAAATACACAGACATCAATAAAACTCAACAATAAAATAATACTGCTGTGAGAGAAATACAAATAAGAGCTGAAGGAGTCTCAGATATAAAAGGATAATTTTGGCTAATTTTTAAATTCTACTCCAGTTATGTTTATCATTGAGAATTTAAAGCATTTTTTAAATGTTAGCTTTGTCTCTTTACATAACAGTAGTTTCTTTTTTATTTTAAAATGCAGTATTTTAACACAGCAAGAATTAATGCAGCTGACTTGCTAAAGCAAGATAGTGGAGTTACTTTAGTATAAGATACTGAAATTTTTTTCTTCATTTTACAAGCTTAGTTTAAAGTGGAGAATTCATTCCTCTAACAGTAGTTTCTTTGGTTAACAAAAGCCAGAGAGACAGAGAGACTTGTAAACAAAGCTTAGGTCTTCAATGTAGTGAAGAATTCATAATACTACTAGGTACCTTATGAAGAAGCATTATGAAGCATTATGAAGGACCTGGACCAGTGTGTGTGTGGGGGGGGGGGGTAGGTAGGAGAATAACAGATCTTTAGAAATCTTTCT